>NC_045485.1:27597350-27897350 GCF_009650955.1 Corvus moneduloides
CATTACCAGCACATTAACATATACCTTCACCAAAAGGGAGATGGACCATTTTTGACAGAGGCCTCCAAGGAAGGGAAAGGTGGCAGTGCCCTAGCTGCTGGGACTGGGCTTGTAGTGAACAAGAGAAAGCACTAAGAAGGATAAAGAGATGCAGGCAGGGAAAACCAGAACATGGAGGCTTGCTCAGGGAGCACGTGCCGGGAGCAGGCTCAGGGGACACGGGACAGTGTGGGGCTGACACAGAGAGCAGTGACAGAGGCTCCATGCCTGCCTGCAGCAGCTGTGTGCACACGTGCTCTTACCCTGCACCAATGCTTCTTCCCCCTAAATCTTTACAGTCATCTCTGTGATTTGGTTCTGAAGGGCAACAGAAAAGAACAGCATTGCAGCCAGCCAGCAGCAGCTTTAATATCTGCCTCACATGTCTATTGCTGCATTAACCCCATCATTTACCCAAGCTTACGGTGATGAATGCAGAGGGACTGGCAAGAAGGCACATACCAACAAGTTATGTGCTCAAATAAAAACCATTACTTAAGACTCTGCAGCCCCATGACCTAGAACAGCTGGTCTAGGTCACAAAGAGAGTTTGCAATTCTAAAAAGTTTTAAATAAATTGAAAAAAGATTAGATTTGAGGACATACCATTTCTTTAAACAGGAAGGCAACTTAAAGCCTTAGTCACTAGAAAAACTCTGCAGTCATTCCCTACCCACCTGACACGAAAGGTTGCCATGCAGCCTGTTATTTCATTTCTTCTCTGAGGTTACATCAGTCATGGACATAAACCAGTCTGTCCACATGAGCAGCAAGAGATTATCTCATCAACCACCAACAAAGTGCAGAAGCTACAAGAAGTAAAATGTATTCTGGTTCACAAAGCTGCCTGGATAAAGGAGCAGCTTCTAGTGCATCTCCAAAGCCATCCAAGCAGAATATATTTGTATAGTTGCTTAGGATGAAATTGGTGAGGAAAGTGTCCAAAGAACTGGACAGGGAGAGGAAAGGCAGCCCTGCTGAGCACAAAAATACTATATTCAAACAAGTAAAAAATCCACAATTAGAGTACACAGTGAGCATTTACAAAATATCCTGAAACACTCTTTAAAGAGAAGACAGTCTTCATTGCCTACTGCAACAGAACACATGAAAAAGAGTGAATTCTCCATAGAGCATGTTTGTTCCTACTCCTGGAGTCTGCAATATAACAGTCTTTGTCGGCAAGAACGAAGCTACTGGAGCACAGATACCCCAACTCTACAGGCAGGCCTTGCTCACGTACCCCAGCATGTAAACAACAAAGCCACACTGCTCCGAGTGCTCTGCCCACCACAGCACCCCTCAGCCTGACAGACTTTGGCAGGAAACTATGGAAACACCTTTGGCCCACTGAGTCTGAGCAGACCATCGCTGTGCATCCCACCCTCTATCACACACCCAGCTCTGTGCAGCAGGACCATCACACCAGCACTTTTCTGCAGCTCTGCACAGACCTGCCTGGTGAAGTCTTTAGAGCTTTGAGCTACAGCAACACCAGGGAGAGCCTTTGGTGTGTAAGGACAAGCAGTCACAAGTGTTGCCTCTCTCCTCCACCCTGCAGACACCAGAGCCTCTGCTGAGCTCAGGTGTGCTGGCAGGGCATGGGGCCCTGCTCACGAAGCCCAGCTGGCACAGGTTACACTGGTGAAGAATTTGCTGCTTTGTTCTTCCAACCCACAGTTTGTTGAGATAATTTTGGAACATATTTTAACATTAAAACCATCAGGAATAAGAAGACACGGAGATATCCAAGTAAAGACTCAGTCCTGGTTGGCCTGCACAACTGCACACAGGTCCCACAGTGGCTTCGCAGTGGCCTGGATGTCCCTGGGCAATCCGAGCGTGGTCACACCTTCCCTGACCAGGGGACACATGTGGCAGGGCTCCACCACGGCCGCTGCCCCGGGCAGAATTCAGCGGGGCTGTGTGGGATTCACCGCAAGAACGGCTTTCCAGGCTCAGAGCCGGGACCGTGCAGCTCCTGCCACCCACGCAGCGCTCCCGAGCCGCGCCAAAGGGAGAAGGGAGAAGGGAGAAGGGAGAAGGGAGAAGGGAGAAGGGAGAAGGGAGAAGGGAGAAGGGAGAAGGGAGAAGGGAGAAGGGATGCTCCGCCAGCACGGGCTCTGCAGGCACCGGGGACCGGGAAAGGCACCTGAGCAAGAGCGCAGGGCAAGCACGGGAGCAGCGGGGAGCCCGGCAACCCCCACGGGGCACAGACAGCCCAGCACAGACTGACTGGGGACTGCAGGCGCTCCCTGGGGCGGAGAGAACACTCCTGTCCGGGCAGAGCCTCCTGCTGCAGCGGTGGAGCCGCGTCTGGCCCCTGTGACTGCAGTCCGACCTCCGCAGCACTTTGCACTGTAAAGCCACGGGCTAAATCCCAGGATTCAGGCTGACAGCCAGTGGATTCACGTAACAGTACCCAGGAAACAAGACACTGCTCACAAGAAGGAAGGAAACTGGATTTTGATCTGTACTGAAGAGGGTTTGTTGGGGATGGCCCATCCCTGCCGGTAGCAAATGCAGATGGGAACGTGACCAGTGCCGGGGAGCGGCCGGAGGATGGCAACTCCCTCTGGCCAGAGATCCCTGTCACAGGGAGCTTCCCCACCAGCACCAGAAAACAGCCACCTGACGTCAAACAAGGCACAGAACCTCTGCAGAGTGTCGGGGCTGTCTGTGCAGGAATCACAGGCACTGACACTACCCGGTGCTGGATTTTTACAGTCTCTTGTGACAGCATCCACCTACGAGAACGGATGCAGAGGAGGAAAAAGAAAGGAGCCTTTTTTGACAGGACTTAGAGCAAATCCCTTTGGGACCAGAGCAACACCAGTACACGTGCAGTCCATTCCACACAGATCCGTCCCCAGCCCCAGGGAATCCTGCAGCATTTCCCAGGGTTACAGCAGGGGGACACAGGAGCCACCTCTTGCTCTGCCTCGAATCCCAGGCAACACAGCCAATACCTCATTGACTTCTCTGGACTCAGGATTCAGTAGAGCCTGAGAACAAGGAGTTTTCCAGGGACCGGGCATTATGCAGACTTAAAAGAAACTCTGAAAAGCAGGGAAATAAGCACCTTATTTACATAAGGAGTCAGATATGCATCTTTTCATAAAATCACGTATTCTTTTGATCTCCGTGCCTCCTGGGCGGAAAAGAGAGCTGCAAACCCTCAGCAACAGCAAAACATGATGGATTACTGCTGCCCAGACCCATAGAAAACAAAATACCTACAACACCCTTGACAGTCTTGTCACTGTCAGAGGAAATAGTGCCAGCCAAGAAGCCAGACGGATAAAAAGGTTAAAATATCCAAATTAAAGTTTTTACCAATTATTTCACACACCATTACTTGCTTTGGTGCCATCTAGTGCCACACAACGTGGCTCCTACATGGGCATGGCACCTAAAACAGGTTCTGATCTGCAAAAGGGCTGCAGGAATTCCATCCTCTCTTCATTCCCATGAGAGCAGTCACGTCTAGTGGGATTGGTGAGATCTGAACAATTTTGCCAGTTTTCCTATCAAAACTTGTAAGCAAAAATTGAACCACAGAAAAGTTACTGCATTTGCATACTGATAGAGGAAAGAACAATTTGGAGCACAGCCTTACAAACTGGTATTGGCAAAATCCCTTTGAACAATGGCAAACATTGTGATGCCATCATGGCATAAATGAGTTTCTGCATATTTCAGTATTCCTTGTGTGCCAGTTTCTATGAAAAAGGAACAGGAACTTGCCACTTCCACAATTTCCACCCCAGTTTGGGGAATACACTATGAAGTCATACACACATATCTCATAATTACAGATGAAACTTTTTTACTTCAAGAAGTCAGTAATGATTTTAAAAAAAAATCCACTCTTGGTGATCCATCACTGAAATGAGCAAGAAGAGGGCAATGAAGACCTGACCACAGAACCACCGTGCAGTACCCAGAGATCAGCCCGTAGCACACCTTAGCCAGCCCTTCACTGGGAATTCCAGAGGAAGCTCCTTTCACAAAGCTCCTCTCCATGCAGGGGACAAGAAGGTGGGCTCTCCTATTTTCCTTGGTTTTAATTTGGATTTTTTTTCCCCAGAACATCATCCTGGCACAGGCCCTGCTGCATCCCAGATCCACGGCTGCCAGTGGGACTCCTGAAGAGTATTTCAGCAGAAAACCTACAGCAACACAAAGGATGGGGTACAATTTGTCCTATGGAAAACTGCCAGGTAAAATAACAATGGAAATATAAGTGATTGATAAGTGTTTACTTTATTACTGTCAGTTCCTACCAACATTTGAAAGAAATAAGTCATTCCAGCACAGGCTGTCTGAGCACTGCCCAGCGCTACCCCACAGCCAGCCAGCCTGGTTTGCCTCACCCGGCAGGGCCAGAGCATAAACAACTTGAAACAAAATGTACTGTCATTTTGTGACAGAGTTTATAAGTTTTTCACAAACATTTACATATGAAATCTTAAAATCCCCCAGAGACTGTGATTTTCAAATACATTTAAGTAAACTAAGTTTAAACGAGCATTTTGATAGGCCTGAGGAGCCTCTCCAGAGCCCTGTCTCATGACAAACATCTCAGCTCACAAGTCGCATTCTGTCAAGAAAGCCAAGAGCTGGCAACCTGCTGTTCTGATTTATGGTTCACCCAAACAGCCTCCAGACTGCCCAGGGAGAGGACAGTTCTAAACTGGCCCGTTTGTAAAACACCAGTAACAAACTTCAACCTTTTGCTTTCCCTCATTCCCACAGAGAATCGCCTCAGCCCAGACAACAGCACCTCGCCCAACGCCAGCTCCCTCGGGAACTCTACACATGATGAGTTCACCACCATCGTCCTGCCCGTGCTTTACCTCGTCATCTTCCTGGCCAGCCTCCTGCTGAACGGCCTAGCAGTGTGGATCTTCTTCCACATCAGAAACAAAACCAGTTTTATATTTTACCTCAAGAACATTGTGGTTGCAGACCTGCTCATGACACTGACGTTCCCGTTCAAGATCATCCAGGACTCGCAGCTGGGACCGTGGCACTTCAACTCCTTCCTGTGCCGCTACACCACAGTCCTGTTCTACGCCAACATGTACACGACCATCGTGTTCCTCGGGCTCATCAGCATTGACCGCTACCTGAAGGTGGTGAAGCCCTTTGGAGACTCCAGAATGTACAGCATCACCTTCACCAAGATCCTGTCAGCCTGCGTGTGGGTGGTGATGGCGTTCCTGGCGCTGCCAAACCTGATCCTCACCAACGGCTACCCCACCAAGAGAAACATCAACGACTGCCTAAAGCTGAAGTCTCCCCTGGGAGTCAAGTGGCACTCGGCTGTCATCTACATCAACACCTGCATGTTTGTAGTGGTGCTGATAGTCCTAATAGGGTGTTACATTGCCATATCCAGGTACATCTATAAATCAAGCAAACAGTTCATTAGCTCATCCAGCCGAAAGAGGAAGCACAACCAGAGTATAAGGGTTGTCGTGGCTGTGTTTTTCACCTGCTTTTTGCCCTACCATTTGTGCCGAATACCCTTTACTTTTAGTCATCTGGACAAAATTTTAGATGACTCTGCACATAAAATCTTGTATTATTGTAAGGAAATGACACTGTTCCTGTCCGCATGCAATGTCTGTCTGGATCCAATCATTTATTTTTTCATGTGTCGATCATTCTCACGAAGGCTGTTCAGGAAATCCAACATGAGAACCAGGAGCGAGAGCATCAGGTCCCTCCAGAGCGTCAGGAGATCAGAGGTGCGCATCTACCACGAGTACACCGATGTCTGAAGGCACCCACAGAGACTCTGCTGACTTGTGAGAGTGCTTGTATATCATGTAAATAAAATGTCTCTTTAAGTATCTGACCACAGAAGCTCATTGAGGGATGTGCAGACATGTTCAGCTTTTCTGTGTCAGCTCACCAACATCCATCCCAAATTCCATCCCTGCAGGGATCAGGCTCACTCTGTGGGGCTTGGGGGCTGTTTTGGTAGGTCGGTTGGTTTAAAAACCAACTTAAGGCTGCCTCAGCTCAGAAAACAACCCTGAGCTCAGGAGGCTCCAGCCAGGATGGACCCTCAGGCCTCGGAGTGGGATGCATTGTGAGGAATCAGCTTCCCCAGGGTCCAGTGGATGCCAGCAGGTGCAGGGAAGGGGAGGAGGTGGCACAGGCTCCGTGGGGACCCTCGGTGTGCCTGGGGCAGCGCAGGGCTCTGGTGCCACATGGCACTGTGCCACTAGCCCAAGCGTCTCCGTGTTCCCTCACGGCACTTTGGCACCGGCAGCACCATCTCATGCAGTGTTTGTGCTGAATCCTCCCAACCCAGCAATGTTCACATGGACCCTTTTGTCCTGGACTCACTGGGGACTAAAACAGATTTGTTTAGAGCAAAAGCTGCTCAGAGCAAAAATAACCAACCTAATAAAGGCAGGTTGGCAGGAGCTGTCAGGCGGCCCGAGCAGTCTGCGCTCACAGCCAGCCCGGGATGCAACGCAGCTGCACAAGCAGGAGATGGCGACAGTCCCTCGGCCAGTGCCTCACACGCAGCAGGACCTTCCTTTTAATACACACACACAAAAAAAAGGGGGTTGACAAGAAAACCCTGAAAATGCAGCACTCAAATAACAAGATTAAGGTCTGTATGAGAACATCTTTGATAAATTTTTCCACTGAAAGAAGGGTTTCTTCTATTTTTTTTTTAACATTATTGGTTTAGGTTTAGATTTTGGTTTATGAATAATTAAGAAGTTGAAATGTAAGTACGATAATACCTGGATTAACACAAGTATTATAAAACCGCTTACATTGTTCAGGGGAGAACATTTCTGGAAAGGAAGACAGGATATTTTGGGTATTTATCTTACTTTAAATAAAAATACTTTACATGACTAAAATACCATAGATAAACCCTGTTTCCCAATCAGCTCTGTAAGAAAACTGTTGACACACACCAGACTAGTTCTGGGACCAAATCTACCATCTTGCACCCTAAGCAGTCTCCATGCACATACAAAACCATATTAAGAGAACCATTCTGGGGACTGGGTTGCATAGTTTAAATTCTCACAAGCACCAAATTAAATGGAATGATACTATTTAGGACTGGAAGATCAGTTCTGTATGCAGACATTCCTAACCAAAGACTGTCCTCTTAGGTCTTATATGGTTAAAGCAAATCAAGACTGAGTGCTTCTGGTCTCCCTTTTACAAGTGTAAATCACCAAGCGTTTATGGCTTGTTAAGTTGTGCCTGGTACTTGCTGTGTTAAATTCACAGTGACCTTTTTCCAGGTGGATTTCCACACAAGCCCAGCAAAGCCCAAAGAGCCACTTGAGTGGCAATATCCCTGTTTGTCCCTAGCCAGAGGACACTAAAGGCAGGTGAGGAGACAGCAGACCAGGCATGCAGGGCCGGGATTTGCCCTGGCACAGGGTGGAGCTGATGGCGCAGCGCAGGGGTGGCTGCAGACAGATGGGCACCTGCAGCCCTCAGTGCTGTGTGCCCTCCTGACAGGATGCACATATACCACCTTTCTCACTACCCACTTATTTTTTTACTAAAGGATGGATTTTCATGGTGTTTCCTCCTAGGAGAGACACTACTGCTGATCCCCCATAAGAGCTTTCCGCCAAAAAATCTATTACCCAAAGCAGCCACATTCAGGTGATGGGATGATGCCCTTCAAAGCACAGGAAGTGTAGTTTCTGGAAAGTGTAGTCCCAGCAGTGGGATATCCATATGAAATCTGGGAAGGGAAGACACGGCCATGCAGCACAGAGGCCAGCCAGGACCCCCCTGCACTGCAGCCTGACCCCTCGGCTGCAGACAACACTCCACTGAAAAATCACCCCAAGAGCAGTTTACTTTACTTGACAGGGTGTGTCTGTGATAATCCTCCATCACTGGCTTGTACACACACTCACATACATGACAGCTCTTTGAAGATGCTGTTTGTGAAGTATTTTCCCAGGGCTAAAAAGGAATTATACAATATCCCAAGCCCCAAATACCAGATAACTATATTTAATTTATCCAGATTTGACATGGAATTTTGGTCTCTAAAAGTTCATCTTGAAAGAAAAAGCTACAAGGAAGTTGTACGGAAAGTCTCAGGCCCTGACCTAGCTCTGCCCTTTCAGAGAGCCACATCAGGACAGACATGGATATAAACTGTGGCTGTACAGTCCCAGAGTCCCATTTTTCAGAGGAAACAGAGTTTTCTGTGTGGAAGTACAACAGCAGATCTGACCCAAGAATGCAAGAAGCAATTCCTGAACAATTGAACAATTCATGAACATTTGGGATTTTTTACATTCAGGAAGATTTGCATTACAGTGTTTGTAGTTCAAATGTAATTATATTTTACATACTCTGATGGAACAGCCCAGGCAGAACTCTCCATGCCAGGGCATTATTGTGGGAGAAATGCGATTTGAACCCGTACTCAGAGCCAGCTGCAGATCGCTACAGGCGCAGGACTTTTGTCACTACATACATTTTGTCCTCTTCTTCTGTGGTTTCTCTAGTAATGACCCTTCCTGTGACTTTCCACCAGTGCAGCTTCACGGGAATCTTAAAAAAGGAAACTAAACCCACCCAAATTTCTAAAAATCTGTCTTTGCATTGGCACCCACCAGCCTCTCATGATGGATTAAGCAGTGGGAAAGCACTGATAGGCAGCGTGGCTGTGACAGGCTCACCCAGCCGTGCATCAGTGCTGGAAACATAAAACTGTGAAGAAAATGAAGAACTCAACATGCAAGGGAGCCCATGGTGCAAACACAATGCAGATGGAGATCTTGTGGTTTGTGTTAACCAGAAATGCTTTGTAAACCAAGTCCACCACCTACCTGTACGTAAATTCTGTACAACGCACCCACAAACACTGAAAGGTTTGACCACAGTCCCACCCACAGAACTCTGCACATTAGTGGTTACTAAAGTATAAAAGATACCCCCATTTTGCATCTAACTGGGGGATGAGAATTCAACACAAAATTGCAGGGACAGATCCATGGGTTCATCCTCCTCACCCTCCCCAGAAGAGACACCATTTGATGAGTTTTTGTCCTCGTCTGTGCTGAGTGTTGACCCATATATTAGGCTTGTGATCAAGAAACTTGTGACCAGATATTAACCTTGTGAGCAGAAATGGTGGAAAGATGAGAAAAAGGGAAAAAAAAAACGAAAGAAAAAAGAGAAAAAGGTATTTGTTATTTGTGCCGTTTTCAAGGAGAGTTTATCTTGCACACAAAAGGAAATCACGAGCTCCCCATTTCCTGAAAAGGTTACAGATGTAGAATGTATGACTCTGAAATCAGAAAATGAGGTACTTTAAACACAATTGTATTTTGAGAAAGACACACAGGAGAAACTGCAAAAATTATGGAGATGATCTTTTAAGTACAAACGTGCAACTAGAAAAATGGTTGGCTGTGGCTGAAAGAAAAGAGAACCAGCTCCAAGAAAGCCTACTTTGATTAAGTAAGAAAAATTACTTAATCAAATCTCACATGAAGCATTTTCTAATTCAGTCTAGCACAGTCCCCTCCCTCAGTGCTCCTCTGGATCTCCTGCCACCCCATAAGGTAAAACATCTGTGTGGGAGCAGCAGTGGTGCCACCTGAACACGGACATGGGCTTGGGGAGTGAGCTCCAGGCAAATCCTTGTAAGGCCTCAGAAGGCTGTTCCACGAGGATGCACAGACATCCACCCATCACCCAAACAAAACTGAGCAGAAAAGATTTGCTGGCAGATTTGACAGGGTAAAAACCCAACTAGAAGTCCTGCAATACTTTTGTAATTAGCTGGCCTTCCAGGGGGATTATCCTAGTAAAATACTTGTCTTGTTCATCTTGCTTTTAGCAATTCCCAGAGCTTGGCCACTGATACACTACGATCTGCCTGATTTCATGTTCAGTAGGGCTGGAAGCACTGACAGCTCTGTTAGCAGGTCTGCAAAGGGCACAGGTTTGACCCGTAGTCACAGATACCACTTCCACATGGCAATGGCTTGGTGCAGTAAGATCCTGCACTTAGAACACAAGTCAGGACCCACCAGCCCCACTTCTGTCAGCAAAGACTGCAGAGCTGCCACCCCACCCCGCACTGCTGTCACCAGACACGTGAGGAACCAAATCACCACCAGTCTTTTTGTCACCAGACGTGCTGGGACACGGCAGCAGAGTTCTCCCCTCTCTGGCTCTGCGCTCTCCTGCTCTGGGACCCAAGTCCATCAGCACGATCCTACAAAAGGATTCCTTTCTTAGGCCCTGAGCTCAGACAAAGTGTTAAAAGCTTCTCTTAATACAACCACCAGCAGTAGGGAATTTTGGATTCTGGGGGAACAAGCAGATTTGAATGGCTAAAGGTAAAATACATTATTGGTTTGTTCTTAAGCCACCTAAAGTGCATGGTAAAGTGTGGGGCCATCTAGTAACCATGCTCACTGCCTGCTTTCTAACCCTTTAGAAACAGCAGCCACATCTTTAGATCCTTAAACATTCGATTTGGCTGGCATTTTGGAAAAATACCCATGTTTGTATAACAGAGCAACCCTTCGGCTTGCCCTGCTGGCCAGAGTCATTCCAACAGGGTGAAACTGTACACAGAGCTCAGGCACCCCACCCACCCCTTAAGCCCTTAATCCTCTGCCCTGGACAACTGCTTACTTCTCACTGCAGAAAATTATCTGTGCTGCAACATTTAATCCATCACAGAATGGCATCTTACACTGGAAACACTGCACTACCCCTGCCTTTGGGGCTTCCTCAGAGTGCACACTCCACTTCCTCACTGCATGCAGCTCTCTGACTGATGTGCTTGGTTCTAGTTTAACAATTCTAAACAAGGTTCAGCCAAGAATGACATTTCAGACCAAAAAGCACAGCCATGCCATTAAGAAAACCTACAAAAACAGAATTTCAGAATACAAAGTATGAACATCTAAAGTACAAAACTACTCACACACACACACAACCTTTGATCCACTCAATCTGCCAGGACCATGCACTGATCAAATTAGGTAACAAACTTGACAGTACGTGAAATGTTTTGTTTTATTTGCATTTGGGTTGTGTTTCAAATAGAAAGACTGTCATAAGACACCCCAAATAAATAAATACAACAGACTAAAATAAACAATAAACCAGAAAAATAATACATCATATCAAAGCACAGTGAGAGGGAGACAGGCAACATCCCCAACAGGCCAGACACTGATGGCTGTTTACAGCCACCAGAACAGCCTTGGACATTTAACATGGAAAGGTGAACTTGCAGGTTGTTCAAAACTTTTTATCCTTTACCTCAATGCATTAACACACACAAAGATGTGGTCTTCATTCACCACTCAAGGCAAACACCATTATCTTTATTCCTTTCTGAGCAATGAAGTTGGTGAGTTACAGTCATTGCAAGCCTGAGCAGCACCGTCATGCTGCCCCTTCAGAGGCTCACTACGTTTATTTTAAATAGATTGGGTTCTGCTCCCCAAAAATATTTTGCAAAGCACAGAAAACAACCCTGAACTGTGTAAGAACTAAATGGCCGCTTCTGAGTTCAACCTCAAGAAATTTCCCCTCTAGAAAGAAGGAACACAGCCTTCCGTTCAGAGGCAGACCGTGTCCAACAACTGTTTCGTACTCTCATCCTGGGGGTGCAATTCCATTACAGAAGTAGTAAGTAGAGCCAAACAGAAATTGTTCCAAAAACATCTCATGAAATGTCAGTGGGAATTGCTCTGAAAGTCACGGGACCAGGCACAGCAACCAGGGTTGACAGGAAGCCTGGGCATGCAGAGAATGTGGGATGTTCCCTGGAGCTCTGGTGTTTGCTGTGTCCCTAAAAAGCCAGATGGCCTTTCCAACACAACTGATGGAAATCCACTGCAGCACCCACCTGCTGACTTTGATCCAAGTTACTCAGTATAAATGAGTTGCATCATGCTCTAAGGAAGCCACAAATGCAGTGGTGGTGTTGCTTTCTTCAGAGCAATGAAGTCAGCACAAGGCAAGAGCTTGTTAAACATTCCCTCACCCCACCAGCCCCAGCAGGGCTCATTTGCAGAGCCCCAGCACACCAATCAAAGACAAGGAGAGGCATCAGGGATGTGCCATGCCCAAGCTGTTTGCCAGAGCCTCATGCTGGGCTGAGCAGGGGCAGCATTGCCAGGGCGGGCGAGGACGCGATGCCGCACTTTGTGTCTCAGAGCACTCTCTGCTTTTGCTTGGGGGAAGGGAGCAGCAGGAGGAGGGATGGGAAAGAATATCCAAACCACTATGACCTGAACAGATTTATCTGCTTTACATCATCACAGACCTGCTGCTAGGTGGCACAAGGGCAACTCAGGATCTGATCTGAGGCTCCAGGAGAGGAAATGGGTGTCAGAGAGCACTGAGGACCCCTTTCAAGCCAGGTGGAATTTTCCAAGTCAGACTCTCCATCCACATCCAGTCTTTCAAATAGGGAATAACAAACAGACAATCAAATCCCAAAGATGCACCATGCCTGCATGTTGCCCCACCAGAGCCCAGCCCTGCAGTGACACATTTGCCGTTTTAGCCCATGGGAAAGGCCACTTCCATCACACACAGACTGGCAAAGTGCTGGCAGCAGACTCAAGTCATGATTTTTCTGATGAATCAGCAAAAAAGCCTATTCACCTCTTTGCTAAATGCTCAATCACTTGAAATAATGGTAATAACTTCTGAATGTTTCGGCTATTTTTTCCAAATTTCCTTTTTCCTGAGCCTCCCTTAACAGAAGTTGTGGGGTGGTGCATGTAAAGTGAGAACTGCCCATGGGAGTGAGAGATTCCATTGAGGCTGGTGAACAATTCTGCTTTGCCAAAAGTTCCTCATACCCTTTATTTTACATGTTTCTCTTTAAAACTCACTTGTCTTGGCAGACTGCACTTCTGTTCCTCTCCTGCAAGGATTCCATCTGGACACAAATGGAACAATCCTTATTTTAATTTAGAGGTTAGATGAGGAAGCTGTTGGAAAAAGTTTGTTGTAGGTCACACTCTGAAAGCTGACCTTGGTCCCAAAAGGGATGTTGAGGCTTCTGCTGCCGCTTCTGGGGAGAGGACACAATCAAAAAGAAAACCAAGTGAGTTGAGGTTTTGGGCTTTTTTAGAGTTAATTACAAACTCTGCCTTGGAGAGCCAACGCTTTTGAAACCGAAGCCTTATCTGATTCACTCCCCTCATCCCTGCTTCAAGCAATGACCATAGGGTGCATGGGAAGAGAGGAAGAGTTTGGCTGACTGGCGCCTTCTGGGGAGCACCTGAGAAGTCTCGTGCACCGTTCTGCCTGATCCGTACGGGAAGCATGAAACTGTCAGTGAAACCAACACCCAAACCCATCACCCCGAAGCCATTAATTGACCACTACAGCTTTGAGCTGCGAGTCTCAGAATCCAGAGAGGGGCAAGAGTACTGACAAGAATGTACAGACAATTCTGCCTCTCAAGATACCCCCTTATTGCACTGAGAGATATTCAATGAAATCTGGGGAAGGAAGGGACTAGAGGCTCAGGGTAACTCACAATGGCCCCAAGTAAAGGATGTGGACATGGCAGCGACCTGCAGGGAGAAGGTATATGCATTTCCCCATGCCTTTGGGCCCTTCTACACAGATAAACCCTCACAGAAGCAAAGTCCATGAGGAATTGTGTATTTTCTGTAGTGTTTGGGTGACACACTGTCAAGCAGAGCTCAAGTCCTGCACTAAATGTTTACTAGTTCTAAGGTACACAACGTACATATTTCACAATTTTTAAATAAACATTTAAACCTCAATTTATCTCCCCAAACCTCTGCTCTCTCTCAGAATATACTCGTTTCCTACATCCACAGAGAAAATATTAGTTCTTCTATTACCATACATTTCCACTAACTCTGTGTTTGATTTCAAAATCTCCCAGAAAACTTACAGGACGAACAGGAAGGGAGAAAGCCAAGCAGGTGTTTAAGGTTAAAAGAAAAGGACAAAAAAGAAGAGAAAGGAAACAGCCAAACACCAAAGACTCATCATGTATCCCCAGAATCCCTCTCCCAGCCTGAGCACGCCCTGAGCAGGCACCACACAAGCCCGTGGCTCCAGTTCAAAACCTCCCATGCACAGAGCCGCAGCTCTCAGGGCAGGATGCGTCACAGGAAAGGTCGCAGCCAGCCCTGGGAACAGTTTAGGAAAAGCAAACTCCAGCCCTGCAGTTCAGACCGCTCACTGCTGTGCCAGCTGCACTCGTGTCTCTCCTGAAAGCTGCTCAGCGCTGCTCTCCAAGGATCTGCCCGGGCCAGCTGCAGGCTGAGAGCCCGGCCACAGCTGGGCAGGGGCACGGCTCGGCTCCCCAGCCCTTCCCCTTTCCGCTCCGAAATCGCCGCACGGGCTGCGCTGCGAGCAGCCCCGGGAGCGGCTCCCGGCTGTTTCCCGTGCCCCGGCAGCTGCGGAGGACTCTCGGCGTGGCACAGCAGAAGAGGGACCACACACGCCATCCCACGCTTCTGTCCAGGTGAGACACCGCCTCCCATCACCTGCTCCTGCCCCTGCCAACGCCCTGAACATCCTCGGGTATTTTTAAGTAACTGCCACTGCAATTTTACTTTTTAAATTGGCAAATGAGGTGAACATCCATACGTTCTGCAAACCACTAACAACTAATAGCACAAACGAGCAGTTTTAACTAACTAACTAACTAACTAACTAACTACAGAAGCAGGTACAGAAACTATGGTTTCAGCCGTGAGGCTGAGCCGTGGATATTTTTCTTAAGCAACTACTTTTAATTTATGACTGAGAAAATGTAACTATACGAAACTCATAGTTTAAAACATCAGAAAACAGAATTTAAAATAAAATATTTGAATGACAAATGCTACTATTAAAATATAATATTAAAGGGGAAAACTTCCTTGAGCCACATTTTACTACTTTTAAAAACCCAGTTTTAGGACAACGAAACTAGTAATCATTAAAACATTTTACTGACCCAGGGCTCTGGTTTTAGCTGGGATAGAGTTAATTTTCTCCCAGTAGCTGGTACAGAAGTGGGTTTGGGTTTGGGATGAGAATGATGTTGGTAACACTCTGATGGTTTAGCTGTTGATGAGCAGGGCTTGCACCAGGTCAAGGACTTCCCAGCTTCTCATGCCCTGCCAGTGCAGAGGGGCACACCAGGACAGCTGACCCACTTGTTTTTCTTGGGGTTTCTCTCTCTCCTTGTTATTTTTCTTCATTACAATCTATTATTATCATTGTTGTTGTTATTCAGTTCTTAAAATATTCTTACCTGATTCTAACATTTCCTCTCACATCCACCACTCCCTAATTCCAACACAATAACTGATGTGAGATAGGAAGGATCTCACTGGGGGAATTTTGAGACTTAACTAAAAAAACTGAGTATTTGAGTTAGATCTGAAAATTATGCTATGTGCAAAAAGCTCAAAGCATTGCCCAGGTTTCCATCTGAGTATCAGGGTTTACACAGATACTTCACAGACTACAATCTTGTAAGGCTAAAAGCATGCTCAGAATAATGCAGACTCTAAAAATCAGAAATAAAAAGAGAATGAAAAACTTAGCTTATCAGGAAGACAAAGCTGCTAAATTTCAGGTTTCAAAATAGCACAGAGCCTGCTGGACAGGAAGAAGAAATGAAACAGTTACTGGTGGTTTTTACAAGACAGAAATACAATTCTGCCCTTGAGGTGTCCTGACACTGTGCCCAAAGGAGCCCACGGCTTTAATGGGAAATACACAACCTTATCTCCTCTGCTCTGCGTACCTGTTGGCTCTCCTCTCCGTGTCCTTCAGAGCTCCAGAAGTTCATTGCAGGTGCCAGGAGAACATCACGGATGATCTACCTGATGTAATAACTGTGGTCGCCGACTGCTGCCTCCTCGCTACAACTTCCTGGGTTTTGCCTTTCTGGATCAGAAGTGGGATGTCCTGTTAATGTGCACAGAGTCATCTGCCCACCTGTCCTTCCCCTTAGCAGCTGCAGCTGCAGACAGAACACACCCCAGTGTCACCAGGCTCACAGGGGCACTGCTACTCACAGGGCCACAGCCACAGTGACAGCCACAGGACACATGTCCATTCTCAGCCACTGTCAGAGGCAACGCAAGGAGCAGCTGAGCAGAGACACAGCTTTCTGTGTCCTCTGTCCTTGCACACCACACCTGAGGGGTCTAGAAAGCAAGAGCTGGAAGACAAGGACAAGACACTGCAGTGGTTACTGCTGCCATGCCCAAGGAAGGGAGCACTGGGCACCACCACGTCCAGTGCCATGGCAGGTACTCCCCTGCTGCTTCCTGCAACAGGAATGCGACTTAATTTCTTCTGTCATCCTAATCTCAGGATTCATCCGATTTTTCTCCACTACATTCTATGACAAACAGGAACAACTACCACCCAACATGCCACTTTCAGAGGCTAAAATAGCCCGTTAGTGTATTTTGCATACTTTTATTCTCTTAAGTATTAAAACCCAGACATTGCCCTATGACAAATGTCATAATAAAAACAGTATCATGAAATTTTAGTCTCTTGGCAAACTTGCAACAAGTCAAATGCAGCAACGTATCTCCACAGTCACTGCAAGCACTGCCTTCCAGAGGAGACCAGCAATTCCAGCCAGGGACCCCGAGTGTCTCCACCTGGCACACACCCCACAGGCTGCCAGCCTGGGCTCCTCTGTGGGGACACAGAGAAGGGTCAGAGCAGCCCTGACCACACGCAGGCCAACAAGTGCCCCAGCATTTGGGGGAGCGGCTTCCCTCAGCCAACCCTGCCTGGCCCCCAACACCCTCGGGGTGCACCCCACAGTGCACAGCAGAGCTCCCAGACCCTGTGCTCCTGAGCCTCACCACCCTTCTACCCCACAGGGACACCCACAGGGACACCCACAGCAGCTTTCCCACTGGATTACACCAGCGTGGCCAGCCCTGCAAGTTCAACCAGTACTAACATTCCCACCACATTAGAGAGAAAATCTTAAAATAAGATTCTTCTTTTAGCACACTCAGCACAACTTGCAATGGCTGTGAGTTGTGCTTCCTCCTTCTCCAGCTTCCTCCTAACATCAGAGGTACCATCTGGCATGATCACCTCCCCTGATTAACTCCATTTTGCTGTTCAAAAAAGATTTCTGGTGATAGTGACCACTGCCACAGTTCCTGACCCTGTAACTGTATTACATATTTATTAAACAGCTGCATTAGTTTCCATAAATAGCTAAAATGTGTACTTGGAACTACACAACCACTTGTAAAGTCAGGGTAAATCAATAAATAAGTAAAACTACTTCTAAATATATTCTTAAGTTCAGTAAAGCAGGGTGAACTTTGAAACTTGACAGACAAGTTACGGAAGTCAAGAATTGCCTTAAATGCTACTGTGGAAGAGTCACAGTGGGCAGCACAAGAGTCTGACCTCAGAAGGGACTGAGCACTTTAATGGTTTCTGCAGCTTCCCTTTCATGTGTTTTGCCAAGACAACATGATATGCAAGCTGGGAATGGTCAGAACTTTTCTACATCTTATCCAATCAATCTTGATCATCTGGTGAATCAAGTTTGCTGGTTTTGCACAACTAGCTGACATTATTAACACAGAATCACTGTACTTTATGCTGGCCCAAGCATTCAAACAAGAAGAGCTGCTCGAGTACGAAAGGCTGTTGTGACCCCCCTCCCAAATGCTGGCACTAACATGTACCCTCTGCCTCCCGCCAGCAGCCTCTACAGGAGCCACCCTGGGCCCCACGGCTGACAGAGGGGACAGGCCAGGAAGGTGACAGTGTTTGCAGTCAGTGCTGAACTATTCACAGCAGTAGGATAAGGCCCTCCAAAAAGAGCTGAGCGTGACAAGGTGACAAAAAGAACAGCAATAACTGACCATGAACACAGAGCTGCGACGCTCAGCAGGGGGACACGGGAGCCTCCAGCCTCACCCGTGCAGTGACAGGGTTTAGCTCGAACATGACTGCTCCATGGCTCTGTCCCCAACCATTTCTGAAGTCTGAGCACTGATCAGGTGGTGTGCTGTGACACCACAGGTTTACATTGTCAGATAGGACTGTATCTTCTGTCTCTCCCACAGGTCTCCCAGCAAGAGCAGAGGCTCTGTGCCTGAGAATGGACAGTGCTCTAGACCCTTAGCAAAGTACCCCAGCAGGCAACTGAGGCAAGGTAAGGACATGCCAATGATATGGAAAGATGTACAGAGTCTGGCCTGGCCGGTGGCCCCCTCTCAATGACAGAGGGTTGATAAATCTGCTGGTGTCAAATGTAAAATTTGTCTAGGGTGTCCTCCATTCTGCACAGGCACAACAGACTTTACAAAGACTTGATGTCCACATCTCTAGTCACACAGTTCTGAAACAATCCTTTGTTGTATGATGCCTCAGCACAAAACATACTTCATGAACTTCCTACACAATTTAATATCTACCCCCAAGTCCAAGCACAGAAAGACCCACCTCTGTGTTCTCGGCTATAGAAAACCCTACAGAGAAGGAACAAGTTCTTAACACACCATGTGCAGAGAGAAGGTCCTGCTGAGACAGCCTGGAGGGAGAAAGTGAACAGGGACACAGCAGAAGAGAAGAGTTTTTAAATACAGTGTATTACTATTTAAATAAAAATGCCATTTGCTATTAGTGCTTTCCAGAAGATCCTTCTAATTTCAGCAGTATCACCCCAAGCTCTACCCACAAAACCTCCCAGCCCTAACATGCCTTTTCATGTGGTAGTTTAATACCTGCTTTCCAAATCATCTTTTCTTTTAAAATCCCAGCCAGACAAAAACAAATGCCTTGATGACTAGAGCTGAAACACAAAGACAGGACGGCTGCTGCTCTGGTGGGAGAATGACGAGGAAGAGGTTAAGTGGAGGCTTTGGGTGTGCACAGGGTTCTCCATGTTCCTCTCATCCATGCAGGTTCCAGGACACACCTAAGCTGATCAGCCTTTACACCATCTGCAAGAGGTATAGAAAACAATACACCAAAGGAGATGGTTTTACCTACTTGAGAGAAAATGTCCATTTCTAGCTATTGCAAGGTTGCATTCAGGCTCCAACCTGCTCCACAGAGACATCAGCTACTGACTCAGAATTGGGGATAAAAGGAAATTATTTATTTTCTATAAGACAAGATGGGTTTTTTCCCAGCTTTAAGGCACATATTTTCCAGTTGCCCAGGGTTTCACTTGCCAAATACAGCAGCATTATATTTATATCTATATTTGTTCTGCCCTCCCCACAGAGGATAATCCACCCCCACAAACATTCTGGCAAAGAAAAGCAGACAGCAGATGTGATTTCTTCTTGGAGATCTTTTAAAATGTAAATCTGACTGACTTGAGAAGGCAGCTCAAGCTCCCACATTACAAACTACCACACAGACACACTCCTGTGTGCTGGGCTGCTGGAAGTATAAAGCAAACTCTGCCAGCTGCACATGCGAGTTCCTTGCAAGGGAACACTGGGACATATTGGCGTACGCTGGGTATCTCCACACTTGACTAACAGAAGAGGAGTTTTTACAGAACTTTTTGACCAGGAATATTCATATCCCTCATGCTTCATGGTAAGTCAATGCCAAAAATAGTGGTCCTTAAACACATCTCATTAACCGTTTGAGTCACCAGATCGCTGTGGGTCAGTCCCAGCTCACAGCACGTGGGCTCATGCTTGCAGGAAAGGGGCAGCCCTGGGCTGGAAGGCAACAGGCTAAAGTCAAACAGAGAAGCAATTGGATCCTCTGTTCACAGCAGCAACATGCCCTTGAACATCACTGTAAAGTGAGACGACACCACTCAGAAAATTCTTTGCATTCCCCACTGGGAATGCTGCGGTGTGGGAACGTGGTCATTTCTGAGAGGCACACCAAGTTCATTTGGAAGTGAGAGAAGAAAACTTAGAATAGTTAGCAGAAAGCCCAGCACCACCCTGTCCTACTGATACACTCTCTTCTCTGCTTCTAGGAATGAAGATACTGTAAGATGTTCAACTCCAGCACCAACTCCTCGGGACACAACTGCAGCCACAGCACGGTGATAACTACAACAGTCATTCCGCTGCTCTACTGCTTCATCTTCCTCGCAGGGCTCTCGCTCAATGCCGTGGCAGCCTGGGTCTTCCTCTACGTTTCCAGCACAAAGAGTTTTATTGTCTACCTCAAAAACATAGCTGTGGCCGATCTCCTCATGAGCCTGACATTTCCTTTCAAAATCCTTGCTGATTCAGAAATTGCTCCTCCAGAGCTCAACCTGTTTGTGTGCAGATACTCCGCGGTTGTGTTCTACATGAACATGTACATTGGGATCACCTTTTTTGGCCTCACAGGGTTTGACAGATACTACAAAATCGTAAAGCCTTTGTTCACCTCTTTTGTTCACACAGTTAACTACAGCAAGGTGGTCTCTATAATCATATGGCTATTATTAATGATTATGTCATTTCCAAATATGATTTTAACTAATGAAATCACTAAAGACAATTACTCCAGAAAATGTATAGGTCTTAAAAGTGAGCTTGGCAGACAGTGGCACAAAGCAACAACTTATATTTGCACAGCAATTTTCTGGGTTGTTTTTTTTCTGCTAATCGTATTTTACACTTCTATATCCAAAAAAATATACAGTTCTTACAAAAAATTCCGGAGGAACTCAGAGGTGGCCAAGAGAAAAACCAGCCGGAACATATTCACCATCATGTTTGTGTTTGTCGTTTGCTTTGTGCCTTACCACCTCTGCAGGACCCCATACACCCTGAGCCAGACCAGCTCCCAGTTCACCTGCCAGTCCCAAAAATTGCTGTACTACGCCAAGGAGTTCACTCTGGTGCTGTCTGCTGCAAATGTCTGCCTCGACCCCATTATTTATTTTTTCCTCTGCCTCCCCTTTAGAGAAAAGCTGTATCAAAAACTGCATCTCAAACTTAAAGCTTCGAGTGAGGTTGAAATTTCCAAATCCAGAAGATCAAATACACTTCGGGAAAGTATAAACATCGTGTAGGTTTGTGTCTCTACAATAATGCACATTTCAGGAAGTTATTCATGAATGCAAATGTCCCAAAGAAACGGAGCACATGACAACCAGCAACAAACAGAAGAAGGGTTTCAGCATAACACCGGGTGCTATTTCTCTGTCTAAACTCATTATTGCATGTGCCAATATATTCACTACATGCTGTTTCAGCTGATGCCATGATTGCATTAGGGTGTGACATGACTCATCTGGATCTCAAAAATAGAGAGAGGAGTACCTGGAATGGCACATTTTGGAGCTCCAGGCCGTGGGTCTCTGAAAGGACCATCCAACAGACCCAAAACCACACCAATCTGCTTCTCTGGCCGTACAGGAACAGAACACATCCACACCAAACTGTAGCAACTCCCTCGCCACTGGTGCAGGAGGAGGCAAGAACATCCTGGAGCCGTGTGGGAACACACAGGTACAGCTGTCTAGAAACTCTGGTACATTTAAACCCAGAAAGAATGGTTTGCTGGTTTTCCCATGATTTTTATACAGCAGTAAAGCATTTCTGTCTGTACCACAGTAACTGCTGAAAGCCACCAACCTCCTCTATACAAATATAATCTCTTTTATAACTTTCTTTTTCAGAACAGCTTTTTTTTTAAAAATTGATTTTATCATTGTACAGGGAAAACCTACCAGGGCCTCAAGTATCCACTAAAGCTTTCAGACAGTGGCTCTGGAAGCTGAATGTCTTCATTTTACTTAACAAAGAAGCTATAGGAACAGAAATAACGTGTCCTTCACTGTTCTGCAACTGCATTTTATTCTAGTCCAAACAGATCTAAGGGTGAAAAATTTTAAAACATTTGGTCCTTGCACCTTCTCCAAGGCTATGGGTAACTGCTCTTGATCCAAGACCACTGGTCAGCAGCAGCAGGATTCTACCACTCCACAGGATTGTACTCCAGCTAAAGGTCTGGACACCTCCACTGGGCTCACACACAGCTTTGCGCAGCAAGTTCAGCTCCATGTATTTCCCACCAACCAGCAGAGCGGTTCCAGCCTGATCCAGTGAGCACCAGTACCCCACGCCTGGGGCAGCCTGGGTGTCCATCGGACTGTGGGAGCTGGGGGTCACCAGCCCAAACCTGCCCACAGCAACTACAGGAGAAGGCTGTATTCTGGTTGTGTTTGTTAAAGAAAACACATAAAAGATTATTTATACGGTTCTTTCAGAGCTCCGTGACTCTGTCAGACTGAGGCTCTGCAGGCTCTGCCCTCCAAGCAAGGGAACTGGCCTGCTGGAGAAGGGAATCTGGTGCTTTGTGGGAGATCTTTTGTCATTTATGGCAAAAACCTTCGGTTCCCTACATGGCAGGGCTTGGTATTTGCCGACATAAATTTACATAGCTGTGGCTGTGAAAGATCACTGGCACAGACAGATGGAAACACTTCCAGAATATATATTTAAATAACTTTTTTATTGCTTTGCAAGCTTTGAAAAAATTATTTATATTGTGTAATTGTTTCACACCTCACCAGATTACTGATATTAGAATGACAAGAATCTACATGCAGGCACCAGGGGTGCAGATGGTGATCAACACCCATGTTCAAAAGGAATGCTACATTTCCAGCTTTTCATTCATGTTGAAAAAATCCTCCTCCAAGAGCTTCCCTAGTCAGGAAATGGTTCCATGCCCCTGATCCTGCTGCAATCCCACCCTGTGAGCGACAAGTGCCAAGTAATACCAGCGTCAAACCACACCTCTGTTCCATCTCCTCGGCCTTGCTCCTTACTTTGCTGGATGAACTGAGGCCAATTTTTTTCCAGCACTGGGTAAATTAATCCTTTCACATCTTTCCCAGCATATCATGCCTCAGATACCCCAAGCCAGCTCCTCACACACTCAGGGAACTCATGTTCCAATATCTGTTCTCTTCCCAAAATACTTCTGCAGGAAGGGCAGACCATTATGCAGTAAAGTTTTGCCGAACCATCACTTTGTCTTTTTAGGCCTAGAAAGTTCCCTGAGCTGTAAACTGACTACAGAAAATGGGAAACCAACTGACAGAGACACACAGACAGGAACAACTGCCAGTGCTGTAGACTGGGTTTAAGAAAACCTTACAGGTATAGGAAGATCAGCTTTACATGAGCAGAACACCATAAAATGAGTCCATGTTTGCTCACAACTGGACACAGGATCATTCCAGATTACGAAGCTTTGCAAACATTTTGACATATATGGTCTGAACTTTCAGTTTATGACTAAACGTAAAACCAGACATTCTTCATCTGTTCCTCCACAAAGCTCTGGTGCAGGGTTTGTAAATTCCTGTGGATTCTCAACTACAACCAAGGGCCACCATTTGGAGTTTCAGTATTGGCTGTCAGTACCTCACCCCCAGCATGGTGTCAGATCTTTTCTCATCTTTTCCAAAACCAACCAATCAACCAGCCAAAAAAATAAGTATTTCCCCAACTTCCCTAATGTGTCATTTTTATTTTTAATAGTGCTTGGAAAATACCCAAATACTTAGAATGTTCATTGCAATCAGCAGAATCCCTAGGTGCCCTCAAATCTGCCAGCTAAGGTGTAACTCTAAAACAAACACCCTGAGATTCCCAGAACCTAGGATTTCATGCAGGAGTGTTAAAATGAATGAGGACCAACTACATTGCAAAATCCCAATTCCAGACAGATTTTAAATGTGAGATATATGCAGGGAAGGAGGGAAACAGTTTCAGACTTATGAAAACAAAAGCAAAGAAGCAGCCGCTGATGTCATACACTTACAGCCCCCCGCCTGCCTCTCCCCCAGCAACAGGAAAGAGACGGCTCCGGGCTGTTCTGTGAGCACTTACTTCTTTCTGCCACCACTCTTTTGGGTAACTTCCACGTGATTTAGCTGTTTGAACGCCGAGTTTAACTGCGTCAATCAGCTCATTTGAAAACCACAGCCTGGGCAGAAGGTCACGCATCACCGGCTTGGGAGAGCAGTCGCTGAGGGACATCAGAGCTTTGCAGACCAATGCTCAGAAGACCCCAGGCCACAAGGACAGGTACGTGATCTCGCCCTCTGTCTGTCACAGCCTATTTAGATCTCCCTAAACGCACAGCCCGAAATCCGACTGCCAAACGCTCCGGAGGTCGGGCTCAGCTTTTGGCAAGCCACCCCTGGCTGTGCCAGTGGCCAGCGTCACCTGGTCACAGCCCTCCAGGGCTGGGTTTGCCGGGTACCCCTCGCCTGCGGAGGATGGGGACAAGGCAGGCTGCACCGCGCCACGGCGCAGGAAACGCCAACGCCGCAGACCACCAGCAGCACCAAGGCCCAGGTCAGCCCCGCTCTCAGGACGAGACACACCTGCAGAGAGCCAACTGCAAGGAACAAACTGCTTTCTCCAACATTTTAAACCACTGGAGGATCTGCATTCATTTTGCTTTAAAAACTGTGCAAATCTGGATACAATTTTACAGATGAAATGACATGTGCAGTAGTTCTCTTATATTGGATGTAAAAATTAGGTACGATATACAGAAATGGAAGTGTTGCAGTCTGACGCCACTCAAGACATAAATGTGTTAGTTCCAGGAAATTCAAAGGAACAGCCTTTCCCACAGCCATTCTCTGTAGCAGACTGACACAGTGCAGCAAACAAACAAAATCCCCTCAGTCTTGGAGCTGCATATTTAGTTAAAATAGGACAAAAATTTTCTACTTTACTTTTCTACTGAAGCCTACAAAGAGAGTGAGCAAAATTATTTATTATCTGCTTCTTTCAAAATGTGCTTTTTCTAAAGGTTTCATAAAAATATACAATTAATTCATTCTCTGTTCAAGTGCGAATGGAGAGCAGCTTGCAAACCTTAGGAGTGATCAGGACCATTTGCCCAGCCATCTGACAGATCTGTTTATTGGCTGGACAAGGCACTCCCTCAGAATTCCCAGCACATTTTTACAGAAAGGGCATGCTACAAATACTACTTTTTTTTAGGCATAGTTTCAATCCTTCAAAACTTACGATGTTTTAGTATGATCATTATTAATCAGATGCTTAAATAGATTCAAACCTTTTTCTCTAGCATTTTTGCTGGAGGAGGGTGCTGAACCAAACACTGTCAGAAAAGCTCCTGTAGTGGAAATGCTGCTCAGAAGGCTCTATGCTTTCAGAAAAAAATCCTAATACATTCCTAATTCTTCCAGCATGAGAACAAAGCCCTCCAGAATATTTGGGAAACAGCACAAAGAGAGAGAAAAATATTTCTTCCTAATGGTATTTTTTTCTTAGAATTAATCAAACAAAATTCTAAGAGAATTACCACTGTTGCTCAGGAAAGGTTGATGCCATTGATGTCCTCTTGGTTCTTTTTGTAGGTCCTTGATACCTCCTGTCAGAAAAGCCAACTCACACAAGGAGTTTACGATGTCAAGCAACATTTCTGAATGTCATCTCTATGAAGAAATGGAACCTTTTACCTATTTTTACTACTTGGTTTTTCTTATGGGAATTATTGGAAGCTGTTTTGCACTGTGGGCATTCACGCAGAAAGATAAGAAACAGAAGTGTATGAGCATCTACTTAATCAATCTCCTCACTGCAGATTTCTTGTTGACTTTGACATTGCCCGTGAAGATTACTGTGGACCTAGGAATTGCGTCCTGGAATCTGAGAATATTCCACTGCCAAGTCACGGCCTGCTTCATCTACCTGAACATGTATTTATCAATCATATTTTTGGGATTTGTGAGCATGGATCGCTGCCTCCAGCTGATGCACAGCTCTAAGATCTACCGCATTCAGGAGCCTGGGTTTGCCAAGACGTTGTCTGCAGTCGTATGGATCATGGTTCTCCTCATAACTGTACCTAACATGGCTATTCCCATAAAACACATTGAAGAAAGACCTGGCATAGGCTGCATTGATTTCAAAACAAAATTTGGGAGAGACTGGCATGTGTTCACTAATTTCATCTGCACAGCAATATTCCTGAATTTCTCAGCTGTGATACTGATTTCCAATTTTCTCATTGTTAGACAGCTCTACCGCCACAAGTACAGTGAGAGTTACAGCAGAGTGAAGAAGGCGCTGACCCACATCCTGCTGGTGACGGCCGGGTACCTGCTCTGCTTCGTGCCCTACCACGCCGTGCGCATCCCCTACACGCTGAGCCAGAGCAACACCATAACCAGCTGCCCCCTCAAACGGGCTCTCTTCAAAGCCAAGGAGTCTACCTTGCTGTTTGCAGTCTCAAACCTCTGCTTTGACCCCATTCTCTATTACCACCTTTCCAAATCGTTCAGACTGAAATTCACGGAGACGTTTGCAGCCCCCAAGGAGACAAAGGCCCTCACGGACGCGGAGGTGCAGCACAGCAGCGAACAGCAGATGTGCAGCCCTGACTGCAAAGCACACGAGCCCACCTGCAGCACCAACAGCTGCTGGGTGACTGCAGACGTGGGCACCACAGCCGACAACGCTCCTGAGGAGTCGTGAGCCCAAGCAGGAGGAGAACACCCCATCAGTGAACACCCATCGCTGTGTGGCACGCTCACACAGCAGCCCTGAGCACGCACAGCCTTCAGGGATGCCTTTCACAAACAGCTCCGTGAACAGCGGTGACCCACCGGGACCAGCAACGCATAAGAATACGTGGCCAGACTCAACTGTACCTTGGAATTGTTCATGGCAGACACCTGAACTCACCTTTACTAAGTTAAATATTGTGCATTTACTATATTAAATGACTTGGTGCTATCAAGTGAAGAAATTATTTAACAGCAGTTCTCCAGCTGCAAAGCTGATTGGACAAGATTAACCATAAATCATTTTAGAAGGCATTATTTACTCCAGAAAGGGATTTTAAACAGCACTGAAAATTATTGTATCTGCTTACAGCACACCTGCAGGCTTCATAAATAAACTTCTTGTTCTTGCCAAGTTCCACTGTCTCTCCTTGCTGCTGCCTCAATGAATATGAGAAAAGCTAACAGCATGTTATTGCAGAAAATTTAAGTGAATTGTAAAATGAAGATAAGAAGTGTAAGTATCCAGCATGTTCTCTTTGTTTGATCTCTTTTCATATAAATTTATAGAACAGCAACTAGGTTTATTAATAATCCAATTTACAATTACCTCCAAGTCAGGCAGTACCACGAGGTGCACAAGCACCGGTCACTCACCAGGGGCAGGGGGAAGGGGTGGCACTGGTCACTCACCAGGGGTATGGGGAAGTGTGTGGCATACTGCAGGTGCCGAAGGAGGTCATAATTGGATGGGAAAATCAGTTCTCTCAGCCTGTTCCTCTTCGCTGACTTCTCACTGGTGACTGAGATTCTTCTGCCAAAGGAAGGGTTCACGCTCTCACAAGACTCCCCAGGCATCGGAGAAAAGGTCTGAGACATGTAAAGCAAAGGTTTGAGTTAAGTGTAACCTCCAGCTTCTGAAATCCAGCAGCTGCAGCCAGAGATAGGATTTGTTCTTGCTCACAGTCATTTATTAAACATCTGAGGTTTTTCAAAGATGGACAAAGCAAGGGCAGTCACAGTAAGCCTGAGATTTAAGATACATATACAAATTAAATCTCTGTGCATATCTCTGTGGTTATTAGACAAGTTTTAACCTAGAGATATTTAGTCTGGGAAAATGTATTCAGATTCTAAGGAATCTCCACACTCATGCTGCTGTGACATAGAAACCACAATGAGCTGTTCCAGTGACTGAGGGAAATAAAATGAGAAGGGCAAAGTGGGAGTTGACAAGAGACACTGTAGGCAGGCATGGACGTGCTTGAAACCACCAACATGACAGATATCAGGCAGAAACAGAGTCCCAACATCCTGCACGTGATAGGTGTGGGCACAGGAGTCCATGAAGAACAAGGAGAAATCCAAAGGAAGAAACAGGAGATTCAAGAGTCATGCAAAATAGAAAGGGAAAAGAGGAGGAAACACAGTCAAAGCATAAAACTATCACTTGAGAAGCAGATGGCATCAGTGGGGGTCCTCAATGTCAAACAAGTGGGGAGCTCTGCACATTTATTCGTGCTTTGCTGTAACACTAAATGCTCAATACACTGGGGCCGGGGGCAGGATGGGGAGCAGGGACAGGAGTGTGTGTGAGTGTGCAGGGGGACAAGCAGGGCAGCACAGAGGGGCAGCACTGTCCCACAGCAGGGATGCAGAGTGATGAGGCAATACACTGAGACAGAGACAGCGGGGACTGGATGCCAAAGGCCACTGGCTGTGGATGGAAGGAGCAAGGTGATGCTGGAGCACAGAGGGACATTCAGTGGAAATGGCAACAGCAGCCACAGGCACCAAAAGCATCACAGGCATGCAGAGAATCAAAGGCAAACATACTGGAAATTCTGAACTAAAATCTGCCTTAAAGTCACTCTTGTCTACATCATCAAAAATACCAGCGGTTCCTGAATCAATGCTCACATGTTCCATAATACCATGATCCTAATAATTGTCAGAGAGAAAAGCAAGTATCAGTCATATTTTACTGAAGATCCATTTAACTGATGACAGGTAAGCCCAAGCACTCCAACTCTTTCAAAGCTGTGCCTTTCTGTTTGTCCCGTGTTACTCAGATCCCCAGGCAGCTACCAGTTCAGTACATCTACACCAAAACAGCAATATTTACATAGAAACTAAGCTAATGAATCCCTTTCAGACTTCTCAAAGAGAAAAAGACAAGGAGACAGAGATTAAACCCCCCAGTATCTCGTATCTGAAATACTGATGCTTCGGTGAAAACCCATGTTTCACAAAGCAGAACAGCAAACAGGGGAATAGCATGAAGTGTTACCTCCAGTTTCACATCAGGATCCTTAGAACAGTGTTCACCCACAGCTGCCCCATTAGGGGAGCGTGGTCTGGGAGCTGCAGTGGTGGACAAGTCCCCGCGAGATATTAAAGTGCACATGTAGGCATCATGAGAGAAAACATCATGCCGAGTGAATTCTGAGAAAAGCAGCACCAAATTCACAAATTCTGTCTTCTCAAGGTCACTGCTTGGGTCAGCTACCCAAAAAAAGAAAACAAAATAGTTAAACTGCCATTTCAGCTTGTAAATATTTGGGTTTGAACTATCCAAATTGCAAACTCCAGCATGGTAATTTTCAAGACCTACTAAAAACATCTTGGGAATCTGCATAGGTTTCTCCTTGTCTCCAAAGAACAAACCATTCCCCATCTAAGCTGCACGGTCCTGTCAGTTTCAGACATGGGACAGACCTCAGCGGGTTCCAGAGCATCCCACCCATACCCACCTGCCCCAGCTAGGGACAGGGGCTCAGCTGTCAAGTACAATGTTCAAACACATCTGAAAATTAAACTGAAGGAGGATGAGGGCCAAGGACATTCCTTGTGTGAAGAAAAATTAAACTGAAGCTTTGAATTGTAACAGGCCACCCAACAGCTAGCCCTTCCTCCCAAATTACTGTCTTACCTACATCAGTTTTGCAATCATAACAGAAAACTTTATAAAATATTTGCAGAGAACTTGGGATCTGCGTGCCAGGCCTCCAAGATGTAAAAGCAATATATTCATTTAAGTTTGACAGCACAATGTAGTTTACCAATTAGAGATGCTCACACATACTAAGAAAACAATTATTAATATAAATGCATGTTACTTTGCTAGCACCAAACAAAGCCAAGAGAAAGACAACATAGAAAATGTTAAGTTTTCATCTGTCACAGCTGTATTTAAACTGACTTGTTCTTTGCCACAGAAGGACTTGCAACATTGAGATTAACAGAAAATAGCTTTAAACCACACCAAATCTATTGCACAACGAAAGAACTACCAAACCCAAATCATCACCATTTACTTAAAAGGAAATCAGGCTTTAGAGTTCGAATTAGCCCAGCATGTAACACTGCTGGTGTTTAGCCATCCTCAGTAGGCTGCAGCACAGCAGCTGTGAGCAGCCAGGGTCAGAACGTGTCGCTGCAGCCCCAGGTCCTGCTCACGCCAAACCCCCTCAGGAGTGAGGCTGGGGGTGCGGGGAGGAGCATCCCAAAACACACACCTGAGCCCAGGTGAGCTGCCCTCCCTCAAATACAGCCCCTAGGTGCTTTTCATTTTTGGAGACTCAGAAGCTCAACCACACTAAAACCAACACAACACCCCAAAACTTGTCCAGCTCTCCCAAACACCAAAGGACATTTCAAACACGAGAAACATGCCCAGCTCTCTCCCTCCCCTGCCTTGCAGAGCTCCCCAGACCACAGAGGCCAGTACCCCATTCGAAGCAATCACAGCAGAAACACAAAATTTACTAACACAAATAGTTTAGTAAAAAAATTTACTAAAACAAATAGATGATTTATTAAAACCAGGATCACCACTGACAGAAAAACAGAACACTGCCAATACCTCTAAGTCTGAAACACATTTTTAAGAAGTTTCTTCTTTTTCAGATGTTGAGAGTTTTCAGTACCATGTTTCAAACCACTTAAAATCCCTTTTATTTTAAGGGCATTAGGAAAAAAAGATGCCTTAACCCACAGTACTTAAGAAGAACCAGGAAGAATGCTATCAGGTGCTATCAGGAAGTTTTTCCAGACAAGATACGTCATGGAGCAGCCCTCAATGAACAAAGAAAATGTCCTTTTTTCAATCCACTATCTGTCAGCCAACAGCTTTTGACTGCAACACTCACGTGCCATTTCTAAGTCAGTCACCGAGAACATGGAGATGACAGAAAGAGACAAGTTCTTGGTGTTAAATATGCACAGAGTGCAAGCAATTTCCCCAAATCTCACTGAGCTTAAACAGAAATAAACACATTTTAAGCAAATTTTCTTTTTGTGGGGGGGGAAGAAAAAAAAAATCAAAACCCACAGAAGGATCCTATAGCAAGACAAGAAATCTAAAAACAAAAAATGTCCATATGAAAATAGAGCCAATACAGAAACTGAAACACCTGCTACAGCAAACCAGTAACTTCAGCATCCAGGCACCCTACCAGCTGTTTCTGACCTACTCTGGAATATCTGGAATTAGTTCATACTCACATAACGAGGGAGCTTGTGTATCCAAAAACCGTAGCAGGACATTCTGGAAAACAGGAAGACTGGAACCTGTCAAGGAGGCTGAAGACAGAGATTCCTTTTCATCTAGGACTTCAGATTCACCACATTTCTGCACAGTTAAATAAATAAAAAAGCATGTCTCTATACCCAAATGCACACAATATCCCCAGCATTTGCATTTGAGGCCACTACACATGTGACTGTTTCTTACCTCTGCATAAAATCCAGACTCACTCTAGAATGACAGGCTTTTCCTATTAACTAGTTTGGTTATTTCTAAGGTGCTTTATTTAATTATTTTGGGTTACTGACTGGAAAGGAACTTCCAGGACCACTGTGAATAAAAAAGGAAGCTTCTCTTGTCTGTGTAAATTACAGTTTGAACAATGACCAGGGCAAAGCCCCCTGCTTTGGGTGGATTTGGGTGCAGTGAGGCAGAAACAATGTAGTGACTCCATTCCCCTAAGCTGGTTTGTGGTGAGGGCAGACAAGGCAGAGAAGCTTCGGAAAGCCAAAGTCTTTCTGCAGCTGTGGGCGTGCTCTCACCTGTCTGTCCCACACCCAGGTGGAACAGACAACACACATTACTTTGCTGGGGACCTTTTTCTAGGAAAACAGTGCCCAGCAGAACTCCCGGTGGCACAGATGGGCGAGGCAGAGGCAGTGCCAGGGGCCACAGGGCCACTGCCCTGCTCCAGCCCCACTGCAGGGCAGAGCTGGTGCTGCTGCAGTTCCAGATGTGGCAGCTTAGGCAAGCTGGAGTGGGATCTTCTGCCACAACAGACAACAGTTCACATCAGAGATGGCACTACAGCACCCTGCTTCTGCAGGACCTCATTTCCCCTGAAAAGAAAGGAATTCTACAGAATGCAAGACTTAAAGTTACACTTGAATTTTGCCTCAGATTGGATCTTGGCTTTGGAACTTTCACAGAGTCCCCCATCAGGTGACAGCTACACCCCACTGGCCAGACCCACAAGCCCTCTGTAAGGGACTCCAGCTCCTCTGGCATTCCTCTAGTTGGGCAAGCAGCTCACAAAAGTGAAACACTTTTTCTAACAGACATAAGTCAGCTAACACAGACCTTCCTGAGTTAGGCTGCAATTTCTTACTTTAAATAGAAGGCTTTTTCATCTAAACTTTTCTAGAATTTATAAACTGTAAATTGATGCCAAAGATTCCCAGTCCTCCAAATGCCAAATTCACTCCTTTTGTTATGAGATTAAAGTGAGGCTTCCTTAGAAATATCTACCTCTTTAATCAAACTGTCACATGGTGCTGAAGTAGAGACAACTTACTTCTGCCTCAATTTCCGCTTGCCTCTTCTCCAGGAGCCTGGCCACGGCCATGGCCCTGTGCTTCCCAGACCTCTTACAGCTCACGGCCCACTCACAGAGCAGCATCACCACGGCCTCGTCGTTTGGGGCTACCTGTGCAGGGCAGAACAGACAGAAACCAGCTCACCCACACAGCCCACGAGCTGATCTCCGACCCAACAGCCTGCAGCAGCCAGCACTCCGCAGGAAGAAAAGCTGAATGAGCTGGGGTTTGGTCTTTCGATGCACACATTTGCTGTCACCTGCACACATTTGCTTTCTTTGCAGTATTTTCACATGAAATATAAGCTGGAAGCCAAAGAGGGAAATCCCCAGTTTTCATACTGCTGAGACTCAAATCAAAATTTTACTTTATGATAAAGTTGCTTCACAAAACCAGGGAAGGGTGATGTGCCTTGTGAGCAAGAGGAACAGTGTACTCACAGAGCCTCCCAGCCCACTAACCACACGGGATTTACGTGCTCCGTACGCTCATTCTTCCAGACCTCCTCTGTCTGTTTCCAGACTCTGACTCGCATCCCACTGACACATTACAATAAACAAAACAAAACACCCCCTCAACCTCTAAAGGCATTATCTGTCAGATAGCCAAGGCTGAAAAACTCCCCAAGAGCTCCATTTTATTTCTGACATTTTTAAGAAACACCATGTGTCTGTAGAACCCTGTGTTTACAGAGCAGCAATGGGATGTAATGTGCTTATATCCAGTACTTTTTCCTTGTCTGCTCCTGAGCTGATCTCACTCGTCCCTCCCAAGCTGGCCACCATCTCTGAACACTTCAACATACCAACCTGCAAATTAAAGAGATGTGATTTTCCTTCCTTCCCCAAGGTCACTGGAAGCTACACAGAGCAGTGACCATCACAAGGGCTGGAGCCAAGCATGGCATCCTCAGCAAGCGAATACTTTCCTCAAAGTGATTGGGAATTACAGACCCGAGAGCATGAAAGTTCCTGCTTCACAGCTGTCCCAACACCCCTCAGAAAAACAGAACATAAGTTTGTGCTGAACGAGGCTGCTGTGTACACACACGTGTGCATCAGAGAGGTTCCCTGTAAATACACTTTAACAGTAAGCAAGAGATACTACACAACTAGGGCAGGGGGAATGGAGGAGGAGGGGAAGTGCTTTTCTCTTACCCAAATGAAGCAACATGGTGACATCACCACTGCTGTGGTGAGATGCAGTCAGCTACCCACACAACCATGGATGCTATCGATTTCTGAAGACAATGCAGAACACTCAAAAGACTCTGATGCTCTCAACTGATGCAGACTTTTGTTGGGACCACCAGAGCCATTCCTACACACTGGGTTCTTGGAACACAGGGCCCTGGCAGCAGCTGAGACAAGCAAAGCTGAGGGGTCTGGCCATCAAACATGTTATTTTGCTTTTGACTGGAGATAACAAATATGGAGCCACACTGCTTCCTGTGTCACAAAGGCTGTACCTCAGGGCTTCCTCTCTTCCAACACCACATTTACTCACACACACTCAGAATGCATCAAGCAGCACCTCTCAGAATAACCAGCCTTTAGATTTGTCTTAGCTGGGGTCTTGCATCTGCAGCTGGTCTGAACAAGCACAGAGCACGCTTCAGAGGGGCTCAAACTGCTACCTCAAAGAGCAGCATTAAGGTCACATTTTTACTCTTAAAATTTCAGGGGCAGGAAAACAAAAAGATCAGTTCACACATTACTAAATGACAGTGTTTTGTAGGGAAGACAAGACACAAGGAACTGAAGCAGAGCATGGGTATGGGCATGCAAGAACAGCAGCTCCCTGGGCTTGAGGGAAACTCTCCATGGACAAGATCCTCCCTCAAGACTCCCAAACTTCCACAAGTACTAGTGTGACAAAAACACTTCAAGGTGACATAAAATGGGAGAAATTATCTACAATACATAGCACACACCCCTTTGAAGCAAGAGATCAAGTTTAGACAACTCATTCCCAACATCTGTCATTTATCCATGATCCAAAATAACTGTAACCTCCTGAAAGCCTCAGTCAGACCCTTCTGGAAAAAACCAAAGGCTTCATTATCTCCTGTTTATAACTGGAAGCAAAGGTGGGTGAAGAAAATTAGAAAAGAGTTGGTTTGGGTTTAGGTTTAAAAAAGCTCCGCAATTAGTAACACAGGAACGTATTAAAAGGAAAGATTTCCATGCCTCTGTTCCCGAGGAGCTTGGAGATAGGACAGCTCATTACCTTCGGAAACACATCTGTATATCTGCCACACCAGAGCTCTCAGGCTGTACTACTCTATGGACAAACTATCCTCAAAGCTTGGGAGGTTAAAACCAACTAACTGTGCTGCAACAGGCAGTGCAGAGTGAAGTACAGGACACAAAACGCTCCTGACTGCAGCCCACCAGGGCCCAAGGCAAGTGCTGCACATACACAGCAGCCCTGACAGCAGCCCAAAGACAGTACCATCTGCACATTTCTTTAGAAGATGAGACCATGTTCAATAAAACATTAACCCTGCTTTAAAAGTTGTCTAGATTAAAAAGAAAAGGCAAGCTGTGTGTTCCTCTTAGGGTCGCTATCAGTTATTTAAGTCACAGAACAAATTTTTTCATTCCAGAGAGATTTTGTACTTTAACTCCTTTAGATGAGCAGGAACCTGGCACTGGATTTCCTAAAATAAAAAAGGAAGAACAGGTAACTAAGCAATTTGAGCAACCAAAGCAATGCTAACTGCATTATTAAAACTATTACAAGACTACTCAGAACATGCTCTATTTTCTCAGCACTTGGGGAAACAGACTGATTCTCCAGATATTATTTTGCTCATCTTGTCTCTCTTTCCTGTCAAGCAGCCCAACACACTCAGATTTGGGTCTCTCACATAGTTACAAATGTTAAATCGAAGCTCCGTGACTTCAAGATCCGTCAGAGCTCCTTTCCCACAGCGGGGTGGGGAGTTCTGTTTGTTTGTTTCATTTCCAGAAAAGTGATGCCAGAAAGACAAATATCAACTCTCTGCATTTGTCACAAGCCCCATTCGTGAGAACCACATTCAAAACAGGACTTTTTCACTCTAAAGTGAAAAACATCTCTTGGCATCATAAGAATTCAGATGGACTTCAAAGACAACACGAGAAGCAAGACTAAATACAAGTGCAGAGCCCTAAGCTTTAAAAGCAGAACCCTGAGTGCATAAATATCCATGGAGTTTCAGGATTCTACATAGTGATTTCAAGGAATTCAACATCAGTCCTTAAAAATCAAACACTCTCTTCTGTCCTCCAGTCACTACTGCACACTGGCTAGAAAATCCTGGTACCAAGCTGCATGCACCAGGTATCCCCCACTGCTGAGGTGCATTTCAAGCTATACTTAACCAAGATGTATTTTGCTACACTGGAGACTGACAAGTTCAAGAGTCCCACCAATCATTCGAAACCAAAAAGTATCAAGAGGTAAAAAAGCTATTCTTTCTCAGTTCCTTTCCATAGTGGTACCTGTGACAGACTATGACAGACAATAAAATACATGTAGTCCAAATGTTCAGTGAAATTTGAGTGGGATTAAGCCCTAGGAAAATGACAGGTGAACTCACTGAAGAGTTGTTATAGACATGAGAAAGTCACTATTGCACTCTCCAGCTCACCCTTCTGAGGACTCTGTTTCTGCCCAAATCAACTCCTGCCCTCACAAGGACTCCTTGCTAACTGGGGCTGCAGACGAGTCATGGGTGTTCCAAGTCTGGACTAGTGTAAAAACTTTATTCTAATTTAAAACTGTATGGTAGCAATACAGACTGTTTACTGGATTTACACCGTCACAAAAATCAGCACTGTGAAAATCATTCTGGAGCTGTGCACAAGAGATTATTTGAGTCAAGGAAATGTCAGACGGAAAATACTTGTGGCCAGAAATAAGATCAGTAGTTTTCTCTGCAATCCCATCTAAAAAGAAAGTGAATTTACCGCTTTATGACACATCATAGGTTTTGAGCCCTCCTACTCAGGCAAATCTCCTGAGGAACCCACACAAGTCAAAGAGAACCAGAAATGGGAGGTCCTTTCATTGTTCTGTGCACACTGCCACACTCACTGGGCAGCAACCCTGTTACTGCATTCATTGTGATGTTACATCTTTATGGGCCATCAGACCTTCCCACCAAAACAATTCAACAACTGCTATTATTATTTGAAACTTCATGAACAAAGAGCTCAGCCTCTGTCAGCTACACTAAGTGCTGGGTTTTGGGTTGCACACAGCCTGATGGGAGCCCCTTGCCTGTATGGAAACCTGCCACACAAGGGCCAGCTGGGAGAGAATCACAGAATCATTACGGCTGGAAAAGGCTTTTAAGATCAAACCATTAAGACGGCACTGCTAAGTCCACCACTAAAACACGTGTGATCCATGATTAAGGCTCAAATCAAGACATTAAAACAGGAAAAATAGACAGGAAATAGGTTCCAAACATGCTTCAGTTGGGCTCACATCAAAACACAGGCAGCAGACAGCTGTCCTTCAACGAACATTTTTAACAACACTAACAATGTCTGTAGGCAGACATCCTAGTAGTGGATATCCTATTTACAAAACGAAAATCCTTACAAGCTTCCATGAGCTGCCAGCTGAAAACAGTGTACACGGCCTCGTGATTTATGGCCTCTTCTGCCAGTGAAAAGCAGAAATTTATTAAGGGGAAGGAAACTAGAGACAAAAAAAAACAGACCGCACGTGGTGACATCTGTGGGGGCGCGGGGAGCGGCCGACATCCAGCGGCCGTGAGGCGGCTCGGCAGCCTCGGCAGCGCTCCCGGGGCTCCGCAACCCTCCCGGGGCTCCGCAACCCTGCCGGGGCTCTTGCCATCCATCCCCCACGCCGGGGCTCTGCAATGGCTCCCCCCGGGGCTGGGCAGGGCAGGGCAGGGCCGGCCTGCCAGGTGCTCACCGCAGCCTGCCCAGCAGGTGACACCTGAGCCTGCACTGGTAATGTGGATGTGTGGGCTCCCTGACCATGGCAGGAGAATGGAACTGGAAGATATTTAAGGTCCCTCCCAACCCAAACCATTTTATGTGGCTTTGGAAGTTCAAATGTCAAATGCACAGGCACCATCCATCAGGCACTCTGCACCAGGGCCAAAAGTTGAGCTTGAGCCAAGCAACAACTAAGTCTTGAAAATTCCAGATGTGGTTAAGAAGCTGCACATAATTTGGCAGTTTAATTTCTTCTCAGCTCCAAATCTGGTAAGGTAAGGCTAAAACTTTCAAAGCTCAGTTTTCTTCTCTCAGAAAGAAGTCAGCACCTTCTCTGCTTCTGCTCTCCCTCGAATCTCCTGTGCCTGCTGTGCAAACACAGGCACACTGCTCTCATATCCAACAATGCTTTATTGCCACTCGTCATTCTTCACTGCACAGTACAATGTGATGCCATTAGAAGATTTCCTGCAAATCAAATGGACACACCTGCATAAAAATGTCTGGTACCCTGAACTGGGGAGCACAGCTCCAAGGGGCCAAAGCACCATGTTTTCAAGGCAACCCAACCTCAACTCATAAAGTACCATAAGACAAAGGCAATAGTGGCAGACGATCTGCATTAAGAGCAGAATAACGAATTTCAGAAGTTTCCCTACCAACACTGTCTTTTTAAACACAGGGCGTTACTACAATTGTATCTGGAAGTCAGAAAAACTTTGGAACACAGACAGGGAGAAGGAAATAAAAAGAGACAAATACATTTGCAACAGCACAAAACCACACCATTCAGCTCCAAAAGCAAATGAAAACAGAAAGCCAGCACCCAAATGATAAAGCATATCACACCCTACCTGTTCAAAACCACAGCACATCCGTGTGCTAAAGTCCTGATGTCACCCAGGCATTAGGGCTAAGAACTTTCAGTGACTTCCCCTGCCTGCTGTGACAGCTCTCCTTCCTCAGCGTCTCTCTGATTACCATAAAAGTGTATCGGGATCACAAGGACAACTCTGGCAAGTGTTTCACTCCATTTTACCTGTTCTGAGCTCCACCTAATGGTTTGCTGGCATGTCTGTCTCTCTGGAAATGCTTCCAGATGTGTGATCCCCCCAACACTACATTCTGCTTGTTTAATGCAAAGCCATTAAAGCACTGATTGACAGTGACAATGCAGCAGGTCTGTGCAGAGAGTCCTGAACTACGACCATCACTGGCTGAGAACACAGCCACTGGGAGAACACGGGTGGAGTCACAAAACAGACCCACTCATATTTTCCACTTTCAAATTTTACTCCAACAGTGTATATTTAAATTCAGATATTTCTTTTCTCCAAACACCTTCCAAGAAAATTCAGGAGTTTGGTGTTATACATAGACCCAGTGCCATTATCATCTGCACTACACACACGCTAAAAAAAAAAAAGGACTTAAAAATTCCACGGATTACTGATTAAATTTTTTATTGATCTCTGGAAATGGGTTTAGGAGCGGGGGCAAAAATATCAAAAACTCCAGGAGTATGTAGTTTTAGAATATTTTAGAATATTTAGAATATTTTTTAGAATATACTAAAAAGCCTAGTAATTTATTACTTGCTACAATAGATGCAGACGTTGTCAGCAAGGCAATAATCTGGAATTTTACTTGGCAGCATCCAAAAAAAACCCTTGCTAGATCATTTCTCCTGAGGTTTGCAGTACACAGAACTGAAGAATACGATGGCAACAGCAAAGAGCAGTTGCATCCTGTAACCCAGCTGCCCACTAGTAAAGAAAAAACCACACCAAGAAGACCCAAAGCTTCTCTATCAAATAAACACACAATTCATGTAAGTAAAAATTAAATCCATTGTCGATAGATTATGAATTGAGAGGAGACTGCAGCCATTACCTCTTGGTTATCCTTACTCTGATTTGCCCAGAAGATCTTATGATAAAGTGTCTCCATGGAATTGCTGGAATCTGATCTGTCAAAACAATGCCGATCCAACACTTCCAAGGTGTGCAGAACCCGGCTGATGGTCACCCCTGGAGATGGGAGTGGGACAGGAGCAGGGCAAAAAAAAAGGGTTTACACAGGAAGACATTCACCTGGCAATCTATTGCTGGGATTAATGGTAAGGCAACAGAATTACACTCATTATACTGTTCAAGGAAGAACAGATGTAAACCCTAAATCTCCAATGTTTGTTTGGAATTGTCTTACCTGCAGTTGACTCTTGGCACTTGTCAAACGACCACCGCACCTCCACAGCATGGCCTCTTTGCTTTATCTGCTGTTCTACTTCATAAATCTTTGCCCGAACCTGTAAGAAATAGAGCTGCTAATTAGCTGGTGGTGGGAAGTGTCAATTTCCACGTCAAGCCTATGACAGTTCTCAGCAGGAACAAGGTACCCCACAGTGTTCCACAACACTCCCTACATTTGGGAACAACAAACTGAGGGACATTCTGTTCAAATCTTCTCTGCTAAGAATCTTCTTGCACAATAAAACATCATCTCCTTTCATTCCACCCAGCAAAACTTAACTTTCAGCATGTGTGAAAAGTCACATCTCCCAATACATACACAAAGCTTCCTCTTATTTGCCATTTTACATCTTTAAGTAATTTCAGTTTAATAACAGAAAACATCTGAATGTAAATAAAATTCCTGATATTTTCCCCAAAGCTGTCCCACAATGAAGGTCAACACCAGCACAGCACTAGCCTTGACACTAGACTCACAGAAATACCCAAACTTGGCTGCAGTCCTAATGATCAAAATGGTTACTGGGATATAAACCAAATCTTAATAATCTGGCAAGAAATAGCTCTTACCTGCTGATTAAAGGCTGAATTTCCATCTGGCATAGGTAAACTAGATGGAGCAACTTGAAGTAAATCCAGAGGTGAGCCTGGATTAATGTTCTTATTTTCATTTGTGGAATAATTCCACACCAAGGCACTTGGGCAACAAAGAGTTACGGTCTGCAAGCAATAGTACAAAACAGGAGTAATTTCTTTTTCCAAACATGTGTGATAGACAAAACCTACAATAAGAGTCCATGAGATCAGAATCACTTTTGGTCCAACTGCTACAGTGAAAGAAATAAGACAGGCCTATGCACAACTACTTTAGGAATTTCCATTTGAGGAAATACAACTACTGTTTTATTTTCCTTCTTCATTATTAAAAAGAAATAAATTTAAATATATGCATGTTCGATTTCCATTTGTATTGCTTTCATAACAACATCAAAGACCATCACCAAAGGTTCATTTCAGCTAGATCCTTTCTGCAAAATGGTAACAGGCTTAACAAAAAAGAAATCATTTGTTGTTCAGCTTAGAGAAAGAAGCTACATGTGAAAAATTTAAATTTAAGAAATTAGTTAAAATCAACTCCTCAGTCAAGACTTGAAAGCATAAAGGAGTAATTTAAATGCACCATGAACTTAGCATTTTGCATTGACAGGCTTCAAAACAGTCATTTTACAATGGCCTGTCACAGGTACCACCACCCTGCAGCATTTGGTACCAAGCAGAGCTACAGCAGAATCTTCTGCTCTTTGGGGTCAGACCTTCAATACCATCTGAAATGACACAAGTTGATTCATCTTATAGATGTTTATTTTTGAGACTGTTGGATTGCTTCTTGGGAAGCTCCCCCAGTCCAGATCTGGACTAGAAAACAGCATCTTGACAAACATTGCCTAGAGAAACATTCCTCTGGAAAGGTGGGGAGCCTGTCTGAATCCAGGCTGAGCTATGGACCCATGTGACGGCACGAGGGAAAGGGGGAAAAGGAGAGAAAAGAGCAGAACAAGCACACACAAACCCAAACAGCAGAGGCTGCGCAGGAAGATGACCAGCTGTGTTGCCAGTAGAGAATCGCTGTAACACTGCCAGAGGTCACAGCATAGCCCAGCAGCCCAGGACGGAGACAAACCCAGCATTCCCAGAGCAGATCCATGTTCAAGAGGAAAAAAGTCACAGCACACTGAGAACCAGAGAGAATCTAACCTCCTGGCTCAGGCCCCCTCAGCAGAGAGGGACGAGGATACTCTCCCACTTCCCTTCCTCAGACAGCACCAACACACCTGCCCTGGGAACAACCCTGCCTGCCTCCGGGCTCTGGACTTCCCACACTGCAACGTCCAGGGAAAGCTGCAGCCCTCAGAGAGGGAGCTGCTACTAGGAGAGCTCTTTGACTGAAACAGACTGCCCAGAGCGTTGGGGTAGGCGTTAAAACCCAGCCTCGCATCGTCCTGCGGAACCTGCTTTGGCTGACCCTGCCTAGGGAGGGCACAGATCACATTATCTGCAGAGGTCCCTGACCTGTTCCATGATGCTGTGATCCCATGAGCATCAGCAGACTCCTGGTACCAGCAGCAGGATATCTCTGTGCAGCCCCCAGGGAGAGACACTGAGCAAACAACAGCAGGAGGGTTTGGGGAAGTCTCACTAGATCAGGGCTCAGGAAGGCAAACAACCACAGCTCGTCACAAGCGCCCTTCTTCAGAAAGTAATTACTCTCTTGATATTTCTGTGATTGCCAAGCAACGAACACAAGCAAGCAGACTCTTCTGTTCTACGGTCTTGAAAACTGGAGAAGTTGGTAAGGCAATATAAACTGCCCATAAAACTGACAAAACCAACATGAGATGTCCTACAGTGGCACCAGGCATCAGTGACAGGCTGGAGACAGCAAAGGAGCCCTCGCGGGCCGGGGCTCGCAGAGGTCAGCGCGGTGCTGTGGCTGCCCAGCCACACTCAGCAGGCACACACAGCCTGGCAGGACCACGGGGGTGACAAGAACAGGATGAGATGCGTGGAGCAAACCCTCTATCCCAGAGGGAAGGCCTGGCCATCCCAGGCAGCAGAGCCACTCCTTCCCCCAGCAGAGGTGCCGAAGACACACAGACACCACAAGCTTCTCCAGGAGGCTGCTCCATTGTGCCTCAGCAGGTGCAGAGACCCCCCACCCACTCTCCCCACATCCATCACCCTTTAATGGACACAGGTACACTTCAAACCACAGCTAGCACACCTTGTCCCACCCAAACCCCACTGTTTTCCAACACACTGAACGGACATAGCCTTGAAAACAAAGAGCAGCAGAGCAGTGGCCTACCTGCAGCATGCAACTGAGTCCATACACCAGTGGACGGTGCTGAGGGCAGGCGAGGAAATCTGAGCAGGTCATCTGTGCTGGGCTCACCCCAGGGGCAGTCGGACTGGGCACTGCCAGGGGAGGGTTACTTGGTCCGAGGATCATGTGAGGGGAATGGGCAGCTCCAAGGTTAGGCCCATCGCTGAGCAGCAAGGACAGGCGCCTGGCACAAAAGTATGCAAGGCGGCGGGACAGGTAAGCTGACTGAACAAACTCTTCTGAGTACTGAAATTTAAAAAAATGCAGTTTACTATACGGTCTGCTCCGTGTACCCATTTTCCTTGACAACCTAACAGTTGTCATGCATGAACTGGAAAGAAACACTTCCAATGTTTAGGATTCCAGAAGTTAGAAAAGAATAGCTCAAATGTACATCTATACTTCTTTCTCTTAAAAATTTCATCTGCTTTCCAGGACCAGTTACAGTAAAAGATTCCCTCTACCAAACTGAGTCAAGGATTATAAAGCATGAACATCTCATAGGCGTTTATAAACTCCAATCATGCACCAAACAATATTTATATAGATTTTATCACCACAAATTTAACAGGTGTGAATCACACTTACACTGACTTTGGCTTTAAAATATACACGTACCTGCAACATCAGTGGCAACAACAGCTTCAGAAGATCATCATCAGTGGGTCTGATTTTTTCCAAAACATCCAGTATCCATGTCAAATACTCATGTCTCTCGAGCATTCCTTCCTTAAAGGATTTCAAATAACACATCACATGTTACCTGGGAGCACTCAACAAGCAGCTGTGTAATTCCATGGTTCATTTCACTCTGGTTGAGCCCTCGGTACCCGTGTCACCACAGAGCTACCAACTCCCTCAAGCACCGCTGCAGCCCCGGCGCCGCCAGCAGTGCCACAGACAGGAGGCCAGGCACAGCACCCGTGCTCTGCGCAGCTTCAGCAGGGGTGACTCCCTCCCAGAAACCTTCCTGCTGCTTCTGCCCTGGGCTGGAAACAACCAGAGTGTTCTGCTGCACTAGAACCAGGCAGAACTGAAAGCCCGGCCACCACTCCAACACCCGAGGCTTCATGTGCCACAGTGGCCTCAGCCTGAGCCACGGTCACTGAAAACACCCTGAAAAGATGGGATGATATATGAGAGGGAATAATTGAGTGCACTGCTGCAATTGCAATCAGGCAGACTGAGCAAATCAGAGCTTTTTCAGCCACCAAATCTGTAAAAGGGATTAGCATTTACAATTTATGCAAGTCTTATGACAAAAGTTACCACTGAGTTCTAAAATTGGATTTTCCGGGAATAGTTACTAAAAAAAAAATCCCTGCACTCCTAAAAGTATTACCTGAAACATATAAAATGACAGTTTTTCATTGTATTCCCACTGCTGCAGGGCTTGTTCCACCTCTGAAGGCATCGCCACAGAGCTGTTGCCTTGGCTCGAAGTTCCATGGTAGAACTCTGCAACCTTTGCCAGCTGCTCTCGGAGGTATTTGGTTACAATTTGAGTCCATTCTACAAAATACGTTTGCAATTAGAAAACTTCAGGTGATCAAAGGTTTCCTGCACAGTGAGAATTGAAACAAAGTTACACTGTCTTTGTCACCAGAAATGTTTGTCCCCAGCCTTACCCCTGCATCTCTGGCAAATTAATGGGGCTCTCCTGTGTGCACCTGCTCTCAGAGCTGTCAGTGTGCAAGCAGCCTGCACTGACACAGCTGCGCCTTTAAGGAATCGCCTGTCTCATCAGATTTCAACAGTCAGTCACAAAACTGCCTTGAAATAGATAAAATAAATATACTACATTATTTCCTTCCATCTGAAGCTTTACTGCTTTCCCCCTCCAAACAGAGCCAACAAAAAACTGATTGGAAATTTGCACAAGCAATAGGTTATAAAACCATTCCTTCTGCAACCACTCTGGAAATGCCAGCTTCTCCAGGTTTTCACTCTGACAAGGCTGCAGCAGCCCAGCAGCAGTTTCTGTGGTCAGTGTGACCAGCACAGAGCAGGTCTGCATGGCACAGTGAAAAGAGGAAAAGAGGATTTGTAAGGAAGGAATTCTCTCAGCAGCAACTGGAACAATCCAGGATATTTGTGAATATCTTGGAGACAAACCTCTGGCAGAGCTGTGTCTATCAGCAAACAGAACATTTAACAAGAGCACCCTCTTTTACGACTCCATAATGCAGTTGCTGTGACAACCAGAGCTGTTTACTGTCAGAGCTACAGAAACCACCACTCTCAAACACAACTCTTTTCACTGTCCACTGCCCATCTCAGACTCCAGCTAGCACATTCCTTCTTTTTGCCTTTTGCATCTGTAATTGGCAACTCTGTCAACAAATACAGACTACACATTGGAAGCTTTTCTACCCAAACCCACTGGAATTTCTGGATGAAGCTAGTGGGGTTTAGTGTTTTCACAGAGCAGTTTAACTACATTTACATCAAACATTCGCTTGATTTTGGGAAAACAATTTCAAATCCACTAGTTCAAATTTATTTCATGTGACAGTATGAAAGAATAATTTTCCCAAAGCAATTACCAATGTCTCTGTGCCACTGCATTGGAAACAATGCAATACCACCTTTCTGGTAGCCAAGGCGTAGATATAAAACACTCTGGGAAATGCCAAAGGCTGTTCAGTAACACACACGAAACTACCTCCCAAAAAAGCTCTCAACAACCTCTGCAGAACAGGGAATTTGGACAGAGGACCAAATCTTCAGTAACCCAGCTCAGAACATGCGCTGATAAAGCCACTGGCCCCTCAGCCCACAGACGCTGCCTGGCCTCACTCGCCCCCACTGTGAGGGGGGTACCAGAGCAGGAGTACCTGCCAACCCCAGATACACACGACCACCTTGCACCCTCCCAGGAAACACGAACCCCTTTGCTATGAAGAGCTGCTACTCCCAGCCAGAGCAAAGTAGGTGTAGATACACGATTACAACTAAGGCATGGACAGCCTTAGCTTTCCCCACCTCCTCCTTACACCCCTCCCATGAGGGCAAGTTGGCAGGAAGAAGCAGACATTTCTCCCAGCATTACAGAGATGCTGCTAAACAGCACTGAAATTGTCTATTCTGAACACAATGTGTTCAGAACACACCCTTTAAGAGTAGTCCTTAAAATACATAAATTGCCAGCTGTGTTCTAATAAATAAGATTTGAAATTTGCACATTTCATTATGGGCATTCTAAAGTAGCAATTCTGTTCAGCCCCAGGCAACATTTAGCTTGGCACAGCCCCTGCCACTCCTACCAGTCCCACAGTGACCGGTGTCGGTGCTGAGATGCAGCACAGCCATCTCCTCAGGTGCTGCACCTGGAGATTTTGGGAGGATTCAGCTGGGAGCAGAAGCAGCCAACCAGGCAGTAGTTCTGTTCCATGGCTCTTTGTACTCTGACACATACTTCAAAGTGAAACTGATTTTAAAGCATTTTTACTCCAATTCCCACTGCAAAGATTCTTCTCTGGACACCCAGTAACACCATAGCCATGAAAAAGAGAAGCAGGCCCCTTCAGCTATTACCATGCATGGAGACATTAAAGACATTTATTTACCAATACTTGGGTCAGTGGCCTGGCGTTTCTTGATTTTAGCTTCAGAAATAGCAGCATAGTAGGCACATGTCATTTTGATCAGCCATGCCGCTCGCAGCAGTGGCACAGAGTATTTTGCTAAGTAAGCAAAAATATCTTCTTTTTTACTGAGAATGGGAACCTGAAAGAAAACAGGCAGCAAGTTACAGCACACAGTCCAACAGCAGCTGGCTCCAGCAGGTCATCCCAGGCCTCCACTGCTCAGCCTCACACAGCCTGGAGGGTGGCAGACTCTGCATCAGCCCAGGGACCCACTGTGCTGACAACACCAACTGTCCAGGCACAGGGGAACTCAGGGATTGACAAAAAAGAGACACTGCCCTACAGTCTTCCAGGCTTCATCAGGAGCATCCTTGACCTACTCAGAGATGCCTACAAGGCCATGAGCAAACCTCTCAACAGCCACTGACATCCAAAGTGCGGAGAACATCCTCTGAGCTGATCCTCAGTACCTCTGGAAAACAGAGCTCTGTCATGGTTTTGGGTAAGGGTTCAACAAGAGAAACATTCTGGACATGAAATGTAGTCATTCAAAGGAACTTTGTGCCAGTCAGATCAGCAGTTGCCCCTTGCTCAAGCCCCCTCCTTGCAGAGAAGGCACACTGCACAGCCCCAGCTGCCTCCAGCACAACGCTTCATCCAGCATGCTCCAAAATACTGCGCTATTCTTACAGCCCAGCCCAGTAGAATCCAATAGCCAGGAAACAGAGGAAGGATATTCTGATACCTTTTTTGCTAAGAGAGTCAGGGGTTTACTTCCTGCCAAATCCATGAACCAGTTGTGAATTGCACTCTGAGACCAAGCAGTCACCAGCCAGTAGTTGTCTTTGGCATTTACTTGGGGTTTCTTCTTCCCCGTGTCCTGGAAAGTGTTAAGTTTGAGCTTTTCTGCCAGGATGCTGCTGAAGTAAGCACCGATCTGGGGGGGGGAGAAAAACATGTATGACAATCCAGTAATTAAGTATCTACTGTACATTAATACACAAGGATTTCCATCTGAAGGGATGCAGTCCTCGCTCCAGAGCAGTGCAATGGGATCACACTTATTCCCTGCAGAGAGGAGAGGGGGGGTTCAGAATATCAAACACCTGTATGATACATCTGCATTACCACTGTAGAGGCTGTGGGTCAGCAAAAACAATCAAAGGGACCAGGGCTCAAGGCCACCAGGGCTGAGCTGCCCCTTGGGACAGCCACTGCATGCCCAGAGCTATATCCTGCCAGCCAACACCTGTTTGGATCCAGGCCCCAGTGCAGTGGAGCCTAAGAGAACATTCCTCCCCTCCTGCCCTTCATGGCAGCACAAACTGCATAAATACACACTTTTCACTTCTGTTTAGATCAAACCAGCTGTCACAGGAACTGCATCCATTGCCTGTCTATCAGCAGCTACAGCAGCCAAAGTTTCAAAGTCTCAGGGAACCTCAGAAGTCTGACTTCTACTCAAAGCCCCTCTGCTACCGCCCGGTACCTCCACAAGGAGAAACTTTGCAAGATTTGGTCCCCTGGTACCTCAATCCCAAAACAGCAGGAAAAAAACCCAGAGGTTTTATTTCCAATGTAAGCTTATTTGCTTTTCAGAATGACTATAATAGGAATAAATAATACGCCTGCCACTCAGAATAATCATCACTGGGTCATTTTAAAATATAGGGGAAGCCTTTAGGAGATACTGAACTTATTTTGGTAATTCTATACTTAAATATTGAAAGAACGACAAGCACTTCCTTGTGAATTTATGTTCCACATTTCAAACAGTTCTGTTCAACAGTCAAAACGTGAATAATTAATATATGAGAGAAAATGCCTGCAGGTAGCATTCCTAGGGAAAAAGGACAATTCAGAAGAAGGTAACAGGAAAACTTTTAAAATTTCAGCAATAGCAACCCTGTCATTTACATGCATCTCTTCCTCCACTAAAAGAGTAACACTGTATACATAATTTCATATTTTCTAATAAGTCATAAGAAGTTAGATTTTCAAAGTCAAATAGCAGAAAATTACTTTGTCTGAAAACATTTTTATAAGTTTCTTGATAACATTCTCCTTCCAAATGCTTTCTTCCTGCCTTTCCAACAGGAAAAAAAAAGAATTACAAAAGAGTACATTAATCTGGACAGATGCTTCAAAGAAATATGGGAAGGCTTTTTCTAAACAGCTATTATTTTCAATTTGCAAGATAGTAACCAATATTTTAGTAAATTTTATTGCTCTTAAGTATCTTAAACTTCTTTGATTCTCAAAAACAACCACAGAAGAGCTAAGCTAAAATTCACTAAACAGTCCAAGAATACATTTCCAAGAGATCTGGACCATAGTGATCAGTTTCTCCTGGCAGAAAATACCCTGGGGAAACAGATAAAAGACCAAAGCAAGCTATAGACATGTAAGCACCAGGGACTTCCAGGGAAGGAGGAGTCACTGCTGTCTCAGTAAGTCACGCAAATGAAAGAACAAGAGCAAAAGCGTAATGTCCCTTGTACACTGAAGTGTGCTAGTTGTGTTTTTTCCTTGGCATCCATGGTTTCCTCTGAAGACTGATGACAGCAGGTAGTCCAGCATTCTGATATTCATTCTGTAATTAACTTTCATACCAAGACTTCTGACTAGAAAGCCAAGCATTCCAGACCCAAGTACCACCACTGTCAGCTTGGTTCCAATTTCCGTGAGTGCACCCAGACTGAAAGGCCCTGTCTTACCTTTGAGGTGTTGATGACAATATTCCTGGCAGATCCATGCTCATCTCCAGAGAAGGCAGGCTGATTGCTGAAGCCTTGCTTTACATTCACTGCCGTAAGCTCATCCTGTAAAGAGTGTTTTAAGCGCAAAAGATGAAACGACAATTTAAGAAGTTGCATCATTCCAAGAAGCATGCTTTTATACGGAAAATTTCTGTATTTGCTGGTACATCACATTCTGTGTTCATCTGAACACTCAGAGCCCTCTGCACACTCACAGGATTTTTGGCAAAGGGAACATGATGCCACTGTTACCTTCTGGTCCCCATCAGGTATTCACTTCACTACAGACTTGAGGCCATCACTTGACAGATGCTGCTGGTTTTGCTGACAGGGAATTGCTGCCCAGGAGAAGGGCAGCAGGAAGCAAGGCCTCTATAAAACCTGGAGCACCACTAGCATCCTCTGTAAAACCTGGAGCACTCCCCAGCACACAGGCTGAAATTTCCCTTGTGAAAGTGGTGTCAGACCACAGCCCCCCCGACCAGCACTCGGAGAGCAACACATCCCCCTCTCCTCAGATACCCTGGGAGCAGCTGAATTGCTCCACAGAATGCTGCTGCACACTTCTCCTTAGCACCAGAACCCTATATGTCCCTACCCCAGCAGGAAAACAAGCTTGTATTGTTGTTCTGTTGACAATTAAAACATTTCTATTGTGGTTTATGGGCCCACCATCATCATTTGAGAACATCTACTGAAACAGGAAACAGATCACCTCTAGTAAAAGCAATTCCAGGTGAACATCCAGCCCTGCTGCAACTAAACCCACTTCTTTTGGAGCTACTTCTGCAGTGGAAGCATGACTGGTCTCCTACTGCACTGTCAACACACCTTCATTTTGCTGTTTATTGGTACTTAGGCAGGCTTGGCTGGGTTGCATTCACAGCAGGAACACACAGCAGGCAAGAGGGGGGTCAGCAGCATTAGGCACAAACACACCCCCAGGTCTTCACAAATTTCCTAAGGAAGCCACATCCTTCCCTATCTTCACTCTGTGCCTTCATCAAAGTTAATATTCTTCCATGGAGGCTGTGCCATTTGTTCACTCATTCAGGATTACGTGCCTGCCAGACAGGTTTTCCTACACCAGTTGGATGGGAACTTGTTGGGTTTTTCCAATCTGCCTCTGAAGAGAAGGCACAGATCTCCCCAAGGAAGCAGTTACCTGCCACCACAGGTACTCTACACAAGCTCAGGTGATCCACAGACAACTGGTATTGAGTGAGATGGCTGTGAAATACCCTCTGAAAGCAAAGAGCAACTGCACTGTGACCAAGCAAAGAGCAGAAAATAAAGTTAAGAATGTCACCGTTTTTCTAGAAGATTTTATTCCTAGTTTTGGGTGACATGTCTCCCAAAAATAGCGACCCAGAAGCTTCCTTTCAGTTTCTTCTCTTACACTTTGCCATGCATTATGCTTTTCAGTATTTTCCCAAAGTTTGGGAGTAACACAGCAGACTAACATATTTTGAGGAACTCTAAGCTCTCCAAGGTTTGTGAACTTAGCAAAGCTCATCTGAATTTTAAATTAAACCCACCAGAATTGCTGGAACACTACTCCACCCACACTATCCCCCAGACAGTCCTGAAAACACAGCTACAGAGAGAGCTGGAAGTGATCAAAGACATTACAAGCAAACAAATAAAAGGTAAATTGCAAACAGATGGAGACATTGTTACTAATAGCACCACTTCCAGAGCTGACCCCGGTTCTGTTATCTTTAAACTTTGCCTTTTAAAACACACTATCTAAATTTCAGCATTATGCTGAAAATAACCAAGAACAGTCTGTTGTACTCCACACCTACCACCACTGTAGGAACAAGCTGTGAGGGGCTGACAACACAAACACATCAGTGCTTGGTTTGTCTGGCTCCATTAGTAGCTCAGATTTCCTCTACTACTTCAGCAAGAAAACTCAGGACGTGGCACAGTTACATAACTGAGCACCACATGGAAATGAAAAGACATCACCTGCAAACACAGGGAATGGAGACACCTTTACAAACAAAATGATAAAATGGATGTTCACAGGAGCTCTCGTTACATCTCACTCGTACCAGCTCCGTTACCAGCTCAGGCTCATTCCCTGAGAGCAGGGCTGTGCCCTGGCAGAGGGGAAGCTCCTGGGCACAGAGGCAGGAACGCCAGCACAGCTCAGCTGTACACGCTGATCGTACCAGGGGCAAGTCCACGCTACCTGGCCGTGTGCTAAGGAGAAGAACAAGAGCACTCAGGCTGCTGTCACTGAGTGGTGCCCATGCCACAACACACTGGTTCTTCTGGGCTCCTGCAGGAATGGCGAGCTGCCTTTCCAAACGCCAGCCACGGCCCCAAGCGTGCCCAAACAAGGCTTAAAACCCTTCTGCAATTTTAAATAGCCAAGTGAACATTCAGGCCCAAATTGCACTAATTTGTTTCAGACAGACTTTTACTTGTTTTGTGTGGGATATTCAAGCCCCGTGCACAGCCCCGTGTGTGAACACAGCCCGTACAGGCGGGATCTGTCAGAAGGGCAGCCTGAGAACCTCGAGCTGGTGTTCCTGCAAGAAGTCTGTGCACGGTCCTTCGCTCCAGAGTGCTGCTCTGAGGACCACACCTGTGACACTTACCCAGCCAGCTGCCTCAGGTCAGCCGTATCTACAAGAGAACAAACGAGCTCACTGCTGGAATCGAGCATTGTGGTGTTATTGTTGGGTGTTCTGGACTGTATAATCCTATATTCATTTGCTTTTAATTAATAGGAATGAGCTCTTTCAACTGAAGCATTCTCCTGCTTCCCTACAGCTGCAGTAACACTTGCTCAATGCAGCACCAGGCCAATGAAAGAAAAGCAGGGAGCTAAGGATGCATCAAGGTTTTGATAAACTAGGAACTGGTCAGTGGATTCTGACATCTTAGCTGGGCAAACAGACAATGTGCAGAGCTATACCAGCACTGTTTGACAGGCAAACCCAAGGAATCTTTGAAATCTTTCTCCAAAACCTCAAAAATATCCTTTCAGAATAGAATTCTAAAAGAAGTCCAAATTAAACTCACAAAAGCAACTAAGTGAATCTTTTAAATTAGTCATTACTTTTAGATCCTCTCACATGCTCCATCTTTTGCTTCATGTCTTTTTAATACGACAGAGCTCATACCTTCAGCAGCTTGGAGTAACCACAGCATTAGCTTGGAGACCCAAACCTGTGGAGACAGGGAGGTCCAGGGTTCCAACCCAGGGCGATAAACCCTCCACTCAGTTCAGCTTACACTATCCAATGCCAGGTTTGAACAACAAGATCAAAAAATAACTCCCCAAAAAAGACTATAAAATACTGTGCCAGTCAGAGATTATGAAACAAGCTGTATTTCATGATGCAGAGAGGAATAAAATATTTAGAGGAGCATTATCTGTCCCAAATCAACAACTCCTAAGTTACAAGTAAGGATTAGCCATGCCCAGCAGCCAACCATGGGCAAGAGCAGGTTTTGATGGAACAGACACTGAAAGGGCCCAGAGGGATGCCCAGCTGGGATATGGGGGACCATTCTGGAGAGGCTTCTGGCAGAAATTTCAACTGCTTTACCCATCCTACCAGCGAGGAGGGAGCCTGGGCTACTGGTGAGTGCAGACGTTGGAGAATGGAGCCTTGAGGGTCAAATCCTGTGTACCACTTGCAGAGAAGAGGATGTCATTTCTTCTGTCTGAAAACTATTTCTTAGCATAAAATAATGTCAATTGTACTTTCTCATGCTTTGAAACCCAATTCAACTGAAGTTAAAAGCATTACTCACAAGTAAAATCATCAGGCTCTGGCCTGCAGACATGGCACATTCCATGGTTTTATTGGCTTGTAACAAACACAATTTGCAGTATATTTTACCCATCTTAAGGAGATGGTGGTAATTCAGAGCACAAAAAAGTGTTAGCTGATTCCAACACTTGCCTTCAGCTGCTGCAGCCAGGACAGGCTAACGTCACAAACTCTAGAGAGCTCAGATGTCTTCTAGAGAAAAGGCTGGAAAGAGGTGGAAAGCAGGAGGGCAAGTAGAGGCCAGGAAAAAAGTGGAGGCCGAGACGGGGTAGGAGGCTGGAAAGGGGTGGGAGGCTGGTTTCCAAAGCACCTTTTGCTCCACATCAGCAGCATACATTGCTCATGTACAGAGAAACTACTTGCAAAGCACTGACCAAAGTTCAAAAAAACCACATTACAGAAAGACAAGGAAAGCTAATTTCTTCCGGTCTTTCCCTTTCAGAGCAATATGAGGTGCTAAAAGCAGCCCCAGCAGGTAAGTGCCTCCAAGCAGAAGCTATGCCTATGCCATTTGAAGACTTCCTCCCCCCACACCCTCATTTCTGCAGAGGGTATTTTGCACACAGGGTGCACGCCCAGCGCTCAGGGGCCGAGCCCTAGCCCAGGCTGTTCACAGGGGACCTTGCTAAGGACACGGATTTGCACCTGGTACCCAGGTGAACAGGCTCCAAAGCATGAGAGCCCAGGACCCCGGGAGGTGCTGCTCCTGGCAGAGAGGGAGCTTAGAAAGGCACAGAACAACAGTCGGCGACAGCGACATCACCAGAGAGTCCATCCCAGCTCCACTGGGACCTGTAAGTCTGTGTTGGTCTCCTTCAAATGACAGCCAGCCCTCAGCAGCCCCGAAGCTAGGGGACACAGGGCTGTGTCCTGTACATGTGACACACACAAAAACGTTGCACCAACACAGGTGGAACAAAGACTTTCCGCAAACCAGGGGAAATCAATCCCATTGTGGCCAGTAACGAGACTGTTGCAGTTATTTTCTAGTCAATAATGCACCCATGAAACCTATTTTAAATATTAACCATCTGGGTACTTGCTACTTCCATTCTTATTGTAATGGGCTGCATATTTATAAATATGTCTGCAAGAATCAGTTCACCACCTGACTAAAAATATTCAACAGTCCAGAACTAAAAATTTATCTCCATACATTGTCACAGCCAAGTTTGGATGCAGTCCTGCCAGCCTAGTCAGGATAGAAATTGTCATAGCATAGAAACTACAAGTTAGAGGAGTATTTCCAGTTACTGTGACCATCAAGGTTGATGAATAGTAGAGTGAGGAGACAGAAAGATACCGGAGGTCACAGACCCTGAGGTATGTCTCAAAGCATTAGCAATGGACTTAAATCCACATCTTTTACTGCCTGGTGTCTCGGCTCCTCTCAGCCAGCGCTAACCAGCAGTCACTCTTACGGCTGCCCTCCAGCCTATGTGAACCAGATGATGATGCTCATAAACTACTAACAAATTACCCTAATTAGCCTCCTTGCTGGAAACCTCTACAATACAACGTGACAACAGACCAGGCAAAGAGCAAAGCATGAAGAGGGTTGCATGGCTACCCAGCTGTACTTGCTCGAGTTAAGCAGTGCTCATCCTCATCACCAGCCTGATGACTTCCATGAGTGCCGAATTCGCCAGGACAGAGGGCAGCCAGGGACAGCAGCAAAGGACACCCCAGAGGCCGGGGCAGAGATACCTGCAAACACAGCTTTGTGTACAAGACACAACACAGCACACAAGGCCAATCTCGGCGAAACCATTGACTTTGCTGGGAGACATCCAGTTCACAAACCCTTCCCAGAGGCTCCTTCCGTTCACCTATGAAGGATTGGCAGCTGGGAAGCAAGACTGAAGCCAGGCCAGGGAGAGCAGTGCGCTGTGGAGCTTTGCTGGAGGAGCCAGCCACACCACAGCACCTGCCTGAGCTACACGCTTGCCCCAGCTCTGGTGGCACTGGGTCTCTGTGGGTTTGGTTGTGGTATTTGCAAGAAGGAGAGCCACAGCCTGATGGCAAAGCACAACTTTCAGCCTGTACCCTCCCTTTTCAGATGCATTTCCCGACCTTCAACTCCGTGCCGGCGTTTCATTCCTCTGAGGGCAGATCCCTGCCATCAGGTCAGACACATGGTGGGCAGCTGAGCAGGACCACGTTCACCCCCGGCCACTGGCACCCCTCACTCTCCCTGAGCCAGGGGTGCCCTTCACAGGCCGGGGGTGCCCCTCACAGCAGGCAGTTGTACCCTCACGGCTGCGCCTTTTCCGCCCTCCCCGCAGGCAAGCGCGGTGCCGCGGCCGCGCTGCGGGGAGCGGGGCGGTGAGCGGGACGGCGGCCCCCGCTCACCGCAGAAAATGCAAGTCAGCGGCGGCTCCGCAGGCGCCGCTCAAAAGTTTCGGGGGAGGCGCGGGCCAGCAGCCGCGGGCCCGGCCGGTCTCACCTCCTTCTGGCGCGGGTCCTGCGGGTAAACGTCGGGCGGCCCCAGGCGCGGGCGCTTGAGCGGCCGGTGCTCACAGCTGAGGAGCCCGAAGGCGGCCATGATCGCTCATGTTCGCGGGCGGCGAGCGCCAGGGAGCGGCATCGGCGGCGCGCCCCCCGCTCACCCCGCGCCGGGGGCGGGCTGCGGGCGGCGGGGCCGGGCGGGGGCGGCGCGGCCCGGCCCATCCCCTCCGCCCCCGCGGCAGGTGCGGACCGGGCCCCCGCGCTGGCGGGCACGGAGCCCTCGGCTGTCCCCGGGCTGGCGGGGCCGAGGCGCCGGGGCAGCGTCCGGGCAGTGGAGAGGGGCGGCCGAGCACCCGCAGGGGCTCAGCGTCCGCACCCTGGCGCTTCCCCCATCTTTATGGGGGAAGAAATCATCAATCCCCTCGGCGGCAGCGAGCGCCCGGCAGCACGGAGCTCCCCGCACAACGCCGGCCGCCCCGGGGGCGCTGCCCGGTGCGGGTCCGAACCGCCCCGTGCGGCTCGCGGGTGGGCGGCAGAGCAGCAAAGCCCCCCCGCTTCCCAGCTCCAGCGCCCCGAGGCCAAGCGGAGGAGCGAGGGTACCGTCCGTGTGCGCTCTCCCGACCTTCTCCCAGAGGTACCGACCATCTGTAAAGGAGCACGGTGCTGCTCCAGCAGCAGTGACCATATCCCCAGGAGCTGCAGCCTTGGCTGGCCATGGCCTTCCAGCTGCCACTCTGGGCACAGGGCACGCTGCTCCGCCATCCCTAGGGGTGCTCCCGGGGGCCCTCCTGTACCACCCGAGTGGATCCACTGAGCCCAGAGGGCTAAGCAGGACAGGAGATGTGATGTCAAGAGAAGCGCAGTTTCTGATTAATGGATCTTCAAAACACAAGCAATACAACCTGAAAGCTCTAGGGCTCCCTTTTTCCGCGTCAGTAGTTATCCCACACCTGCCCACCTTACTGACAGGGCTGCAGCCGCGATCACAGCCTGGAACCCGTGCCCTGCTGTACAGAACGCCCTCCCCTCGCCTAGCAGAGCTGTCCTTTCCTCAGGTGCTGGAGTGGTGGGTACATTCCTCTATCAGAGTTACAGCAAGCAAGCATGAGAAGTTTTCCCCTTTCTACCCATTATTTGTGCCAGATCCTCTCCCCGTGCTGCATCTCTGGGACAGTACGGACACGGGGTACTTTGGGAAAAACGAGACTAGACACTGGGTTGCAAACAAGTCTAAATAAAATTAACAGCAGCACTCTACAAATGAGCTTATGTTTAAATGTGCTATGGACAAGAACAGGCAAACCACGTGTCTTTTGTCTCTAAGCAGTTCTCTAGTCAAACAATAGATAATTTGAAAGCTGCGGCTGAACTAGGTAATAGCAATAAAGTACTGGTATAATAAAGGCTGGTACTGACCTACACTGTCTCATATTAATTATTTTCATGCATCCAGCTGTGCTTGCAAAGGCAAGGACCAGCAAGTCTGATAAACAGGCAATAGCTTAAAAAAAAGCCCAAACCAAATCAGTAAATCCTTTTTACACAGCCTTATTTCATTTCAATTCCAGGTTTCCTTAAAACCTACATATTTAAACTAGACTCAGTCTTTAAGCCTAGATGATATGATATTCTTGAACCACCTGCAGAGTGCATGCATGCAGTTAACAAACCAGTAAGGTGATCTGATTCGGAAAAAACCCAAACCCCGCTTTTGCTGAAGTCCCTGGCAGTCGGTAGATGGATGCACACGGTGCCTCTGGCCCTCGCCGAGCACCCGCATTGGCCACACTCCAGGGGACGCCGTGCGAAGAGCAAGGCAGGTGCCCAGCGGCAGCAGGACATGAGGCGCAGGAGCCGTGTGTTCCTGAGCCTCAGGGTGGGCTGGATCTTCCGTGAAGTTTAAGACAAAATGTATTTGTGTATATTTGAAACTTGGACTGAGCAGTTTGCCTGAGCATTCTACACACTGCAGCCGAAACAGCACTGTATATAACAGACACACTGCCCCTGCCAGAGAGCACCCTGATTGGCAAAGCAAGTGCAAGCAGGTGCCCAAAAGCAACTGGATACTAAAAGTCAGCGGTTTGGCAGGGCGCTGTATGTTACCTGGGCATTACCTTAAAGAACAGCAAAAAAGAAATACACCCAGAAGGAAAAAAAAACCAACCAAACCAAACCAAGAAAATAAAACAACAACCAAAAAACCCAAGAGACCAGCTCAGCATTGCCGACTTTAGAAGAAAACCTGCAAAAATAAACACTCTGAAAACGTCCTTTATGGAGAGCAGATAATCAGATAGAGCAGCCAAGCTGGTCTCTGAACCCCCCACTCATCCACTCCGCCGGGGGCTGGAATGAGCAGAGCACTCATCAAATTACAGAGATCTGTCATCCTAAACCCTCGCGATCAAGTGACAGGGGATGCACTGAAAAATCTGCAAAGCTGTACAGAAGGGCGCAGGGAAGAAGAGCCTTTACAGCATCCTCCAGCCAGGGCTGGCTGGGCACTGGGGCTCTCAGCACAGGGCTGGCTGGGCACTGGGGCACGCAGCACAGGGCTGGCTGGGCTCTGGGGCTCGCAGCACAGGGCTGGCTGGGCACTGGGGCACGCAGCACAGGGCTGGCTGGGCACTGGGGCTCTCAGCACAGGGCTGGCTGGGCACTGGGGCACGCAGCACAGGGCTGGCTGGGCTCTGGGGCTCGCAGCACAGGGCTGGCTGGGCACTGGGGCACGCAGCACAGGGCTGGCTGGGCACTGGGGCTCGCAGCACAGGGCTGGCTGGGCACTGGGGCTCGCAGCACAGGGCTGGCTGGGCACTGGGGCTCTCAGCACAGGGCTGGCTAGGCACTGGGGCTCGCAGCACAGGGCTGGCTGGGCACTGGGGCTCTCAGCACAGGGCTGGCTGGGCACTGGGGCACGCAGCACAGGGCTGGCTGGGCACTGGGGCTCTCAGCACAGGGCTGGCTGGGCACTGGGGCTCGCAGCACAGGGCTGGCTGGGCACTGGGGCACGCAGCACAGGGCTGGCTGGGCACTGGGGCTCTCCAGCGCTCGGGACCTCGGCACCGCCTCACGGGCAGCCGCGGGTGCCACCATGCCGGCGCAGCAGAAGAAGCTGATCTTTTGCACAGCCGGGGTGCTGAGCTTCGCCTGCGCGCTGGGGACGGCGGCGGCCATCGGCACCCAGCTCTGGGTGAGGGGGACGATCCTCTGCACGACGGGAGCGCTGCTCGTCAACGCCACCGGCCCGGAGCTGCACAAGTTCATCGGCGAGATCCAGTACGGGCTCTTCTCCGGGCAGCGTGTGCGGCAGTGCGGGCTCGGGGGGAGACCCTTCCAGTTCTCATGTGAGTACCGATGGCGTTTGAGTTCTTTACACTGCCCTGCTGCCAGCTGGGGCGGCGGGAGAGGGCTGCCCGCACGGCCCCTTAGCACGGGCCACGCCAAAGCAACGCTGCCCTTACAGTGCTCTGATCTTCAGGGTCCGTAACTTACTTTATGATGCTAATACAGCCTAGCTAACGTCTTCAAGAATTTATAATGCAGTTACACAAATATCCACATTCCAAAAGATTTATACTACTACTTTAAAAAAGAATAATTGGGGGGTTTAATTAATCTCTGTCATCTTCCTCTGTGTGTCAGCATTACAACGTTACCTCTGTGCTGTCAAGAAGAATGAACTAAACCAGCAAGAGCCTCGGGAAAGAGCTGGGGTACTGGCTGCTATGGAGAAACAAAGCAGCCCAAAAGTTCGCAATCTGTGGCTCTAATTGGAAGAAGGACGGGGGGAGGCTGTCTGGGGAATGCTGGCTGACTCGGTACCTGACGCACAGAATATCAGAGTATTAGTAATGGCTTCACTTTGCATTCATAACCTATTAATCTTCAAGGATAAGAAGATCAATAAAAAAATGATCAAGTGAGACACATTTGTACCCAGCAGCACATGGAACAGTCAGTAAAAGCCAGTTGCTGTGTGAACAATACCTCACCTGAAGTTGCTACAGCACACAGTTTATAATCCTGCTACAACAGCACATGCAAATTGTTCACACCAGTGATTTAATGCAAGGGAAGGTTCCCAGACTAGGTACCAGAAATTATTTACTATATAACATTTTCCCAAAATAGACCAAGTTCATTTAATATAGTATTAGTGTTTGTTCTCTCTAAATTCCATCACTAGTCTGTTTATACAGCTGAAGGTCCCTCTTGATTGCTTTGTGTGCCATCCCAGTGTGCAGTTATTGCACCCTGGGTGAATTTTCAGAGGGGTCTATGCAATCCCAAGGATTTGGTTTACTGCTGTAGGTGAGACTTATGACCCAGGGCTGGTCCAGCTGCCAGCAGCTCTGGGACTGACACTCAGGCTCAGTCAGTGACAGCTGTGAGGCACAGCTGGATGGGGACAAGCTGCAGCCAGGGCAGGAGCATTCACCTCAGAGAGCACTGAGAATAAGATGCTGACCCTGTTCCCTGGGGCTGCAGCAGCCCCTTCCCATCACCTCGGTACCTTGGAAGCTCACCAGGAGCATTCTGGAAAGCAGGACAAACTTATAAAATACAAAGCCATAGCTTAATGCACTCACTGCACTTTAGCATGTCTGAGGAGAACAGACACAGAAAATAGGCTAAATGATTTAGTTCTATGCTTGTTCCCATTAAATGCTCCCCTCTGACCACTATATCTCTTTTAATTGTAGTATGAATTTGCTCTGCCAGCAAACCCAGTTCAGCTGGGGAAAACTTCTGCTCCATTTGTTCCCACTCATTCCCATCAGTTTCTAGGTCAGTGGTTCATTTTCTAAAGGTCTCTGTCATGCACAGCACACACAGGTTCATTCAGGACCATGAAGGAATGTTTTCATTTCCAGACAACATTGCTTCTGGAATTAATTTTTCATGATGCATCACATATGAAATGTTAACAACATAACCAGATATAGATGCAGGTGCGAGGATTCAATACCATTCAATGCCATAATTTGGTTTTTTGAAATAAACAATACAAAATTCTAGTATTAAATACACAGTTTTGCATGTTTTCCCAAAACATCAGATAGTGTCACAGGAACTAATGCTATTCCTTGTAGGAATCCTGCACAGGAGAGCACTGGAAGGAGCTCTAAGGTCTCCCCAGAGCCTTCCCTTCCCCAGGCTGAACACCCCCAGCTCTCCCAGCCTGGCTCCTTGGCCTTCTCTGGACTCACTCCAGTAGCTCCACGTTGTTTTGATATTGGGGGCCCCAGGGCTGGAGGCAGCTCTGCAGATGGAGTCTCACCTGAGCAGGGCAGAGGGGCAGAATCCCCCCTCCCCTGCTGTTGACACTGTGGGATCAGCCCGGGCACGGGGAGGTTCTGGGTGCCAGTGGACGTGGCCAAAGCACGTGGAGCTTCTCATCCACCAGCACCCCCACATCCTCCTCCTCGGGCAGCTCTCCACACATTCCCCACCCTGCCTGTGTTTGTGCTGGGATTGCCCTGACCCACACACAGGATCTTGCACTTGGACTTGCTGAACTTCATGAGTTTTGCAGACATTTGTTTCAGTAATTTCCTTTTCATCTAGTCAGAGAGATAAATGGACTTGATACCCCCATTACCTGCTGCTCTGTGTTCCTGCATGGTGCTGCAGAGCAGTTTGCTGGAAAAGACCTTACAAGGAGGAGTAATTGATGTGAGGCTGCTTCACTCTCCACACATTACAGCCACAGCAAAGCAGCACGAGGCATTAGTACCTCACTTTGGTCATGCCCCCATGGATCAGGAGCAGTGAAGTGTATTTCACAGTTCCTTCCAAAATACCTGTTTTTGCCAAACAAACAGGAATTTTTAAAAATTATTTTCTCATGCTGTCTGAATGACTATCCCTGTGTCCTAGACAAACAGGACCAGAATTTGAAATAGTAGCTTAAAAGCTGCATAAAAATATTTAGAATAAATTATTCCTGAATTTGTGCATCCATAATCACAGGATAATTTCATTTCCTATGTCACAACACTTTGTGGGACCTCATGAACATAAATGAAAACAAAGCCTAAAGAAAGACTTATTGTCCCACTCCCAAAGAAGAGTGGATGGCCAAGCCTTCAGCCGAGGGAGATCAGTCCCATAACACTGGCACTGTGAGAGGCCTCTGTGACACCTTGCGCCAGACCTGCCTCCTCAAATAAAACTTCCTGGTTTTTCCCAGAGGACTACATTAAGGACCAAATACCACCCACAGGAAGGGGAGAAGAGCCTTTCCGTGGAGCTGGTCTCTCTCTCCTTGCCAGTCTATGCTTCTGAGTTTCACAGAATTTTTCTGTCTCCAAATATCCATGAAAAAGCATTTCTAGTTAATAACTTCATCTGGCTGCATTTAGAAGAGCAGGATTAAAACAGTTATCACAAATGAGCAGGAACCCCCAGCCTGACTTCAAGACAACTTTGCCTAATGTGTATAATAATGTTGTGTTTGTTTTGTTTTCAGTTTTTCCAGATTTGCTCAAAATTATCCCTGCAAGTATCCATGTTAGTGTCATTCTCTTCTGTACAGTACTGATTGTCTTTGCTCTGGTGGGAGCAGGGTTCTTCATGTTCAATGCTTTTGGCAGCCCCTACGAAACACTGCATGGCCCTGTCGGGTTGTACCTCTGGAGCTTCATCTCCTGTGAGTACCAGCAGGTCTGTCCTGAGGGCTGACACCGCTCTGAGTCCAGTACTCACGATGACCCTTTGTCAGCAGAGGAGGGCGAGTTAAGGAGTGTGGCTGCATTGTCTCCAAATTGGCTAAATCAAGCCAGGCAGGAGGGCGGGTGACTCTGCTGTATCAAAACATGTGTTTTCCAAATTGAAGTTGAGAGATAAAATGGGGAGATCCCACACGAGGGTGGGTGGCAGGACGGGAATGGGCAAGCAGCTGCAGGAATCCAGGGCAGAAGGGCCCCAGAGCTGGGGTGGCATCACAGACACCCAACACACGGTCAGAATCAGGAACCACGCCAGAGTAGGAAAAGGGGGGAAAAAAACAACCAAAATACATCAGTGATGCAACTGCTCCCACAACAGGAGAGTTCCAGACAATGTAAGCGAGGCCACCACTTAGAGCAGCACAGCCTTGCCAAGGACAGAAGAGCTGAGCAGACAGAGAGCAAGAGGCTGGCAGCAGCTCCCTGTAGTGTGGTCTCTGAGAAGAACCCTGCCGTGCAGGGATAACAGAGTGTCCCCATCCCTCTGCCATGCACCCACTCTCTGGGCTGCTGGCTTGGCTGACAGGCAGATTTACCCTGGCTTTACAAGGTATTACATGTTACAATCATATTTAACCAAGGACTTCAGTACCTGTTTATCTTCAGGCACAGAGAGAGCTCCATTACGCTCAACGGGACAATGAGCAACTTAAAGCTGAACATGAGCACAGATACTTTGCTGGCTCAGGGCACTAAAGCAGCTATGTTAAATATTCCTGGTCCTGAGCCAAATTCGATTAGAAAAGCTTACCCATTTCAATAGCTATTGGCTTGGATTCCAAAAATAATCCCTGTTAAAGCTAAGTGGCCATAAAAACATTCTCCATGGGGTATTTGGCTGCAGTGTACATCGTAGCTGAAGGATTGCTGAGGTGATGAGCATCTCCCCCTCCCTTTCAGGTTCCTGTGGTTGCCTCATCATGATTCTCTTCTCCTCAGAGGTGAAGATCCACCACCTTTCAGAGAAAATTGCTAATTTCAAAGAGGGAACTTTTACATTCAAGACTCACAGTGAACACTTTGCAAATTCCTTCTGGACCATCCTGGTTTGCTCCCTGGTGCACTTCCTCAATGCCCTGCTAATCCGATTTGCTGGATTTGAATTTCCCTTTTCAAAACCAAAAGATTCAGGGACAATCACAGGAGCGGTTGACCTGATGTATTAAAATTATGGGATTTAAGAATATTTCAAGTAAAGAAATTTGTCACTATTACAATCAACAACCACCAGATGTACCAACTTGTGAATGATTAACTCTAGAGAAGGTAAAAAAAGGGAAGTTTCAAATAAGCGTCAATAAGGTGTATGCGTGAACAAAAGAAGATGTGCTCGATGGTAATGTCTGGATGGAAAAGCCCTCTTTCTTGGGGTAAGACCTTACTAAGACTTTTTTCCTGTAAACTTTGGAAAGTGGCTGGTATGAAGTAAAACAGGAATCTCAGTAGCATTGCACTGAATCTGGGAAGTCCAATCGGTGGGTTGCACTAGAAACACACACTCACCAGCAGCAGCTTTGCCCTTCAGCCCTGGTGAAGGCAAGGATGAAGCCGTGACCACGTCAGAGCAGCAGGGCCCAGGGACAGCCAGTAAACTTACAGACACCCAGCAAGGGACAGGACAATGCACAACACAGCTCTGCCCCAGCACCCCTCAGACTCCAGCTCACATGTGTGGTGCTCAGAGGGCAAAACCCAAACACCTGCACTTTGATCTGGCTTCACATGCATGGCAACAGCATCATTTCTCTCCATTAAACTCTCCGGGTTTTTTCTTTTAACAAATCAAACTGTGCTCCAAACCCAGAGTCCTGGGTGCCCTCATTTCCCCAGCAGTTGCTGCAGCTTGGTGACAAAGCTGACGCAGCACACCGGATGCAGGGGAAATGCCACGTGCTTGCCCAAGGGAGGCAGCCAGGCTTGGTGCTGCTGAACAAACTCTCTTTGCTCATCAGGCAAAGGGCGTTTCCCAGAGCAGAGTGACGGGAGTGAGCCCAGGTACCTTCACCTTCCACTGCCCCCTCCAGAGAACAGCCCTGCAAGTTCTCATCAAACACCACCAATAAACCAAGTCAGAACCTCTGGCAAAGGGCAGCAATAACATAACAGACAGGCTCCTGTGCAGGCTGCAGCTCAGCAGAGACTGAGGAACGAGCACATGAGGGTCTGGCACGGGAAGCCAGAACAGACGGACGCATCAGCCCTCGCCCCCCTAAACATCCCCGAGTCAGCAAAAGCAACAGATGCTGCGCCAGGCAGAGCCAGCCCAGCTACGGACAGGCAGAGCCTCGCACCACCAAACACTACCTCTGTGGGGTTCCCTGGCTGCCTTGGAGGTGAGGTGCTCCTCACAGGGCACAGAAACAGCCCTCAGAACAAACACGGGTAGAGAACCCCTGCCCCATTTATCTGCAAGGGCTGCACCCAGCTGTGGGTGAGGAGCAATTCCACCCAGCATCCACTCGGTCCCCGGGTACAGGTCAGGCCCAGGTACCAGAGCCCTCTGTGCTTCAGGATCTACCAGCCCACGAGGCCTTATTGACTTTGATGTGATTTTTCATACTTTTACTGTGAAAGGCAAAATACTGCTGGGTTATTGTAAAGGTTTGTCAGCTGTATCCTTTCCCAAGGTGGCTCTGCCCCTGCATCTCCCCAGATTTTAACAATGTGGAAGGGCTTCTACAAATCAGTACAACTCCCAACTTTTTCATAATTTTCTTCTTCATCTATATACATATTCTTCCTAATGTTAATGTATGTTCTTAAAATATAATTTGTATTGCATCTCATGGTATTGTTTACTACACAGCAAATGCAAACCCATTCCTTTGCTGTATGGAAAAGAGCAGCCCCAACCTGGGGTCTGAGTGTCCTCACAGGGGTCACTGTGCCCAAAGCCTGGCTCGACCACCCCCACATCCCCCCCTGTGCCCGAGCATCAGCCCAGCTGTTCCTGAGGCAAGCAACAACTTCTTACCAGCAAAATAAAATTAAGACCATGTTTGTCTCACGCAGTGTTTGTGGGTTTGACTAGCTGAAAGAGCAGGTATGGTCTGCCCAGTGCAAACCATGAGGAAGCCCCAGCACGGACCCTGAGGGTACCCCGGAAAAGACCCTTGGGGAGCCTCAGCATGGACCCTGGACCTCCTTTGATCCATGAAAATGCCCCCGCTCCTGCCCCACTTTGGGAAACACCCTCGTTCCTGCTCCATGCTGGAAAATGCCCCTGCTCCTGCCCCACGCTCCTGCCACCCGCAGCCACCCCCCGCCCCGAGCAGCCACCGCTGCCGTCATCCCCACTCTGCTCTTCTGGCATTAAACATTGATGCTGCCGGCACAGCGAGCAGGGCAGCGCGGGCTGGGACGGGCTCTCCCGACAATTCAATCGCGATGTGACGGGGGGCTGCCCGCAAGCCCCGGGGACGGGCAGGAAGGTCGGTGCCTCTCAGCAGCGCGGGTCAGGGAGCTGCTCCCGCCGCAGCTCCGGTGCCCAGAGCATCACTCGGAGCATCGCCCGAAGGGAGCGCGGCGGCTGCGATGGGTGATCGGGGGGCTGAGCACGCTGCGCCTACAGAGCTGGAGGAGATCACCAGCAGAATCTCTGATCTGACCAAATGGAGAGAAATCTTTAGTTTCCATGGGTAAGATTTTTATTCTGCTTCTTTAACACAGTTTTAATTCCAGGTGGTTATTTAATGTAATTTTTAGTTATGTTTTATTACAAAACATGTGGCAATGACAAAAGGTCTTCATGTACTCAGTAAAAATATAAATGCTACAGCTCTTACTCATCCTTTGTTCTGGGGTTCTCTTCTGGTTGGACTCCGGTTTCTCCACATGCTAGCAATACCTCTGATGGGTGTTTCAATTTGTACTTTATTTTACATTTTCAGCTTGGAAGTCAACAGCACGACTCATCAGGGAACTCCTTTTCCAAAGGTAAAATTTTCTGTTTGTCTGGTGAGTTTTGGGCTGTCCTTGGTTGGCACACTGAGGAGGTCACACATCCATACCTGCAGCCCAGGTATCTATGGAGATTAATTTCTCATGCTGCTCCTTTGAGAAACAGATGTTTTCTCCATATATTTTGAAATCAAAGGGGCAGACCAGTCCAACACTTGATTTACCTTCCTGTCAAAAACTAATGGTTTTCACAGTGAGTTTTAGAATACATGAAAGAGGAAGACAAACTAAGATCTCCAAAATGTAAGTATTTGGAAAACCTGCTGCGCCCTTAAATTGGGAGACACGGAAGGGTATTCCCTGTAATTCAAACACAGCACTGTTACCTGCTCCAGTCATTAGCTCCTAGGGATGTGTTGGGAATGTCTGAACACAGCTGGAAGTCAAGGGCACCCATGTCCAGGGCAGCACGTGCCCCCCACGCCCCTGTCAGCCTACAGCCAGGTGCTGTGTGCACCCTGGGAACATCGGGGGGAACATTCCGTGCATGGAGGCAGCAGCCCTGGGGTGATGCACTGTCTGCTCCTATCCCTGCAGCAAGGACGGAGCAGTGCTGGCAATGGACCACCCGGAGCCGGGGAGTCCCCAGGGTCGCAGCCACCCTCCACCATCCCCCAGCCCCTCCTGCCCCCTCAGGGTGTGGGTGGCTGCCCCATCTCCCTGGACACGGCAATGGTGAGCTGCCTGCTGAATTAAGTATGAGCTGTAATTGAATCTCCTGAAGGGAAAGAGACTGGGGAGCCTTTCCCGGTGTTTTGACTGCAGGCTTCAGCCTGCTGTCAGCTGAACAGGGTGTGGAATGGGGATGGATTATTTAGGAGACTCTTAATAAACATGGCTGGAATGCAGCCTTAAAGCTGATACGCAATAATTCTCAGGGGAGAACCAGCAAACGACAACAGGCAACGTTTCCCTGCACTTTGGGGCTTCCCTGACAAAAAGCCTTAGGACCGGAGGCAGGATCATGGAATCATAGAATTGTTTGGCTTGGAAAGGGCCTTTAACGCAATCAGTGAAGGATTTCAGCTCCTGTTGGGTGCCTGGCCCCAAAAGCACTGCTGCCAGGTGCTGTTGCCCAGCAACTTGGCAGTTCTGCGGGCAATGGCAGGATGGGGCCCCAGTGCAATCTTCCCCAAAATGTGCACTGTACCCAAATATAAGTTACTACACACAACAACCAAGCTTCACCAGAGTGGCTGAGTGCTGAGTGAAGTGCCTGCATTGAGCTCAAAACATCACCTTTGCTTTGAAGCTGTGAGGCGTGGCTCTAGGCAGATAGCTTGACACTGCTCTGGCTGTGGGCACACGCACTGCACCTGCACCCCGAGACCCCCTGATGTTACAGACCCTTCACGCTGGGATGAGAGATCTGACCTGACCCCTCTGCCTCCTCCTCCTCCACAGAGGCTGCAGAAGCTGCTGTTCAGAAACATGACCCCCCTCTTTAGCTTCGAGTGGGCAGCGGCGCACTTCAGGTTCCGCCCGCCACACTCCGATCTGGCCTACGCGCTGGAGGCAGGAAAGGTAAAAGGCACACACAACAACTGGCACCAGCTGCTTGGTGTCTCAGACACTTGTGGGAGCTGGCAGCCAGTGCAGGGGGCCTCAGCGGCACACACACCTGGACCCCACACACCTGCACCCCACACACCTGCACCCCGCACACCTGCACCCCGCACACCTGCATCCCACACACCTGCACCATGCACACCTGCACCCTGCACACCTGCACCCCGCACACCTGCACCCCGCACACCTGCATCCCACACACCTGCACCATGCACACCTGCACCCTGCACACCTGCACCCCGCACACCTGTACCTTGCACACCTGCACCCCGCACACCTGCACCCCGCACACCTGCACCCCACACATCTGCACCCTGCACACCTGCACCCTGCACACCTGCACCCCGCACACCTGTACCTTGCACACCTGCACCCCGCACACCTGCACCCCGCACACCTGCACCCCACACATCTGCACCCTGCACACCTGCACCCTGCACACCTGCACCCCGCACACCTGTACCTTGCACACCTGCACCCCACACATCTGCACCCTGCACACCTGCACCCTGCACACCTGCACCCCTCACACCTGTACCTTGCACACCTGCACCCCACACATCTGCACCCTGCACACCTGCACCCTGCACACCTGCACCCCGCACACCTGTACCTTGCACACCTGCACCCCGCACACCTGTACCTTGCACACCTGCACCATGCACTCTGCCCATCTGCCAGGCTCAGCTTTCCCCAATGGGACGGCTTTCCAGGGTGCCAGCTGCAGCCCCTCCACAGCTGTCCTTGCATGGGAGCTGCTGGCCAGAAGCTGGAGTGGGATGGATGGCTTGGAGCCAGTAGCTGGCTGTGGGCATGGACTGTGATACCCTGGTGTGAGATGCTCCCAGGGAGGGCTCAGGAGAGACGCAGCACATTGCAAAAAGACTGTTTCTTTTCTGAAAATTAGACTTAATTCATTCTTCCTGCCCCACTTAGACGTCCAACAAGTCAAGTCACCTAGACTCATTTTCTGAGAGGGAGGTTTTCTTCTTCCTTATTTACCATCACAACACTGCACCCAAAAAAGCAGAAGGCCAAGATAAACATTCAAATTGTAAATCCCCTAAACTTGTCGGAGGCTGAAACGCTGAGTACAACCATGGGTGCCACTCTCTGCATTCCAAAGCCCGGTGCCTACGGAGGGACCACAGCCCTGATGTGTGTGTCAGCACGGCGGGGAGCGGGCACAGGCACTCCCATGCATAGCCTCACATCAGCCCTGGGCTGCCTCAGGACCTCTGTCCCTTTGCTGCGAGGCTGGAGGGGACAAAAAACAAACCATGGGGCTTCTAAGCACACATGGTACCTGGAGCTGGGGGCTATTCCCTGGGATGGAGTGATGCAATGGAGGAAGGGAGGGAGGGCACCCACCCATGGGATCCCTGCTGCCCCCAGCACATGGACAGGGCTACCCTGCAGCTTCTTCTCCATAAGGGCTTCTTGTTGTCCCACTGGCCAGGGTCTGCTGGGAGTGACATGTGCTCGTTCAGACTCCTCAGACAGCAGGGGTTGTTTTTCTGTTCCTAGGGAGGAACAAGAGCCATTCTGGTGGCTGTACAAGCACACATCATCTCATACCTGCTCTTCACAAGAGAGACAGAATGTACTCAGCTGGAAAGGTAAGTTGCTGGGCCTCATGGGACACATGAAAATTATTGCTTGGTCAGTGCCAGCCTCTGGGTCCAGGCAAACCAGATCCAGGTTCAGGTGTGCAGCTACAGGTGGGGATATGCACTGGGGAAGAAGCCTTGGCTGATCCCCAGGCAAGGCTTCTTCCCAGCAAATCCTCTGATTTCGGGACAGTGGCATGTGCCTCCCACCTCCCTGGTGTCATGGTCACACCCCCTGGTTTCTCCCTGGCACAGGCTGTGCCAGGTCGGGCAGTGGGAGCAGGGGCAGGCACTGGCCACGGCTCTGGCAGAGACCCTGTGGGCAGCAGGAGGAGGTGGCAGAGCTGTCGTGTGCCTCATCACCGCTCCTATCACCATGATGCCACCACGTGAAGGCTACAGAGCCAACAGCTTCACAGAGAGAGTGAGTATGGAACCGTCTTCTGCCAACGGGATTTTCCTTAAAGATATCTTTGGCCTGAAACATAGAATCTGCTACACCTTCTCCCTCACTTCTATTGCACCACAAACAGTGATCATCCCAGACCCAGGTCTTGGTGCAGCCCATGATACATCTACCTCTCCTTCACCAAAGGCCCATCTTCCTTCTCCTGCCAAAAGGAGAATCCTGTCAACACAAAGCTGCTCTGCTGAACCCCTGCATAGAGCCAGAGCCCACGGCTGGGGAAGGGGCAGAGCAAACCCTTGCATTGTTCTTCCACTTGACTAACGGAACCATAGGATTCAAAAGCTCAGCTTTTTGGTATAATTCACATCTCCTTTACACCACCCTCCCGGTGCTCATGCCCAACAGATCCAGCTGTTTGAGTTCTCGGAGAAAGCTGCTGCTCAAGGGTTCATCTCTGATCACATACACTGTGTAAGTGGGGATAACTGCTTTATCCAAGTTATTTTCTTGCTAAATTACATCTTATTTCCCATTCAAATTGGGCATTTTGGACACAACAGTGTCATCGTCATCAGGCCATTCACACAGTTAATGTACAGTTAGTTCATGGATCACTTCCAGGATTTCCAGTGGGAAGGGATCCTGCTCCCACGTAAATCCCTGTGACTTTACCCATTATTCCATCTCTCTCAGCCCACAAACACCGGGGGGAAAGGGCAGCATTTTGTACATCATTCAAAGGTGTGATTCCTTGCAGCCTCAGCAAAAATATGGGAAAAATTGTACAAAACCCATTTAGCCAATAACTGAAAGTTTCTTCTTTGTTTTTTTACCTGATCCTATTCAACAAAGTCAGCTACAAAATCTTCCTGGAATAACACTTTACTCATCTAACTCAACACACTCACCTAAGGCTGTATTGAAGCAGAGGAATTGTTTTGATTAAATATTATTTACTGGCCATAATTCCTCCCCCGTGATCCCTTATTTCTTCTTTCAGTTCAAAGGTGAAGGAAGCCATGGAGTGATCCTATTTTTATACAGTTTACTTTTCTCTAGGACACTTGAAAGGTATATTTCACTTTTTAAACATTTTCCTGTAGTTTGGCTACATCTTCTGAAATGGTGTTTTCCTCCCATTCCCGTTGGTCAGGCAGGGAGGTACAGTGTTGCCTCTGGCATGGGCCCAGTGCTGCCCTGATGATCTGTGCTTGGCCATAAAGGGTCCAAGAGGATTTGGGTGACACAGCTCCTCTGTTGAACATCAGTTCTGGAAACATCACCTGTACAGAGGTAGGATCAGCCACGTGTCTCAAGCTTTCTGGTTTTATTATTCCCACATCTGATTTAGGAAAAAATTATCACTTGTTAATTAATCCAAAGAAAAAAGAAGCATAAGGTCATAAAAAAATATTTTGCAATTTTAGTCATGAATGTGCACTTAAAAACAGATGATGATGGTGGTGGTGATGATGATGATAGTAACAATAATTTTTAAAAAGCCACTGGCAGCCTGGCATTCCCCTACTTGTGACAGACATGACAGAGCTGGGAGCAGGACATCACCTGCAAAGGGTGTTTGCTCCGTGTCCCCATGGTGTGACTGTGGGCTGTTTCCCCGCAGGCCGTGCTCAGCCTGCTCCTGACAGGACGAGCGAGCCCACGGGAGCTCGGTGGCAGCCAGGAGCTGGAGTCCGGCACCGGGGATGGGGATGGCGAGGCCCCGTGGCAGCGGGGCCCCGTGGGCTTCCTGCGCTGGGAGCGGGCGCCGGTGGAGCGGCAGGTGAGCGCAGGGGCAGCGCCATGGACAGCGGGACCCCCGCCAGGCCCCTGGGCTTGGCACAGCCCAGGTTCCTGCCAAGGGTCCCCGTGCCCAGGTGAGCCCCGGGCTGCGGACGCCTCGGCTGCCCGTGTGGCTGTGCAGCGTCTCGGGCAGGCACAGCGTGCTCTTCGGCACCGACAGCCGGCTGCTCTCCGACTGGAAATCCGAGAGAATTTTCCACCTGTACTTCTACAGTGGGCAGCAGGAGCAGACCCAAACAGCCCACCTGACGATAGGTACGGACCCAGGCTTACCAGGGACTGAGGTATGGGCATCACAGACAACTGTTACTCCTGTGTTAAATACTCGATACAAACTTTAAACACACCAGGAAGCAGGACTGTTTCATTATTAATTCAAAATTTATAATAACCTTCTCTCCAGCTGCCATGGTTTTACCCCATCCAATCCTCAAGCCCCGTGCAGCTGCTCACTCACTCCCCCACCAGCAGGATCAGGGAGAGAATGGGAAGGGTAGAAGCTAAAGAACTTGTGGGTTGAGATAAAGACAGTTTAATAGGAAAAGCAAAAGCCACACACACAAGCAAAGGAAAACAAAGAATTCATTCACTGCTTCCCACAGGCAGGCAGGTGTTCAGCCACCTCCAGGAGAGCAGGGCCCCATCACACACAACAGTGACTTGGGAAGACAAACACCATACTCAAAAGTCCCCTCCTTTCTCTTCTCCCCACTTTATATACTGAGCATGATGTCATACGGTCTGGAATATCCCTTTGATCCTTTTGGGTCCTCTGTCCTGGCTGTGTCTTCTCCCAGACTCCCATGCACTCCCAACTTCCTCACCAGTGTGGCAGTAGGAGGAACAGAAAAGACCTTGGCTCTGTATAACCACTGCTCAGCAACAACAAAATCATCTCTATATTATCACCTGTGTTCAGCACAAACCCAAAACACAGCTCCATACCAGACACTGAGAAGACAATGAATTCTACCCCAGACAAAACCTGCACACCAATGCAGCGAGGCTAGGGCACAGCAGGGGCCACCTGCCTGGCTGACTGAGGCTGAAGTCTGTCTTCCTGCTCAGCACCAGGTGCCACCATGGCCCTCTGGTTCCCCACCAAGTTTCACATCGCCCCAGGACGGATAAAATGCTCCTGTGGCAACACTTGCGTGGCGAACCAGGTTTTGTGCTTGGGGTGCAAGGTTCTTGTTTCTCTGCTGCTGTGCATCACTTGCCTTCCTCACTCGGTGCCTCCTTCCTTGCTCTCCTTTCACTGCAGCACTTAAAGTGAAGTCAGAACCTTGAAACTAAAGGGTAAATCTGCGGGGAAGCAGAGTGATTCAAGATCAACCGTCATGATACCTGTGTGGCCACAGATACTATCTGAGCAACTGCTCAGAAAAGCAATATGCAAACACACCATGCAAGGAGCCCAGAGCTGCATTTAGAGCACCGGAATTTCCTGGGGGGGGGGCATGGTGCAGGGCCAGTCGTCAGCCTGGGAGGCCCTGCCTGCACTCCCCCAGCTCCCTGGGGCAGAACGGCAGCACATCTACACCAATACAACTGCAGAAGCTTCTGCTTTTAACCTTCACTGAAACCTTTTTCAGTGGGGTTGGGTTTTTAAGATATTTTTTTAGACATTGATTTTTCATTTCCTCTTCAGACACTCATTCGCATCACTGGGAAGAAGCTCAAAGAGAAGACCCCAGCAGCCCACGGAAGAGGCATCCAGCCCTGGAGATGGCAATCAGGACCAAGTGGGCAGGTGCAACCGTCAGCTGGAATGGGACAGACCCCTTCTTCTAAGGAGTGAGAAGGATGGACCCCTGCTCCTGAAGGATACTGGCATCTCCCACACACTACCAACTCCACTGGTCACTGCAGTCTGTAGGACAAAAAACTCTCTCCCCAATCAAACAGCCTTTGGTGCATTGAAGGGACACCCTGTCCATAAGGCATCATACCCACTGCAAAAGCGTGCACTGGAGGAACAGTGACTAACAAACCTGCCCCACTGCACACCTTTTCCAGGTGGTAGGATGCAGGTTCTCCGCCTTGCCATGACAGCTGGCAGGAAAAGGAAAGAGTCCAGCCCTGGCACAGGCTGCCCATGGCAGTGATGGAGTCCCCATCCCTGCAGGGATTTAAAAGCTGTGCAGATGTGGCATTCAGCAACAGTGGTTTAGTGGTGGCCTTGGCAGCAGGGTAATGGTTGGATTTGTTGGGTCTTAGAGGGCTTTTCCAACCCAAACCTTTCTGGGGTTCTGTGATTCAGTGATTTTACTGCCATTGCCAAATCCTGGCACCCTGCATTAGCCTGGCAAGCATGGGCAGGGGACATTGCTTCGAGCTCACAGAAACCACTGTCCACTTCCTTTTTCATTATCATTACTCCAAAACGACCTCTAAGTCACACCCTTAGTGTGTTGCTAATGACAACTGAGAATAATAAACCTGCTGCAAGTGGTCCAGAAACTTGGTTGATATTTATTGAATTTTACAAAAAATAAAAATAAGTGGTGACATCCAGCCTGAGATTATGCTGGGCCAGGGTGAGGAGATGCCGGTAAGAGCTGACATGGGGTCTGCACTTGCCACTGCCCCCATCTTCAGTTTCTGCTCAATTCAGGGCATCCTTGAGCACATGGCTTCCCCACTGCAGAGCTGCGGCTCAGCCCAAGTGCTGCAGTCCCTGGGCACCCACAGCTTCAGTGACACCGGGAAAGGGGCCTGGGGGCTGCGGGGGATGCACCAGCCCATCACCCTGCCATGAGAGAACTGGCGACTACGGCCACCGGCACAGGCTGGGGAATGGAGTGTCAGCAGCACAGCTGCCATCCCTTCAGCAACGCCACAGCCCCCAGATCCCCATGTCCCACCCTATCCCCTGCTCCCCATCCCCTCACAAACCCAGTATGATTGCAAAAGGCAGAAAAAGGAAGAGAAACCGGGCTAGATGTAGTAGGTTGACCTTATCTGGGTGCCAGGTGCCCACTAAAATGCTCTATCACTACCTTTTCCAGTGGGACAGGGGAGAGAATAAGATGGAGAATAAGCAGCGGGTGAGATAAGGCAGTTTTATTACAGTGGAAGAAAGAAAGAAGTGAGAGTCTGTGTGCACATAAGCAAAGGGAAAAGTCAATCTCTACTTCCCATCAGCAGCGATGTTTGGACACTTCCTGGGAAGCAGGGTTTCAGCATGCATAGTGGTTTCTCCAGGAGGCAAACACTGAAGAATGATGAATGCCCCCCTTCCTCCTCTCTCCCTTAGCTTTTATATCTGAGCTGATGTCACATGGTATGGAATATCCCTTTGGCTAATTTGGGTCAGCTGGCCTGGTTGTGTCCCCTGCCAGGATCTTGCCCACTCCCATCCCCTTTGATGGGGGAGGAACGTCAGAGGGACAGCACTGCTCGGCAGTAGCCAAAACACTGCTCTGTTATCAACACTCGTCCAGCTACCAATGCAAGCCCAGCACTCTGAGGGCTGTGAACTTCACCTCAGCCAGACCCAATACACAGGACCCAGCTAAACTCGGCCTCACTGGCTGCGGGAGCACATGCCCTCACTGCCTCCCTTGGGCTTCCATCCCGCTGCCCCCACATGTGCACATCCTTTTATAACCTTCTTGCCATGGGGGCTATATTTCAGCTGCTCATTTTCCTCCATCAGAACTCAGGCCTCGCTCGTTCCTTCCAGGCCACATCATGCTTAGCAATGTGTTAGGAATAAGCAGCAATAAAGACATAGTCTGGGTGTTAGCCAAATTTCTCTGAAAACTCTCCAAGCTCTGGCACCTCAGGAGGTGCTGTCCTCATGACAACAGCTACAGGCTTTCACTTCTACTCTGGAAATTCTTTGCAAAAGACAAACCTTGCAATGCCCCCACACATCCCACTGATGCTCAGCGGTGCTGTCGTTCCCTGTAATATTTTGTGCAGGATCAGGGGCTACACAGCCAAGAATGCGAACAAATCCAGACACACATAGTGAAACTTACGCTGTATTGGAGCACCATGCATTAGTCAACCTCATGGAGAAAGCAAGTACCAGAGCCCCTGGCAACGAGGCCCCTCTCCTGCAAGGACCTGGTCACAGGTAACACCGCTTTGGTTAAAAATTCTCTGTGTGGGTATCTCAGACCAAAGTATTACTTGTTCACAGACAAGAAGTCTTGGAGCCAAATTGCAAGGAGAACTCTGGGGAAAATAACATTGGAAGGGTTCAAGGCCAGGTTGGATGGGGCTTGTAGCAACCTGACCTATGGAAGATGTCCTTGCCCATGGCAGGGGGTGGAACAAGATAGGTTTAAAAGGCCCTTTCGACCCAAACCACCCTGAGATTCTGTGATTCGTGGAGGGATTTTAACAGACATGGAGATGTGGTGTTGACAGACATCAGTCAGTGGTGGCCTTGGCAGTGCTATGTTGATGGTTTGACTCAATGATTTTATTTTCCAACCTAAACGATTGTGTGGTTTTATTGTTTTGTGATTCACTTCTCCAGTGTTACTGAAACAGATGTTTAAACTATCAGGTTTTTTCACCCAAGCTTTCTTTTATCTGGGGAATGAAACCAGCCCAACTTCTTCCCGTGATTGGTCCCCAAGTGTAAAATCAGAGCTAAAAAAGCACCTCATTCTACAAAACATTTTAAATCAGACCAAAACATCTTTTACCGGGCAGGAGGTGCCGGTGAGGGGGCACAGTCCCGCTGAGGGCAGGCAGTAACGCCGGCAGGGCACGGCGAGGAGCACAGTCCCGCTGAGGGGGCACAGTCCCGCTGAGAGCAGGCGGTAACGCGGGCAGGGCACGGTGAGGGGCACAGTCCCGCTGAGGGCAGGCGGTAACGCGGGCAGGGCACGGTGAGGGGCACAGTCCCGCTTAGGGCAGGCGGTAACGCGGGCAGGGCACGGTGAGGGGCACAGTCCCGCTTAGGGCAGGCGGTAACGCGGGCAGGGCACGGTGAGGGGCACAGTCCCGCTTAGGGCAGGCGGTAACGCGGGCAGGGCACGGTGAGGGGCACAGTTCCGCTGAGGGCAGGCGGTAACGCGGGCAGGGCACGGTGAGGGGCACAGTCCCGCTTAGGGCAGGCGGTAACGCGGGCAGGGCACGGTGAGGGGCACAGTCCCGCTGAGGGCAGGCGGTAACGCGGGCAGGGCACGGTGAGGGGCACAGTCCCGCTGAGGGCAGGCGGTAACGCGGGCAGGGCACGGTGAGGGGCACAGTCCCGCTGAGGGCAGGCGGTAACGCGGGCAGGGCACGGTGAGGGGCACAGTCCCGCTTAGGGCAGGCGGTAACGCGGGCAGGGCACGGTGAGGGGCACAGTCCCGCTGAGGGCAGGCGGTAACGCGGGCAGGGCACGGTGAAGGGCACAGTCCCACTGAGGGCAGGCGGTAACGCGGGCAGGGCACGGTGAGGGGCACAGTTCCGCTGAGGGCAGGCGGTAACGCGGGCAGGGCACGGTGAAGGGCACAGTCCCACTGAGGGCAGGCGGTAACGCGGGCAGGGCACGGTGAGGGGCACAGTTCCGCTGAGGGCAGGCGGTAACGCGGGCAGGGCACGGTGATGGGCACAGTCCCACTGAGGGCAGGCGGTAACGCGGACAGGGCACGGTGAGGGGCACAGTCCCACTGAGGGCAGGCGGTAACGCGGACAGGGCACGGTGAGGGGCACAGTCCCGCTGAGGGCAGGCGGTAACGCGGACAGGGCACGATACCGCCGCGGCGGGCGGGAGGTCCCGATGAGGCCGCCCCGCGCGGGGCACGCCGGGAGCGGGGCGGGGGCCGCGCGCAGCCGCCGCTCGCCCAGCACCGCCCCATCCATCCTCCTTCTCCTCCTCCTCCTCCTCCTCCTCCCCCTCCCCAGCGCGGCCCGATGGTGGCGGCAGTGGCGAGGCGCGATGAGCCGCCCGTCCTCCGCCGGCCCCGGCCCTAGCAAGCCCTGCGGAAAGCAGCAGCAGCACTCCCCGTCCCCTGCCGCTGTCCTACCGGGGACCGGCGGGGCTTCTCCGCCGCCTCCCCCTCCTCCTCCTCTTCCTCCCCCCCAGCAGCAGCAGCAGCAGCAGCAGCAGCAGCAGGAGCTGACCTCGCTCTTCGAGTGCCCCATCTGCTTCGACTATGTTCTGCCGCCCATCCTCCAGTGCCAGGCCGGGCACCTGGTGTGCAAGCAATGCCGGCAGCAGCTGAGCCTCTGTCCCACCTGCCGGGGTTCCCTCACCCCCAACATCAGGAACCTGGCCATGGAGAAGGTGGCCTCGGCTGTCCTCTTCCCGTGCAAGGTAAGGATGAGGGGCTGGGCAGGGGGACGCGCGGGCCACCCCGACCATCCCCCCATTCCTGTTCCCCTGCGGAAAATCCCCACCAATCACCCCCACATCTATATCCCTAGACCACCCCCCCGATCCCCCTACAGAGGACACCCACCCACCACCCCAGCTGTTGAAACTAGAATCCTCTGTTCTTTTTAAAGAAAAGGAAAATCCAAGCCAGGACCTCTCCAGCTGATCTGGACGGATCAGATCTAACTGCAACAGCAGATCTAACTACAACTCAGCCATACAACCCATTTTATCTAAGTGCTTGCATTAGGAAAAAACAACCACAAAAGACAAGAAGAATCCATTTTAAGTGGAAACAAAAACTAAGTAAAGCTCAGCTTGAATCCAGGGCTACATCCAAGTAATGTAAAATTTGCAATGAGCACGAGAGCTCTGGTTGCTCACCAGTGTTTCCAGTTGACAGGTGGGAGCAGCGAATACTAGTGCTGGTGCCTTTCCTGATGGCTTGTGTTTGGTCTCTTTCCAGTATGCCACAACAGGCTGCTCCCTGACACTCCACCACACAGAAAAGCCAAAACATGAAGCCATCTGTGAGTACCGTCCCTACTCCTGCCCGTGCCCTGGTACCTCCTGTGACTGGGAGGGATCCTTGGAAGCCGTGATGTCCCACCTCATGCATGCCCACAAAAGCATTACCACCCTTCAGGGAGAAGACATCATTTTCCTTGCCACAGACATTAACCTGCCAGGGGCAGTGGACTGGGTGATGATGCAGTCGTGCTTTGGTCACCACTTCATGCTGGTGCTGAAGAAACAGGAGAAGTGTGAAGGTCACCAGCAGTTTTTTGCCACCGTGCTGCTCATTGGCACCCGTAAGCAGGCAGAGAACTTTCAGTACAGACTGGAGCTGCATGGCAGCTGCCACCGGCTGACCTGGGAGGCATCTCCCTGCTCCATCCACGATGGCGTGTCCGTGGCCATCCGCAACAGCAACTGCCTCGTTTTTGATACAGCTACTGCACACCTTTTTGCTGACAATGGAAACCTCGGCATTAACGTGACAATTTCTATGTGTTGCCCATGACGCATCGCTGGCGAGACTCGAGCTGTCTGGATTTAGTGCTTCACCAGGGTTTGGTTTCGGTTCCCGTTTTTTATGCTGTTCAACTATGTCATCTTCTATGCTAAGGTTTTTGACTAGCCAACAGTTGTAACTTTGGGCAGAAGAGGAACAAGAGTGTGCTGTAAGTAACATGAGTGGGACAAGGTCTTTTGAAATTCTTGGGTGCCTTAGGAAGATTACACACACACAGTTACCTTTTATAATTTAATTATATTTTATGTAAAGAGTGCTTGCATTAGATACGTGGCTTAAGAGGCTCCTGTTTGGAGCACACCTAAAAGCCCTTTCAGCAGCAGTACAGACTCCCTCTGCCACCGGTGAGCTTTAATAAAAGGCTTTAGTATCACAGGAGGGTTTGGGTTGGAAGAGACTATTATCTGTTCCAATCCTCCTGCCATGGGCAGGGACACCTTCCACTATCCCACGTTGCTCCAAGTCCCATCCAGCCTGGCCTTGGGCACTGCCAGGGATCCAGGGGCAGCCACAGCTTCTCTGGGCACCCTGTGCCAGGGCCTCCCCACCCTCACAGGGAACAATTTCTTCCCAGTATCCCATCTAACCCTATCCTCTGGCAGTGGGAAGCCATTCCCCGTTGTCCTGTCACTCCAGGCCCTTGTCCGAAGTCCCTCTCCAGCTCTCTTGTAGCACCTTTAGGCACCGGCAGGGGCTGTAAGTTCTCATGATTTGCCCTCAGTGAAGCCACGTTGGCTATCACCAGACACCTCTGTATTTTCCATGTGCCTTAGCATAGTTTCCAGGAGGATCTGCTCCAAGCTCTTTTCAGGTGAAGTGAGACCTGACCACCTGTAGTTCTCTGGATCTTCCTTATTCCTCTTTCTAAAAAAAGGGGATTGTTTCCCCTTTTGGCATCAGTGGGAATGTCTCTGGACTGCCACAGCTTCTCAAATCTGATGGATAGTGGCCAAGCCACTTCCTGCAACAGTCCCTATGAACCCATGGGTGCATCTCGTCAGGTCCCATGGACTTGTGCACCTTCAGGTCCCTTAGACCTTCTTGACCCCAATCCTCTCCTCCTGTGGGTGGTTCTTTGTTCTCCCACTCTCTGCCTTTGCCTCCTGCAGCTTGGGCAGTGTGACTGGAGGAAATTGCCATGAAGGCTGAGTCAGAAACATGGCTGAGTACCTCAGCCTTCTCCATGTCCCAGGTAACCAGGTTTCCCATTTCCTTCCAGAGAGGGTCCACATTCTCCCAAGTCTTCCTTTTATCACCGATGTACCTACAGAGGCTTTGCTTGTTGCCCTTGACATCCCGGCCAGATTTAATTCTTTCGGGTTTTAGCATTCCTAACCTGATCCCTGGCTGCTCACAATATCTCTGTACTCCTTCCTGGCTGCCTGTCCTTTCCTAGTAGGTGAGAAAGGAAAGAAATCCAAGCAACCTCTCATAGGACAAGCTGTGACTCAAAGGGGAGCAGGAGGTACTTCAGCAATGTCCCTCCATTGCCTGCTACCTTATGGAAGGGAAGGGCACTGGGTCAGCTGTGGCAGCTTTAAAAGGAAAAAGGAGAGAAGGGCCTGGGGTATGGCATGGCACATTTCACAGAGCATGGAAGGTGCTGGCTCCTGTCAGCTTTAGGGGGATTGGGCCGGTTACAGGTGCAAGCAGGAGGCACAAGTCACAGATCACAGATGGCTGGAGCCAGTGACATGGGCTGTCCATGTGCAGCTGCCCTGGGACACACTTTACTATTGTTTATTGTAAAAGATTCATAATACAGCAAGAGCTTTATGGCCACACAGTGTTGTGTCATTTGCTATTTAAGTTTTGTTGCCATATTTCTTTATTTTGCAATAAATATTTTGCAAAACCTACAGTGAGGAGCTGTGCTAACACACGAGTGCGTGGCAGCTGCTCCGCAGTTATGCTGTGTGCTTGGCCATGCTGGACCAGCTGGGATCCCCTGGCATGGGCTGGCTCTCTCTGGCGGGGTCCTTGCCGCTGACACCTCCCAGCCCTGCTGCCGGACACAGCCACTGTGCGGCACGAGCAGAGGAGCTGGGTGGGGATGTGAATCCCAGGGACAATCGTGACAGCCTGACTTGTGCAACCCAATCACGGGGCTGTCACCACAACTGACTCTGCCTGCAGCTCCCCCCTCTGCCATGGGAACGTTCTGCCTGAATCACTGACAGCAAATACCAGCTCTGCCTACGGCTGTGCCAGATCCCGTCCGTGCGCCATTTGGAGGAGGCAGCGAGCCACGAGGTGACACTGGCAGGGGGAAGCCTCACAGTAGTGGAAAATTGCAGGAAAAGTAACAGATGAGGCTTGGTGTGAATAAATACAATACAAAAGGAGGAAAACCAGTCCTGACAGTGTTCCTCCTGGGAGAGCTCTGGAGTTATGTCCAAGCTCTAAGCAGCCATCACCAGAACCTGGCAGCAGTCCCCAGAAAAGTGCACAAGAACAAGTTTGGCCTCAGTGAAGGGAAGCTCAGGTCTGGCCTCAAGAACTTGGAAGTGACCATGGAAAAAGCCTCCCCGGGAATTACTCTCTAGGCACTGAATACCAACAATTAAAGATTCTACATCTGGTCTCACTTACACTGTGCTGGCAGAACTCCGGCAGCATCAGCCTGGTGAACTAATTGCCTCCTGCTTAAACAACGTCAAGCCATGGCTCCAACAGGTGTTACCACCTGTGCTTTTATCAGGATTTAAGCAAGAAGTCTTACAGATTTGATTAATTTTCCTGTAATTCAGCAAAACTTATAGTGTAAGATAATTTTCTTACTGACAGTTGGGACATAAGAGGATTTTTGCATAAAACAAAACTCCGAAGCGTGTCTTTGAATATAGCAGGATTAATTAATTACTCCAGTGTTACCTATAACCCACATTAGATAAGTTAACACACGTTATCATTAGGTCTGTCCACACCACTCAGTTCTGAAGGAATGGCAAACTCTTGTTAAATCTCACCTCAAAAGAACCCAAACAAAACCAACCCATCACCTTGTGTCTTTTCTGACTGCAAATGAGTTTAGGATAAGGAATACACTTCTTGGCACTGCCAAGAAGTGAGGTGTTTCCAATTCAGGTCAGTGAGTAAACAAGTGACATTCATTTCAGCATTCCCTCGGGTTTCAGGTTTTCTTCCCAAGGCAGCTAATACAACTTCCCAAGGGTGACATCAGTTAAAAGTGTGACAGTTCCTCAAAATATTCAGAAGACGTTACTGAGGCCTGCCTGGTTCTCTGAACAGAACTGACCCCTTTCAAGCCCCCAGCCTTGAAAGGGATGGTGAAGCATGTCGGACAGAGCTCGCAGCAGGCAGACCTGCATGCCGGGGCAGCCCCTTGGCTGCTCTCCAGCCCACCAGGAGCATCTGCTGTGGAAGGTGATACCCAGCGAGCAAAAGCTGCGCCTGGGAAGCGACTTTTCTGTCACTAGAGTTCTCCCTAAAAACTATTTCCACTTCAAACGCAAATTAAAATGCAAGTGTCACGGGACTGATGAGTTTAGAGCGAACTCAGCACAACTCGAGGGGGCCCTGCCCACGGCTGTGCCTCGCCGGCCCTCTGCTGTCGGGACGGGCACTCCGCCCCGTCGTGCTGCAGCCGGACCCTAGGGCTGTGGCGATCCCGGGAAGCCATGGAAGTGATCTCGCAGTGCTATGGGGATTCCTCGGCACCGACACCAGGCGAGCCACCGATACCACTGGCTGCACCTCAACATGCTCTTTCCGTTTGAAAAGTAAGCGAAGACTTACTCCGTTGTGGAACCCACGTGCTAGTAAGACACTGCAAATTCTGACAGAGAGCACAGATAAAGTAGCACACACCTGCTCTGCCGAAGGGAATCCAAACCTGGCTGGGTTTGCACAAGACGGTTTTCTCTCTTTTATTCTCCGAGCTCCTTGGAGAGGTTCGACAGCACCCAGTCCTGCGGGAGAGATTAGGAACAGATGTGTGACAAGCGTGTGACACAGGTGTAAGGAATCCACGGGCAGGTGTTCCAGGTGCAGAAAGGTGGTGTCCGAACAAGCAGTCACGTCGGGTTTGGTAACGTGTGTCACCCCGAGTCCAGCTCCCAGCTCCTGACAGAAGCAGCAGCTCCGGGGCTGGGCAGGCGTGGAGCGCCAGGACAGCGAGGCCAGGACCGAGCGCGGCGGCTCGGGGCACCGCCAGCACCACGGGGCACCACGGAGCGCCTCCGGCTGCCCCGTGAGAGCCGCCCTGACTCCTCTCCCGGCCGCGAGTCCCGAGCGGTGCGGCCGGCACAGCACCTGCAGCCCCGGCGAGGCGGGCACGGGGAACGGAGGAGCCGCAGCTGCCGCCCAGCAGCGCAGCACCGCGGGGAGGCCCCGGCCCGGGGCGGGTCCTGCATGGAGCGGCAGGGCCGGGCCAGGGGCGGAGCCGCCGCCGCGCTCGGTCCCGGCGTCCCCCGCGCCCACAGCGTCGCCCTGGAGACGGCGCCGCACCGGGCCGGGCACGGAGGGACCGGGCACGGAGGGACCGGGCACGGAGGGACCGGGCACGGAGGGACCGGGCACGGAGGGGCCGGGCATGGAGGGCCCGGGCGGCGCCGCGGAGCCCAGCGCAGGGGCGGACGATGTGGCGGGCGGGCCCCACCAGTCCCGGCCCCTCGAGAAGGGCACAGGGCACCCGGCAGAGGCACCCCCGGCCGGCCCGCAGCCGCCCCCCGCGGGCCTGCCCACCCTCCTGGGCTACAGACCCGAGTCCTCACAGGCAAACGTACACCACGAGGTCAGTCGGGGGTGGGCGCTCCCCGCCGCTTCGTTCACACGGTTCCATGTAGACAACATGGAACCAACGCCCTTTGCCGAGCCCGCAAAGGAGCCCCTTCATGACAGGTTTTTCTTCTGCAAGGCTGCTGAAACGGCGCTTGCTGTGCACACCTGGGCAGCAAGCGGCTGTGCAGCCTCTCCCCACTGCTGCATCCTCTGTTGAGAATTTCCCAGCAGACTTTTTTGGCCTCTGTCTAAATCAGATACAAAATGTATATAAATAGGTACAGTCACAGAATACAAGCAGGGCACAGAGTTCCCTGTAACCCTTAGCAGAGAAAAGTCACCAAAGAGGTAATCCGAGGCACGAGGTGGGGAGCAAGGGAATTTTGCTTCAGGATATCCAGTACCCATCCTCAAAACACACCCTGCGGCCAACCTGGTTTGCATCTGGTCAGATGTGACCAGCTCTGTGTCACCAAATCTGCTGGTGCTTCCTCAGAAAGTCCCACAACTGCCGACAGTAGGAGCTTTTTCTCTCTGTAACACATTCAGATCCTCAGCTACAGTGTTCTGTGCTCTCAGATTTCCGGGGAAGGAGCAGGGCTCATGAATACCACAGTCATTTCCTTTCTTTGGGGGCATTTATTGATTTATTTACAACAGATCTGCTTTTCTTTTTGGTGGTTTCCTGAACTTAATGTTAACTTGTTCCAAGATATCCCAGACATGGATCTGTCATGAGTGCCCTTAGGTGCTTTGTCACATTTGTTGCATTTTGAGCAGAGCCCTCTTTCTCCATGCTAACTCGGAGATTTGGGGGCTGGTACCCCACGTCCTTTCTCCCTGCTCTCCCCACCATCGCTGCAGGCAGAGGAGGATGCTGAGCCAACATGTGAGTACTGTTGCAACCTGCTGAGGCCGTTCCCCTTCTCCGAGGATGTCCCCTTCTCCGAGGACAAGGAAGACGTAAGCTGGCGGGAAGGATGAACAGGGGTTTGCTGTGGAACGGCCACACTCACGGCTCTGCTCTCTCACCTTCTAGCGATTCTGCTGTGAGCACAGCCGAGACCTCTATGAGTTCTTCATGAAGGAGAAGAGGCTGGAGGATGCCAGCAGCCTTCCCAGAGCTGTCAGCACCCACGAATCCCTCGGCTCTGAAGCCAACCAGCTGCTGTCACAGGAGCAAAAGAACCAGAGGTACTGGAAGAACTGGGGATCAGGTCTGTGTAATGAACAGGGAGCTCTGAGGGGAAAAGGAGTATTAAGAAACTGCAGGAGAGGGATGAAAGAAGAAAAAACTTTGCTTCAGGCACCAGAAGTTCAGATTCTCTCTGGTCCCTTCTGACTCCTCTATTGACAGGCCGCACAAGGAGGTGGCGGGGCACATGCTGAGTGAAATGTTAATTCCAGTGCTGACAGACAAACTATGTAGAGACAGGTAGAGCCAAAAACACCCACAGCTGTGGGAAGGGACAGTATTTGGGTGTAGCTTTAACCTCTGGCACTGAAACAAATCTGGAATTTGTATTCCTGTTTTGCTCCATAAACTGTGACGTGTTTGGATTAGTTTCCAGAGTGACACACAAGAACTCTGCAAGTTCTCAGGCTATTTAGCAGGAGACCCAAAGCTTATGCAAGAGTCTAAGCCTCGGGGGAAAGTCTAAGCCACAGGGAAAAGGAAAAGTAAACCAGTACACCTGGAAGTAAACTGTTGGTCTCCTTGAAAATCCTTTGCAGTCTGAGGGTGCAAGTGCCTCCTACTATGTACAGAGCACACCAAACCACTGTCCCAGTGTCATTTATAGGAAGCTACACAAGAATAATCAAAATATTCTTGAAGATGAGCTGTTTTCTTGATCTTGTGGGCATCTGTCCTTCTCTTTCACATAAAATCCTAATCCAAACCCCATTACAGTATTCAGCTCTCCTGCCAGTCGAGCTGATGCCACTGCAATGGCAGTCTGTTCACTGGAATCTGTGTGGGCACAATTCTTTTCTGCTGAGATATGAGTATTTTGGTGACACTCTGCTGCCTGTTACTTGAAATTGTGAGCAGGGAGAAAAACGGATTCAGAAAGTTGTGTTCCTAAGGCAGGGATATCCACCACTTGCAGCTTTCCAAACACTATATATGAGATGTCTATCAGGAACACCTCTATTTTCCAGGCAGCAGAAGAGACACCTGGCCGGAGAGTTGGCTGACCAGTCTTTTGAGCTGAGTGCCACTGAAGGTGAGTTGGTATTTCCTTATGGATCTATTTGTCCATTTATCTCAACAATGCATTCAGTGGAATTGCTGGTTTCTAACTGAGCAGGAGGATTTTATACAGCAACATGTTTGTTCATTGTCAGATATGCAAGCTCATTAAATTAGATACAGATACAGCCATATTAAATCATCCCTCGCAGATGAGCACAAGAGCGGGCACATCCCCTTTGCACAGAGAGGCTGTTTGTCATGATTTTCAGTATGCATATGTGAAGTTTCCAGCTGAGATGCACAGAACCTGACCTGAGAGGACAAGTTGGCAAAGCCAAGCCCTTGGGAAGTAGGAACTGCCAGAATGAGGGTCACCCATATTTTGCCTGATCAGGTGGATACTCCACCAGTTCCTAGCCCAGGCTGTGGATGACTGAGCAGCCTTTGGGTCTAGCTGTAGAGGAGGAGTTTTAACAGGTGAACCAGATTTACAATATGGGCATGTTTTCACAGAGGATGGCAGGGCACTGAGGCTTCTGTGGCATCTCAAATGGTCAGTTCCAGTGTGTGGAGCCAAATGTTATCCCAAAAAGTTGCTCTTTACACAGATGTGTATATATATATATACATAACTGAAAAAAAATCTATCTTTTGTCATAATCCTGTGCTCTGAAATAGATAAGCACTTTGGACTGTCCTTGTTAGAAAATACCCCGAGACAGACTGTCAGGATGGCGTGCTAATGCCAGGAATTCCCACTCCCGCAGTTATAGCAGAGGTATTGGGCAGCCCCGCGGTGGGCACTGCCAACCCTCCCCGCTGCACAGAAGCCCTCCCTCTGCTCTCCAGGTTCACAGCAAACTGGATCCGTTGTGTACGAGCTTTCCCGGCAACCCACATCTCCCAAAGCCGGGACACCAGTGCCTGTTGGGAGAGCAGCCGAGCCCGAGCCCAAGCCCGAGACGGAGCCGCAGCCGGAGCCCCGGCCCGAGGAGGAGCCCGAGCCCGAGAAAGAGCCCGAGCCCGAACCGGAGCCGGAGCCCCGGCCCGAGGAGGAGCCCGAGCCCGAGCCCGAGCAAGAGCCCGAGCCCGAGCCCGAGCCCGAGCCCGAGCCGGAGGCCGAGTCCCGGCCCGAGGAGGAGCCCGAGCCCGAGAAAGAGCCCGAGCCCGAACCGGAGCCGGAGCCCGAGCCGGAGCCGGAGCCCCGGCCCGAGGAGGAGCCCGAGCCGGAGCCCCGGCCCGAGGAGGAGCCCGAGCCCGAGCCCGAGCCCGAACCGGAGCCGGAGCCCCGGCCCGAGGAGGAGCCCGAGCCGGAGCCCCGGCCCGAGGAGGAGCCTAAGCCCGAGCCCGAGCCCGAGCCCGAGCCCCGGCCCGAGGAGCAGCCCGGGTCCGAGAAAGAGCCCGAGAGCAACCAGGAACCTGTGTCCCGCGGCGTCATCGGCTACGATTTCGGTCTCCTGGGGAAGAAGGCAGGTATCTGCGGCCGACGGCGACGGGAACACCTTGGATGTGTCAGCGCTCCGAGCGGTCGGAGCCTGGCACTGCCCATTTTCACAGAGCAGCTGTGCCAGACTGGCCTCAGATACCTGTTTTATCCTTCCAATCTTAGGTGGGGAAGGGTAAATTGGTGCAGAAGTACTACAGACATGGAAAGAAATTCCTTACCATGCTCCCAGATGGAACCTCGCAGTTATTGTATCCTTTATGGGGCTCACTTGCAGTAGTCCAGGGCTGTTAATGATTTTAAGTGTGTCCCAGTCAACTTCATATCAACAATCTGGCTCATCACTCCCACTCGCTCTGTATGAGGAGCAGCAGCAGTGAAACTTGACGCAGCTCCTGAGCTGAGGTCTCAAAGAGCAGCCAGCAGCTCCAATGAGGGACAAGCACTAGCTTCCAACACCCAGCCCAAGGGAGCAGCACACCTTTAACAGCGCTCTGGGCAATTTATCAGTTTTCACACCCCCAAGTAGTACCCTGAAATATTCAGCGGGTAATAACAGACCAACCAAGCAAAGCAGGGGGTTACAAACACCTTACCTGGCAGCAGCTATCCATCTGGAAACCTGGCCATCATCATTACACAAGAGAGAGACCAGCTGACTTGCATAGTACAGGAAGACGAGCTGAGGACATCCAAAATCCGAGCACTGTTTCAGTCTGAGGGCAGGAGCACGTGCTATTACCCGAACGGAGATGAGTGGTGTGTTCAGCAGCTTTGCTCTCTCCTCTGTGCATTGACATTTTGAAGGCCATAAAGGGTATTTTTAATAGCATCCAAAAATAGACAAATTCAGCAGCTCTTGGGCCCTGCTTTGGGTGCCCCCAGAGCAGCAAGGCAACCCAGCTGTGCCTTGAGAGGTGGGGGACAGACCCTGCCCCTGCTGTGCCTCTGTCCCATCCCTCAGGGGAATGAGAGACATTCCGCCACAGAAGCTACAGGGTTCAGAGCTTCCACTTCCCTCTCTTTTAGGATAAATATGAGTATCCACGGTGGGCAATATTTGGACCAAGGAGGCAACAGGGTTAGAAGGTGGATGTGGCCAAATTTGTCACCAGGACCCCATGTCCCACTGAGCCCCATTTTCATCTCCCTGAACCGCCACGTGGGAGTCAGGATCCTGGCCCAGGACAAGATCTTCATCTCCTTCCTCGCCATGGGGCGACAGGCAAAACTCAACATGGGAACCAAAGTGCAGGTATTTTTCCTGTGCCGAACCACTCCCCACAGTGGGAGGGGAGCAGCCAGGCAAGTTCCCATCTGTGCTTACCCTGTGGTGGATGCTCCCTATGTTGCCCCATGCTCCTTCCCCAAAAAGCAAGGCATGGAGGTGGCGTGTATTTCAGCCACTCCCATGGAGATGGGGCACTTGCCAGCCCCAGCTCTCTGCAAGAGAGCTGCTAGGTGTGGGACTCCACTCCCAGGCAAGTCCCTAGCTAAATCCCCAGGAGTCACCCTGGCTCTGCCACAGGGAGAAGAGCTAGAATCCATGTGGGCAGGGTGCATGGCAGCTCCTTTCCTCCACAGGCTCCTGGCACAGGGGCAGGTTTGTCTGCTGGGAGACAGAAGCCCTGTCCCAGGCTCTGGTGGCTCTGCTAACATGTTGCCTCTGTTGTGCAGGCCAGCGCTGCCAGCCAGCTGCCTCCTCCAACCTGGCTAGGCGAGGATGAGCTCCTGCTGCTCGCCTTCCGGGTGAGGATCCTGCAGCTCTTCGACAGGATGCGGGGATGCCTCAACTTCCCTTCCAGTGAGCAGTGGAACAAAATGCAGCCTCCCACATACCTCATGACCCAGGCTGTGAAGATCCTGGAGCTCTGCATGGCTGCTGACATAAGTGACGAGCTGCGCCGCTCCATCAGGGCGATAGTAAATGCACAGCAGCTCTGACCAGCGTGTGTGTGGTGTAAGGCAAAATGCACCAGACACACACACTCCCTGATGCTGTGGCACCTGCATGTGCTCAGCAAGGTTTCACCTCTGGCGCTGCCCTGGTGCAGAGCAAAGGGTGGTCCAGGGCCGCTCCACGCATCCCCAAATGGGTCTTGCTCAGGGCAGGCAGTACCAGCCCGCACTGGTGACACCTTGGAGGCACGAGAGGGCTTTGCTAGGGCAGAGTAATCCCATGCTCCGCACCAGTTCACTGCTCCTGAGCAGCCTTCCTTCCAACTTCAGCCCTGGCCGAGTAGTCACTTCAGCCCTTGGGTATGGCACAAGGTAAAAGCAAAGAGCACAGCCAAGCCAGGGCCTGGGACAGGTACACAGGCAGGTGCTTGCTCAAGTCACCCACACAGGTACTGCTCTGCCACTCCTAACAAGAAGGTGGCACTAGCAGGATGCCCCAAGTGTTCCTGGTGCCTGCGCCTACGGCAGCTCAGCTGGCTGCAGGTACAAGACAAGGTGGTTTCCTGTGCAGAGAGCAACAAATGCCCTCAGAGTGCCCAGAGCAATCACCTATGCTTGGCTCCAGGGAGCACCAGCTGCAGCGTGGGACGGGCTCTGGTTCAAGCACTGCAAACACAGAGCTGTCAGTGGGTGTTCAGAGGCCCATGGTGCTGCACTCGGCAGTGAGGAACCTTCCCAGGCTCTCAGAGCTGCCTTTGAAACTTGGGGTTTACCTGGCCAGTTTCCCCCAGGGAGGCCACACCTGAACTGTGGCAGCTGCCTGAAGGACAAGGCCAAGCTCCATGTACCGCTCCCAGCATGGGAGGTTCTCAGGGGCTTACACATGACAAATACAAGCTCATTAACTTTAGAAAGTTGGCTTTTTATGCAGTTTTTCAATTGCAGTTCCAAGAATGTTCATCAGTGACAAACAAGGTACTTCACACAGGAAATGGGAACTCTTTATTTCAATTAATGTTCTTGGGTTCAATTCAGGCCAGCAGGAAGGCCCAGCTCATCTCAAATGGCCAAGGAAAAACTGCTGGAGCTGGCCCACATGATTAAAGAGTAGCTGATCTTAATTTTCACTGAAGTCACCAAATGATGTAACTATTCCGCATATAATTTTCCTTATATAATTCAGTATATAATGCACTGTTCGACTCTGCCATAAATTTTGAGAAATATACAAACCTGTTTTAACCACATCAGAGAGATTTGATAGACAGCTATCAATTACTCAACAGTTTAGGACAGTATCAGACACTCCGATAACTTCATTTTAAACTACAAAAAGAACATAAATTCATATAAAATACAACAGATTAAACAAACTTCTCTTTTTCCAAGGAAAAATTAGGTATCAACTCAATCTGCCATTGTGTGAAACATGAATATAAAATAAGTTACCATTAGTAATGCCTGCATTGCTGATCTATGAACTGGTCGAATGAAGTCTTAAAAAAACTATACAGTATTATTGCACTCGTGGCTGTGCAGTGTGGACCGGCCAGCACTGAAACAGGGCTCATTGAGTGTTTGTCCAGGAGGCACAACGTGGCTGCAAGAGAGGCATCCAGCCTGCACCAACAGCATCTGTCTTCAGTGCAGGCCTTCATGGGTCTGCGCCACGTGGCCTGGGAACCACCACCCAACGCCTGCAGAGAGACACCGGGGTTACAGTTGGCAACACCCCCACACCACAGCAGCACATCCACACTGAGCCAGGGACACCCACACTGAGCCTACTGCACACCTGCACGGAGCCAGCCCCAAGATGGGGAATTGTAACCTAGGTGTTTTGAAAGCCGCAGGTGACACAGGAACATGGAAGTGGTTTGCCATAAAGTACCTAGAGGATCTGAACCCTGTGCTACAAAAAGCTGTGGAGCTTTTGCAGAGGGGCAGGGCAGTACAGCAACAGGAGCACGACAGTATTCTGTTCTCCAGGATTATGGAAGGAACAGGACAGCATTCTGTTCCCCAAGGTTGTGCAATTCAGTTGGGTTAAAAGCCAGGGAGACCTTAATCCCTTGCACAGAGGCTGTTCTAAGGCACGTAACAGCGCGTTTCTGATCTCTGCACTGCGTGCTTCACTGACATTAGGCCTTCTGCATGCAGTAACACACCTTCTCCTGCCTCGTGGAATGCCAGCTTCCTGCTCTGAGGAGGCAGAATGAGCTACATCCCAAAGCCTCCCACCTGAACAGCCTCTGTGACACCACATATGGCAGTTTAACATCATGGGAGCTGGCTCTCCAGAAAAACATTTACCTGAACAAATACACAATCCTAAAATCCAGTCCAGTGTGCCCGTCTCACCTGGGTAAACGCACTGGTGACTGGGGGAGACTTACGAGAAGTTTCAGTGCTGATCAATGGGGCTATGATCGATGATGGGGCATTGACTCCATGTGCACATTGAGCTTCATCTCGTTATCAAGGATCTGTACAAGCTGCTGCATGGAAGGGAGGTGACCAGACTCCAGCTTAGACCACACTGGGACATCTAGCGCAGAACACACAGAGGGGAGAAAAGCACCGTTACACTGGGAGCATCAGAAAACAGGCAGAGCTGGTGTAAACATGGAATTGAGAAGCTCTAGGAAGCTGTGTGAGTTGGTACTGATCTGTCTTGAGGAAAACATGTGAATCAACGATGCTTCCAACCTCTGGCTATGCTGAACCCCAGCCCAAATAGGAGAGTAGAGTGTCTAATGCTTCCACTCAGAAGTGTATCATATGGATGGAGAGATGCAAAGTATCTACTGATGTTCCTCTCAACCTGAAAAATCAGTACTGTTGTCCACCGGCACTGATAATCCAGTAATAGTAACAGATTCTTTAGGATTCCAAGGCTAAAGCATGCTGCAGAACAAACAGGGAAAGCATCTAACTGGAGAGTACATGCCCCTATAGCTGATGGTTTCTTATTTAATGCACATCACACACAAAGAAAGAACATAACACAGTTACTCCAAAGGATCAAATATCCCTCTAGTTTTTACAGAGCTGTTGTAGAATATCTGACATCTGTATAAATTACTTTGTAAGATTTCTATTATTTTCATCATTTATTGTAATAGACAACATGTGAAGATCCAAATGGATGGCAATTTTCACATAGCACGTTTGGGACACAAATTTCCTGACCCGATCCCTCATTCTCCCCACCCCACAGCTCTCATATGTGTACATGTAAAACCCCTCAAACAAAGTCTCAGCTCACCATTCAAAGTGATCTCAAAAGCCCCAGTGGACATGCACTGGTTCTCAATCATGTTGCTCAGGAAGAAGACCATCATGCAGGCGTACACCTGGAAGGGAACAGAGATCCACACAGACCTCAGCCACGTCCGCCACACCTGCTGTTCACTCTCAGTGAGCACTGGATGTTCATGGGTATCTCTGAACTCCCTCTGTGATTGCTCAAGCAATGTTCCCATCTACAGATACCTCCCTTTCCTCCTTTTACACAGACTGTGCACCTTGCCTTCCCCAGGAAAGCACCAAACCAGCTCTGAACCCATCTGACTCGCACACCTCTGGACCCAGCACAGCCAGCTGCAAGGGGGCTGGCACTGTGACACGGGAACACAGCCATTCCCAGACACAGCCTGTCACTGTCACAGCAATCTCCAGATCACAGAGCTAAGGGCCCAGCCACAAACAGCACAGCAAGGCCAGTCACGTGTGCATGGGAACCACCGACCCTCCTGCATGCCTCTGAGCTCTTCATCTGGAATTTTCTCTGTGCATGGGTGACTCAGGAGGAAAGGATAGTGTCTTCAGCAGTGCAGTTCCTCCCTCACTGCCAGCACCTCTCTAATTTCCTTTCCCTGTTCACAGGCACACTCACACAGGTCACTGCAACACCGCAGAACCTGGCACGTGGACAGCAGCTACACACCACAGCCAGCCCAGCCAGGCACAGAGTTGGCCCATTTAATTCAACTGGAATTACTACAGCTTCTGGGCATTCCAACTGGCCAGTGAAAGACCCAGGGCACTGGGCAGCTCAGCATGAATGTCTGTAAATTACTTTAGTTTAGTGGAATGAATCTGGAATAAGGTTACTCTAAATCAGAGTACAACACCCTGAATCTGCTGGCATCATCAGTACTGACTCACGGGGATATTCTCCCACAATGTCATGTCAGTCTGCTCTGCAAAAACACCCACAACATTTCAACGTCATTTTTCTAACCCCCATCTAATTGCTGCCTAATCTATCAGGAGTCTGATGGAAGCATCGACTGCAAAACAGTTATGAGACAACAGAGAAGGGAAGCCGTAATTTTAACATCAACAACACTGGCCTGAAATGCTACTCTTGAGCCCTAAAAAATAAAAACCTCTTTTATCATCTTTGTCAGCACATTAACCTCAGCTGCCCCTCTGCAGTAGCAGCAGCTTGTGAAGAGATCACCAAACCACACCTGGGTTTGTCAAAAGCATAAAGCACAACTAATAAGAATTATTCTACTGTAAGGCTGTAGTGTATGAAAGGTAAATCAGTCAGAACTGAGGGACTCACAGAACACCCTCATGAAGTAACTCTGAAGCTCCTTTTTCAGACTAAAAGAAGTACGTCCCTTACCTTGTTTTCTTGGCCCCACTGCCAGATGCTTGGAGCTTGCATGCCAAAGAAAGCAAACGGGTCCTTGCCAACGATGATTAAGCCAATTAATACTAGTTTGAAGACAGACAGGAAGGATGCTATGTGCCTGTTGGAGACGACACACACCAGTGACTGAAAGGTTCAGTTCCTACTTCACCATACACAACTGTAATTCACCTCACTAGTAGACTTTTGACAGTGTACAATCAAATGTTTCAAACGAAGTAAAAAACTTTCCAAGAGGGTTTATTTCACTGTGGAAAAACCCCAAACCCAATCAAACCAACAAAACAAAAAAGCAACACGCATTAACAACACCCCCAATAAGGCCCTGCTTTCATACGGCACCCCAGAAAGACACCTTCTTGTATACCACAGACAGATTCTTTTGTTCCTCAGCAGACCTCAAATGGGACTTTGCTTTCAACTTATATATGCCTGAAGTGGATAACAGATTCCATTTCTAAAGAAGCTGTTCCATATTACAGAGACACATTTAAGTGACGGGCACCACTTCTTGTGGAGCATTTCCCAGTGATGCAGAACTCCCCACAGCCAGCCCACACCAAGGCACTGCGCCCTGCAGCCTCCCACCACTGCAACCCTGCCAGAAATTGGGCCAACGAGTGTTCCAGGAGCCACCCAGTAACTATGGCATCACTCTCCAGCGTGGGCGCACTGCTTTAAGTAACAGGAATAACACTATTTTGACTTTTTCTCAATGTCTTTGGACTTTCCCCCCACAGCTGCAGCAAAAGCCACCCTGGCTCTCTCCTGAGGTGAGCTCTCCCTGATTCAGATGTTAAAAATGAACTTTCCCTTCCTCTGTCTCCTTAACCCAGTACAGGGATTTGTCACTAAGTGCATAAGCCTGAGCAACAAATTGAATTTATGTCCAGATACAGCACAAAGAACAGCTGGGAAAATTCACTGTGACAAAAAAGAGTTACACAATATATTTTAGGTCGGATATGACAGGCCTCATCATACAGATATCCAGATAGTGATGCTTGTACGGAAAACTAAGGCAGCTACCTAGAAGGCAGAAAATCACGTTTGTGTGTAATCCCAACAGAAATTCCCCTTAAGTTTGTATTTTCAGCATTATTTCAGTGTAAATGCATCTGTTTACCACTGGAAAGCACAGTACACAGTATGAGGTGACATGCTCACCTATAGATAGGTTGAGGAAGGTAGTTCTCCCCTTCGATTCGGATGTCTGGGTACCGCTGGCTGATGACCCGCATGTACTCCTCAAACACCCGCCTGTAGCCTCAGGAGACACTGAACACAGACAGGATTGTCACCACAGCTCGAGGGCTGCATGGTACAGTCACTCTGTTCATAACCCCTTCAAGTTAAAATAGAACTAAAATTTTTTATGGCACAGAGAAAAACTGATCTGCAGTGAAATTACACATCACAAACCCAAAGAGGTAAGGCCTGGGTGTGATACGGGTTTGCCCCACATCCCAGCACAGACACAGAGCTCTGGAAACAGCCACGGGGCATCAAATCACTCCCTTCCCCTGGAAAAATCTATTAAATTAGGATTAATGTAGGAAGTCGGTGGAAGCAACCCCTTCCTCTCTGCCAAAAAAAAAAAAAAAAAAAAAAAATTCACACAGAGCTGTCCTCTCCAGGACTGCCCAAACAGGTAATATTGCTCCCAGCCACCCCTGTGTCAGCACGACACGGGAACTGCAGGAGTTAAATATTCCTGAGCTGTCCTCTGCGTCGTCTCTCAGCAGCCGCCTCTATAAAAACTGCGGTAAAATCGCTAAAGACCTCAAACCCAGCATTTTCCCCTGAGCACTTCTGCAGTGCCTCGTAGAGTCACAAGGGCCGGCCCTGCCCACCCCGAGGGCCGGGAATCGTGGCGACAAGCGCTCCGGGCCTCTTGAGTTTTTTTCTCCCCGAGCCAAACAGGTCCGTGCGCCGGGGCTGCCTCAGCCCTGCTCGGAGCTGCTGATACCATCGGCAACACCCCCGGAATGGTGCAAAGGTACCCGAGCGCCCCGACTCCAACACGGGCACTGCACCAAGACAAACACAAAATTACAGCCATTGCTAAGGCATCGATTCCTCCCAAACGTTAGTTCCGCACCAGCACAACGCCACACACGGCATTAACGTGCCCGAAAAGCGCGGTTTTATGGCGGGTGGCCGTAAAGTGGGCCCCACTGAGAGAGCCGCCGCCCGCAGTCCGGTGCCACCTCCCACGCCCCAACAGGGCCAGGCCCCCCGACAGGTCGCCAGGGCGGGGAGGCCCCCGGCCCCAGGGCTGGCCCCTCCACGGACGACAAGAGCGAGCGAGGCCGCCACAGCGCTGAGGGAAAGGAAGAAAAACGAACGAGGGAGGGAAAGGCGACGGCCCAGAGGACGCCGCCATTTTGGCCGTCGCCATCTTGGCGGGCGTCCCTCACCAGATCTGGAACTTGAGCAGCGGCCCGGTGGCGTAGGCCATGCGCAGCTTCTTCGCCGGCAGCCCGCCCTGCTCCGCCGCCGCGGCGCCGCCGCCGCCCGGTGCCGCCGCCAGCCCCGCCAGCAGCAACAGCAGCAGCAGCCGCCGCAGTCCCGCCGCTCGCATCTCGCCGCCGCAGCCGCTGAGGCACTGCGCGCGCGCCGCCGCGCCAAGGTCACGCGCACGGCGGGGGCGGGGCCTGAGCGGCGTCACGAGGGCGGAGGCGCCCCCGCGCGGTCACACAGAGCCCGAACGCTCGCTCGCACTAAACGCTCTTTATTGTATCCACGTCATCGCGGAAAGATCGCACCTCTTCTTAAATAGAATAGAGCTAGCAAACGTTTTTATCGCCTTGCCTTCTCCCACCCAAATAACGAAAAACAATCTGGTTTAGGCAGTATGTTCTCAGAAAAGGAGCGCGTTTCTCGTTGGAACAGCAGCACAACTGGCTGAGGGATACTCATTACTTGCTTATAGCTTCAACATGTCCAAGAATCTTTAGGAAAACTCTTTTAAAAGGCAAATGAGCAGCAAATCTGTGGACTTTCACACCCTTGGTCATTTGCTGAAATATTTAACAAACTATATTTTGCATGAACTTTGTGTTAGCACCACGCTGGAGCTCAAGGAAGTTTTAAACACCCAGTTCTAGGTCTTCCAGTTCCTTAAGGAGAGCAGCTTCTTTCTGAATCTTCTCCACCTAGAACAGAAAAGCATAAAATGTCACAGATGTAGCTTATTATAAAATGAACCTGGAATAAAGTGTACAGATCTCAACCATACCTGATTCTTCTCCAGCTGCTTGCCAGCAGCTGCCTGTTCTTTCAGCTGCTCAATTGCCTTTAGTTTCTGGAAAAAAAATAGAAAAAACCCACTCTAACACAAAAATATCGGTGAAACAAGAATAGAAAAAAAGTGTTAGAAGTTGCTGCACTTGCAATTGCCTGATGTATCTGGAGGCAGGTCCCTATGGAAGGCACAATCCCTTAAGCATCTCCAGATGCTCAGTCCAGAATTTCCCACCCATAACAGACATTTCTTTAAAGAACAAAACCTAGAGAACAGCAGTACTTCTTCATCTCTGAAAAAAACACCGGGCATTGTCTCACTGAAGGGCTAGATCCAAACTTGGAAATTACTCTATCACTATCCCTCTTCACCACACATTTTCCTCAGAAAGCCTGGAATGTTAATCCAGAGACTATGAACAGCAAGAGGCAGCCAAGAGAAATGGGAAAGATTCTCTAGCCAGAACCAAAAAATTTCTATCCTGGAATTACTTAATCCAAGCATTCTCAAGACTGGCAATAAACTTTGCACTCACGCCACAAGGCAAACCACAAGGCACTGTTCCTTGCCAGATCCAGGTCCCAACAACCACAGAATCCACAGAGTTCCTGTCTGAGCCCCAACACCTGCCAGTGCACCCCTGACCCTCAGCTGGGGGACTGGCTGCACCTCCACAGCATTCCCAGTCACAGCCTGAGGGTTCGTTTCAAAAACTCCTCCCTGTACTGCCACCTCTGATGGGACCTTCAGGAACCCTGGCACACGATGGTCTCCACTGCTGCACAGGGTGGGAGGGCAAAGGGAGGTGGGTACAAATTCAGGACATTACTGTGAATGTACGTGCATCCTCCTGAACTCAGCTCACCTTACACCCACACTAGGTCTTACAGACCAGCCCTTGGAGAAATCTATTGTCTGTTAGAAAAAGAAGCCCTTCACACCTTTTTCAAATTCTTTATCTTCTTGTCCACTTCAGGATCTCCCGTGGTCATGGCAGGCACAGCGTTCTGCAGGGCATTCTGTGGGGTTTTGTCCTGGGCAGGGCCTTGGTTTGCATCAGCTTTGGCCTCCTGTAGACACATAAACACAAGCTAGAAAATACCTTTGATTACAAACAGAATGAAAAATGTCTTTAATCACTTTAAGAGGATCCATTCAATATTTCTTCTTTCCCCAGTTTGCTGGTGTATTCCAAAATCTGGGCATGACTTGCTCAGAGGTACTGCATTATCTATTGATCTGCTTTCCATGGACAAAGGCTTGTCTGGAACAGCTCACATGGTGTTTCTTGTTTAATTTCTACTTCCTCAAGATCCCAACCACACACAGCACAGGGAAACATCAGTTTAAGCATGATATGACAAACATTTTACAAAGCAGACTGGGTCATTGTCTCTGAAGCAAAAGAAAGGGCTCAAAACCAGTGCTAGAAAAATTTTAAAATAGCATTTAAAGAAACTATTGCTTCAGAGGTTTGTAGAAATTGGAAGGCTAATACCAAAAGCTGACTTTTATCTACCTAGTCAAAGAATATTAAGTCCAGAAGTGACAGACAGGCTGCCTCTGGTCTGCCCTAAAAACACACCTCAGCCCTGACCTGCTGGGAACACATCACACCCAGTCTGTTCTTACCTCCCAACTACAACCAAAACACACCCTGCAGACCATGAAAAGTCAGAATCACTTTGTCTCCACACTGATTTTAGCTAACATTTGCAGCAACTCACCAAAGGTGTTACTTTTAAATCACCCTTTTGTTCCTGCTTTGCTCTGGTGAAACTGCCCGTCCCACACAGGCGACACGCGTGGAGGGCTCTCAGTGCGCAAGTCACTGCTCCGAGACTGACCACTGCCCTTTGGGAAAACTAACTAACATTATCCTTGCAAGAATGACTTTTGCAGTACCTGTTTAGCAGCCTTCTTTGCTTCATGCTTCCTCTGATTTTTGAGAGCTGTTTTAGACAGTGGCTTATCACTGCTTCCCAGATGGGGTTTCATGTTCTGGGGTGGCTCATCCTCATGCTGCAGGATATGCAAAATGGTTAAAACCCCATATTCCATGTTGGCACAGAAACCCCAAAAATCTACCTAAGACATCATATGCAAATATGAACCAGAAAGGAAAAGGAAAAAAGAAAGAAAGGAAGTGGGGGGGAAAGTATGCACTCCTTGGAATAGCCAAAGAAGGGTGACAAGGGTTTCAAACTCATCCACTCAAGTTTCCATGGGACTACCCTGTGTGCCCTGATGACTTCATAGATTTCTGATAAAATAACAAAATCATTATGTTTTCTGTCTCAGGAAGGAAATAAAATAAAATACAAGAGGAATAATCTAGCACAAAATGACTGAAGCCTGGCATTTTGCTGTTCTTGACAGCTTTTTAACTCAAACTCTTGATGATCAGAGAGGAAGGCTGAGCGCTGGGAGGGAAAATGCGGGGTTCTTGGAGGGCAGTGGGGGCTGAGAAGGGGTTTTTTTCAGTGTTTTTAAGATAACTCTCAACTGTGGCACTGTATTGTTTTAATGCGTGTGACAAGATTTTTTGCCCATATAAGTAAATAGAATTATTTTACTGAATGTATCTTTTCCCTACTCCTTCTGCTCACATGGTTTGCGAGAGCAGCCCTCAGCATGGCTAATAGACTGCTCACAGGCTGAGTCTCCTGCAAAAGCACCAGGCTCAAAGTCAAAGCTCTCTGTGACTCAAACATTAAGGGTGCAGCTGTTAACTGGAATTAGTTGCTACTCAGCCTACTTTGAAAACTTGTAGAAAGAAACTAATTATACAAGTAGGTCACTGTACTGAAATGTGTTTAAGCTGCAGATGACTTGCTAATGATCCAATCTCTTTCTAAAAAGTAAATTTACCTTATAAAAAAAACCAAACAAGAATGGCTGTTGGGAGGCCAGTCAAGGCCCAGGCTGGCTGGGTTCAGAACTGGTAAGTCGAGTCATCCATATCAGAGGCTTCTGTCCTAACCAGAGCACTCAATTTCACCACAAGCCACACCTGGAGTTTAGTGTTTCAGTGCACACTGCAAAGAGTATTACAAAAGCTTGCAAATGCTTTGTGAAAGGACTGTACTTGAGCCAAAGAGATGAGAGCTTTCTAGCATACATTCTTGCAAACCGTGAGCAAAATGCCAAAGAAGGTTACCAAGACCCCTCCAAACCCCCACAGTGCTGTCAACCTGGTTACTCTTCTCATGTACCTCCTCAAAAACACACACATATGTGAGGCCAAGCTCCAAACAGACATGAGACAACAGGTCAGTTCCCACAGGACACTGCTACTCACAAGCTTGGAGCTCGTCACGGGTTTGTTCCTCAGGGCAGGAGGTCTGTACGCCTGCGCAGGCCTCGGCTCAGCACTGGGCAGTTCGCTGGGAACTGCCTGGTATTTCACCGCTTTCTCCGGGAACACCCCATCCAGGAAGGGCTGCCAGAACACTTGCCACATTTCCTCGCCAGATGGGACCTTATAGGAGTGCAACACAGAGCCCGTGTAGTGCCATATCTTGTATCCATTGCTGACCCGGAGCCGGGGAGCACACGTGGCTGTCACAATGTGCTCCCCATCGGGACACCAAGCAAAGTATGTGGAATCCGAGGCCACTGGTTTGGAAATGAGTTTGTAGTTTTTAACATCCCACACTTCCATCTGTCCCCTGAGGTTTCCAAACCCTGCCAGCACTAGGATGTGTCCATGGGGGCTATAGTAGACAGCATTGCGAGGCCCGGTACCAAAATCAAACACAGGGTCACATTTCAGGTTAAAAACTGTGGCTTTGGCAGGCATGAAACCATACACAGCACAGAACTCCGCAGAATTGGGGCTCCAGGAAACATCGTAAATAGGGCCATTTTTTGCTAAAGGAAAAGGAAAAACATGCAGCTGTTGGGAGATTGCATTTTTTTCAGAGCAAGACAGAATAAAAACCATCACAATTCTTCATGCTTTGCTAAAATGCTGTATTCTAATTATTGACAGTGAAAATTAATTCTACTAACAACAGAGGGAAAAACAACCTTGTATCTTCTGATAACTTTAGTTACAGTTTGCAACAATAACTGCAGCCATTCCAAATTACCTCTGTACGGTCAGCATCAACACTTTAACAGTAAGCATAGCTTGACATGTAAAAAAAATCCGTAATTTTTTTTCCTCAAGTATGACCTCAGGACCTTCTCATATTGTCCCACTGGAAACCTGCAAAAACAGGAGTTTTATACCAGTTGGATAACAGTTTATCTTCTTTTAATGTAAGACATATTGTGTAGCTCAGCTTTGTAGAGGCAAGCAATAGTGACCTGAGTTCTCTTTGGCCCATGCCCATGCACAATATTTTATAAGTCAGATTTTAATGTGAGTGAGCACACAAAAATGGCTTTACACATAATGATCAAAACTTGGTACTGCCAGAAGCTATTCTGGGGGTTGGAACATTAGGAGATACTGAAGAATGATGTATTAGTTATGAAAACTCAGGTAAAATATCCAGGGGTAAATACAAACCACAGGCCATTATAACTTTTCATCATCTGGGTATCTTTACCCATCGTTCAGATAAATGCCAATTGCATTACTGAATCCTTATATCCAGAGTTGATGCAAATGTTCAAACTGAGTTAAATGGTTCGTGCTTGCTGTCACTCTGAAGTCTCATTATCTTTAGAAACAAGGATGTATAATCACACTATGTGTCCCCTTCGTAACGTTTTCAGTGACACTAACCCAATGCAGCTCAGATACAGAGGTGTGACAGAAAATGACATTTGGTGACAGCAGCAGCTGGAAAGATGAGGGCAGCTCCAAGCAGGCTTCACAGCTCTGCCAGAGCCTGCAGCAGCACCACGTCTTAGTCAAAAATGAAAAGCCCTATGCAAATGCCAGTGTGGAAAAAAGCTTCAAAACTGTACTTCAAAAAACATCCAACTTCACAAGGAATGAGACACCTCTCACTCCAAGTGCCCACCACTTGCTTTTATTGGAGAAAAGGACTTTTATGAAACAGACATAAGTTTGGGCTTTCCCTTGAAAAGGAATAGCTAAATTAAATGAAAAGCAATGGTAAACTTCCTGTTAAATACAGATGCAGTAGAAATAAAGAATTTTTTAGTAAGTATGTAGTTAAACAAGTAGTGTTCTCAAGCCAGGAAAGTGGTCCCAAAGAGATTCTATATACTGAGTCATAACCCCAATTCTCCTTCCCCAGTGAAGTTACCATCAGGGGAAATGGGGCCCAGTACTTGTCCAAAAGTTTTGCAGTGGAGGCAAACTGGAGATGCTCCCAGTCAGCACTGTTATGGAAGAGAAATTACACTCACAGTACCTCCAGCAAAGATAGTCCATGTCACCTCATCCCCAGTGCTCACAAGCATTCCCAACAAACTAGCCTCTACAATCCCAAACAGACCAGATGTTTGCACACAATAGCAACAGCTTGACAGAAGGAAAAAAGACCCCCCACAGGGCAAGTTAAGACATGGACTTCCAGTTCAAACTAGACACTGGAATTAGGCACATTCATCTGCTGCTCCCCAACATGTCATTTTTATGTCTTAAAACACTTTCAATTTTACAATACAAAATAAAGGACTTCTATTTTCCAACAGACCAAAAAATTGCTCTCACTCTGCCCTGGCTCATTGAGTAACAGTATCTTGCATGTGTAAAAGTGCAGGTAGGATTATTCTGTTTGGTGACGCGCTTCCTGTCCATTATGGATTCTCAGACATCAACCTGGCTCCATTGTCCAAGTCTTTCCTCAGCAAACAAGCATAGTTCCCTCCCTGTGCACTTGAAACACCTTCCCAAGCAAATTATCAGTATTTATTAACTGGAAGTGTTGGTCTCTGCCACTGACATTAAGATGGTAAGTCTACCAAAGGTAAGAAAATTCAGCTATTAAAAAAAACCACAAACCAACCCAGAAAAAAGCAACATCTTCCTGCAGAGGTAAAAAACCAAAAAAGCAGTGAAGGATTTTTTGTTCAGAGGATTTTGTTTTACAGATCGGTTCCCTACACTCCCAAGCCTGCAGCAGCCGCAGGGGTACTCACGCAGCTGCACGACGGCGCTCTCCCCGTTGGCCGCCACGTAGTGCAGCGTCTGCTCGCCGTAGTACGATGCCCCGGTCTTGTCCACCTCAGTGCTGGCGATCACCAGCACGGCCGTGGCTGTGAACAGTCACAGTTAGTGCAGCACAGCTACTGAAACCCACACCAGCCATTGCACAGAACACCACAGACAAAGCAAAATCAGCTCCGCTATGAATTCCTACTGGTTGCTTGTGTAATAGTGCTGGTATCATTCCTCTTTTGAATTGAGTTTTTCCTAAATGCTAACCCGAAAGGACTGAACATCTTCCTTTGTCAGATGGAAAATGTAAGCTCAGTCTATTAATTCACTGTAAGATCACAAGCAAGTGAACATCCTTTGCAGTTATAAAAAAAAATTAAACTACAGCAGAAACCAAACATCCTGATCAGTCCTTGAATAAAATATTTCATCAATATCTTCTGTATTCAAAGCTGTGTCCCTGTTGGGGGGTACGGAGCGGGGCACTGTGTCACCACGGCAAAGCCCAACCTGCCCCTTCCCCCAGACACATGCACCTCAAAATGTCTTGAGACATCAATCTTTCCCATCTCTCACAGCCTCCGTGCACGGTTTCTACATGTGTGTAACATCTTCCTTGTATTCCAAACTATGTGGGTTGAAGTAAAATGATTTGTACAAAATCATTCTGAAACAGCTCACTGCTAACAAACAGCAAAGCACAGAGGCCTGTCGGCTCACCCCAGTTGTGATATTTATGCATACAGATAATTCCACACATTAAGATTATACCATGGCGTGAACTGTTCTTATGTTTACAATCTAAATGTATTATTGACAAAGAATGCAAAATTATATAGGATTTTGTTATTCAACTGCAAAATTTACCAGCATGCATAGAATATTTTCAATTGCAACATATAAAATCACAGAAGTCACAGGAAAGTGCTGAGCACTCCAGGGTGTGCAGAAATGCACCCCAGCAAGGCATTAATGGCTGCCCTCAGGATTTATCTGCATATGCAAATTAAACACAAACCCCACACAGTAAACAAAGTAAGTCAATCCAAAATGAGCACAGTATAAAAGTTTCAGTACACAGCTGTTATACCTTTTTTGTTCCATAGCATTGTCACCTTGTCAGCTTTAAAGAAGCTTTTGTTGGCTAGTGCTGACTGCGGGCCCTCGAAGTTGGGGTACTGGTAGAGCCTGACAAAGGATGGAGCACCTTTGCTGCCTGGGACATACACAGCAACCTGAAACAGCCACGAGATTTCACTGCGAGTTAAAGCCTTGGTAGCACAGGGCATCATTACTACCAGTACATTGTACTAAAATCACAGTCTGGTTTTTTGTTTTTTGTTTTTTTTTTTAAGAAAACCAAGAAAAGGATTGGAAGCTGGAGCAGAAGTACCTTGCTTGGCTGTGCTCCTGGGGACAACACGAAATCACTGACCTTCTGCAAATGCAGCTTATTTGCAATGGTATCTGCCAAGAAAAAGGCCACAGATGTGTGATGTTAATGACAAACCACATTACCTGGATGACCTAACCACACCTTTCTATGGGGCTGCATCCTGGATAACACAGACCAGTAAAGACAATCATAAAGGATCTCTTTTTCTAGGCAAACAACCATTATTTTCCCATTTCACCACATAATTTTATCTAAAAAACCAAGTTGAATCAACCCTACATCTGAAACCCAGCATTTAGTATTTGGAAGTTCAAAAAGTAAAGGAAGCCTCTGAACCCGAGGTGAACACAGCTTGCTTTTGAAGCACATATTCTTCACCTTATCTGTGCTGGATTCAGTCACATTCGCTGCCATTACACAGAGGCAACCTTCATGGGAAAACTCTTCCCAACAGGAAGCACTCAAGAGGCCTGCTCTGGGCTCAACACTGCCTCTTCCCACAAACAGCTGATGGGAACAGAATCACCCCGCAGCTCCACTGCAGCCGGGAATGTGTACTGCCAGCAGATGTCCTGCTGAGGCTGACATTCCCTGCTTCCTGCAGCTTGGTTAACATCAGCAGGGCTAATTCTCAGGAAACTCAATCTCTCATAGCCTTAATTCTTGTATCAACATTATATTTAAAACAAAACTAAGAATGCAAAACTAAAACCACACACTGCTGTTCTCCCATCCATTTTCTTTAATTCCTTTACATTTTTGTTCTAATTAATTTTTATCTTTCTACTTTTCTCTTCCCCTTGCCCTTTTCAACATCTATTGACTCCAGATACTCTACCACCAACAGTAAATTTCCTTGGTAAAAATCTTCAGGCTTCACTATTTCATTTTTGCCATCAATTTTTTAATGAGCCATTTTTAACAGTCTATTGACAGAATATGCACAACCCAAGGAAGTAATCACAGATCATGTTTTCTAACATCAATTTCCTGGATCTCTTTAAATGAGAAATAATATGGAATCAGGCCTCTTTAACTGAGAATCAGATGCACTTCATACCATGTAAGTCAGTGAAAAGATAAATAAGAAAGTGAAAACACACTTCATTAAAGCATAATGATTCTGGATTCCAAACTGAAATAGATTGTAGGCAATATTTAAAATAAAAAGCAAGCAAAAGAAGAAACAAATAAAAAGCTGAAAACAAAAACCACCCATCAAAAGAAGCAGCATTTATAGAAGGAACGAAATATAGAGAAATACTTGCGTACTGAAGTTGTTGTTTTCAAAGAAATGCACTTCATTGTTCACATTCCTGGCACAAATGCTTTCATCATCTGCCCAGCAAGGACACCTGCATATTATGGGAAAAGTCAGAAACACAAAATGATGCTCAACATCAGCACTCCAGAATTGTTTCTCCCCATTTTTAAAGCCCAGTAAGTTCAAACATAATACGTTTAATGTGGATAAATGACAACTGCATACCAAAAAAGTGCACGTAAGTGCACTTGGTTATTGTCTGCCCAGCTTTTCTCTGTGGTCCAAAGTGAGAGTGAATTTACAATGAACTATATACAGACACTCACAAGCACAGACGCTGGTTTTCAGTTAGCAGCAGGCACTGGTTTGAAAGCCAACACCACACTAACAGCTCCATTTACCTGGATCAGATTTTGAAAACCACATTTCTTTTTAAACAATTAGCATCTGGAAAGCTTATTTACCAGTTCTGCATCTTTTTCTGCATAAAAGACTTTAAGCATTTTCCAGTTCTCAGATCATGGAGCTGCAGGTTGGGCACCCCTGCTGTGCCATCCTTAGCAGCTGCAAAAAAACACAGTGGTCTTTGAGGATTAAATCTGCTTCACCCCGACATCACAGTTCTGCTAGCACCCAAACTCCTCGCAAGCATGCAGCTTTTGTCCCCGAGGGACCAAACCCATGAATGCTGACTGCTGTACCTATTAACCTCAGTCTGTTTTCAGAAAGAACTCACACTGGGAGGCGTAGGGTTTCTACTCCCCACTGCAAGGCTGCAACCACCACCACCTACACAGCTTTTTAATTCAAACCAAAACCCATCCACATGGAAAACGATGGAGGCATGTTCTCCACTCCAATGTTTTGCTCTCACAGGAATGAGGTGATTTGGTCCATTCCACCACAGTCACAGCTGTCTCTGCAAGCAGTGCAAAATGGTTCTGCTGCTTGTAAACTGTCTGTACTCTCCTCCTTGCCTTGGATAGCACAGCCTGCCTATTGCTGCCAGTGATTTATGGCAGACCCAGAACAGCTCACTTACAGCTTGTGCTACCTTTTCTTATCCTACCACCTGTCCCAGTTCCCAGTTTCCCTACAGCCTGCCCAGTTCCCAAGGCCCAGCCTTGCCCAGCTCTTCCCCCCCAAAGGCAGCATTTACACCATCTGTGGCTCAGACAGGACTGCAGCTCTCAGAATCAGGAACTCAAACCCCTTCAGGGAGGCAGAGGAGGGAATAAAGCTCTGGACATGGAGAACACTCCAGTCCAGGGGGACCAGGGGAGGACACAACTACTCCAAGACAGTGTACAATCTCCCTTGCCTACCCAAGAACATAAGCTGCCTGCACAGCACACTGCACCATGACCACTTCCCAAAGTTTAGAAAACACGTGACTACTGACAGAGTAACTATGAGCACGTGCACTCTGACAGAGCGTTTGTAAGGATGGCCAACACCAGCTGCTCTCGGACAATGGCCTCCCTCCCTCCTCCACCGTGTTCCTGACTGCCCACAGAACTTTTTGTACCCTTTCTGTACTGCTCATTTAGCCAATAAATGCATTACAGAGACGAGTCAGGTACTAATCCAGACATGGTTTAAGACAAGCACAGACCCGTGCTTCCCCAGCTGGTACAATACTCACTTGCATAGGCCTGCCACATTGCCAGAACATTATTCTTTGGCGAGAATTCAAGGCAGACTGTCTTTGGGAGATCAAAGGAATGCAGTAACTCAGCTCTGGTGACATTAACAACATTTACTCTGGAACCAAAAGATGCTATTTCAATAAAACACGCTTACAATAGTTAATTAATAGCTGAGAGAATTGTTCAAGTATTTGACTCTTCTAGATCAGCCCCAAATTTGGCCAATATAACAGAATTAGAAGAGCTTTTTTCCCCCTCTTGTTTTACTAAATCTTTCCAAGAGCACATTTTAAAACCAGACACCCAAGTATGACAGAAACCAAAAGTGACCACTGGTCAATACATAACCCATGTTTTTGTCTGCAACACGTAAGCTCTAAACAAGAGAGTGAACTCTATAATGCACCTGCTCTATAAGAAAGGAACCTTGTAACGTTCACAAGGTGTATAGATTCATTATTTTCTGTGGACATTACTAACAGATTAATCCCAGAGACCAGGTACTGGGAGCCATGAATAAGAAAAACAACCAAACCACAAAAGCATACCCAGATTGCATGGGAATGGGTGCATTATAAATAAGAGAAGAACAGCAAATATTTCATGTGATAGTCAGAAAACAAAGCCACTAATGTAACAATAAACTGCATTTAAAATGTACATGCAAACACTTGCATTAACAGCAACCATCTTTACACAGACGTGAGTAAATGAAGCATAACTGATCCTGTTTATTTCATACAAGCTAAAAATTGGATGATAAAAGGCACCCACTTTTCTCCATTGCACCAAGCAAAGAGGGAGCCGTCCTTGCTAAAAGCAACAGCTTTGCAGTTTTTTCCAGAATCCCTAAAGAAATAAGAAATGCATGTGAGTATTCAACAGTGCCATAGTTGAGGTTTTTTTAACAAAAATGAAACAGATTGCCTGCTGTGCTCCTGAGGAGCCCTGTGTCATGGTGCAGTCCCTGCTCCCCCTGCTCAGGGACTATCACCTGCACCTGGCAGTGCTCAGGCAGGCACAAAGCCTTCCAAACCATCAATTTTCTGAATTCATTTATATTCACACATTTTTCAAGTCCAGAGTCTACCTTTCTTTTCAGAAAACTATTTCTTTTGTGCCACTTACACCAGTACCTTTGGAATGCTGTGCTCTCTGTGAAACTGGGGGGCCCATTCACCATATACAGCCCTTCGGACCCTCTCACTGCAAGAAGAAACAAATAACTCATTTCAGATGCAGAAAATTGTCCAAAGCAGACGTTTTTCTAATTTGTGAGCCCTGAGACGTGCACACACTTTCCCATGCTTGCTGTAAGGGAATTCCAAGACATAACCGAGACACGCCCCTGGAGCTCCCATCCCACTCCTCCTTCAGCAACACCCTCTGTAGGATTGTGCCCGGCCAGGGGGCAAGGAACCCCCAGGATGGGGATCCAGAGCCTCTGGACCTAGTCTCAAAGTAAAACAGTTTTTATCATGACTAAATGCAACTTCCCAGGGCTCGTGTACACCACAGCCCCGAGAGACCCTAAGGCAACCTTTTAACACACCTTAAATGCGACCCACGAGCTGCGCAGCCCTGTCTGGAACGTGTTCCCCAGCTCTTCCGTCAGGCTCCCCATTAAGATCCAAATTTACAACAGACAGTAGTGAGCAGCCCAAAATCTACCCTGAACAACTGCAGCCCCCACAGACCCGAGGGAGGGGAAATAGGCTGGTGTTCAAAGCTTAAAGATCCAGAAAAGGAAAATACACATTCCTTATGTTAGGGACAGTTTAAACAGTGAAATACTGAAAAAGAATACGACTTTTGAAAGGAGCTTCACAAACTGCAGTGCAAACCCCACGAACGGCAGCGGACACGCCAGTGGGCTCCGAGCTCCCGGGAGCCGCTCCCTGCCCCTTGGATCGGCCCCCGCGTGCTGCGGTGCCGGGGCCGCCGCGGGGGCTCAGCGCCCGGGGCAGCGGGGCAGGGCCGCCGCGTTTCAAGCACCGACCCGCCCCTGCGAACGCTCCCGGGCACCCCGCGACTAAATCGTCCGCGGCTGAAGAACGAAGCCCCGACACGCAGCCTCGAGAGCTCCCGCGGGGCGCGGGGGAGGCCGGCAGCCGGGAGGCTGCGCGGGCGGGGGGCCGGGGTGAGCAGCGGCACCCCAAAGGAGGGCCTGGCCGCGCCCCAGCCCCGGGCCGAGCCAGCACAGAGCCCGGAGAGCCCTGACCAGTGCTGGGAATGGCATCGTCAAGAACTCCCGGACCGGGACCGGACTCGGGCACGCCGCGGCAGCGCACGCTGGGGAGGGGACGCGGGGCGGACGGCGGCGAGCACCGGAGGGGCACCGGAGGGGCACTGGAGGCGCAGCCCAGCCCACCTCCGCACTCGCCCCCCGCGCACCAGCCCCGACCTCCGCGCCGCCCGGGTCCGACGCACCTGCGAGCAGCGGCGTGGGCGGCGCCATCTTGGGGCGGCCGGTGGGGCGCTGCTTCCGGTTCCGGATCAGCGGCGGCGCAGCGGCCGCAGCGCGCGCCACGTTAGCGGGCGGGGCGGGGCCCGGGGGCGCGTGCGCGGGTTGGCGCGCGCGGGCTCCGCCCCCGGCGCGCTCCCGGCGTGCGGAGCGCGCGGTGCTGACGCGGCAGCGGCGGCCGGGCCGGACCGGGCCGAGCGCGGACATGGTGGCCAAGCAGCGCATCCGCATGGCCAACGAGAAGCACAGCAAGAACATCACCCAGCGAGGGAACGTCGCCAAGACCTCGGTGCGCGGGGCCGGGCCGGGCCGGGCGGGCACGGGCACGGGCACGGGCGGGGGTGGCGGGGCCGGGCCGGGCCGTGCCGTGCCGTGCCGTGCCGTGCCGTGCTGTGCTGTGCTGTGCTGAGCTGACGGCGGTGCTGTGCTCGCAGAGAACGGCCCCGGAGGAGAAGGCGTCGGTCGGGCCCTGGCTGTTGGCGCTGTTCATCTTCGTGGTCTGCGGATCAGGTGAGCGGCCGCGCGCGGGCGGCTCGGCCCCGGTGGCGGCTGCGGGCCCCGGCACTGCCCCTCCGGGCCCCGGTGGCGGCTGCGGGCCCCGGCACTGCCCCTCCGGGCCCCGGTGGCGGCTGCGGGCCCCGGCACTGCTCCTCCGGGCCCCGGCGGCTCTCGGGTCCCCTGAGCTCGCTGCGGGCGCTGCCCGGCGAGCGCTCCCCTCTCCGCTTTCTTGCAGCCATCTTCCAGATCATCCAGAGCATCCGGATGGGCATGTGAGGGGCCGCTGCCGGGCCATGGCCCGCCGGCCCCGGCCGCCGCGGCAGATGCCGAGGAGCGGCGCGCGGCACCGGCCGTGTCGCATTCCAGGTCCCTTCACGAGTCATTCCGAGTTTTCTAGCCCGTGCCACAGTGCCTTGAACAGCACCACATGTATAAAGCAATAAAAGTCTATTGTTGATCTACAATCGTGGACCTACTTATTCGCTGAAGATCCAGCCTGGTCTCTGTAATACGTGGAGCTATATGCGACGTAGGTCCGTAGGAACTGACATCTGTTGTAAACACCGGTCCCAGATCAGTGTCACCCTCTGCTGTATAGCTGGAAATGGTTTTATTTGACGCTGGAAGCCAGGATTCTTGTAGTGGCTGGAGCCCGACCGTGCAGCATGTTCCCGAGGAGTCTCTCCGCAGTCCCCGCCGTGCATCCTCCGTGTGTGCGTAGGCTAGTCCCACTGCAGCATGGCCGCACCCGTCCTCACACCACGGCACCACCTGTAGCTTTGTCGTAATCCACGCAAAATGCTTGTCTGTGTAGGGGTAGTGGGGTAGTGAGGAACTGGCATGGCTGGGCAGCGGCTGCTCCTGGCAGGACCCAGTGCTGGAGCTTCATGGACTGTGGGAGCACCGCGGCCAGACCTGCGGCTCCCCGTGCCTCTCCTGGCCGTGCCTGGGCTGTAAATACTTCTTGGACAACTTTCAACTTTCAACAAGTGGTGATAGTTTTAAATTTGATGATGTTGTGTGGGAATATTGGGGGAGGGGGGACACATGCTGCCCCCCTGCCCACAGTTCTGCTTCTATATGTGCAGCCCCTGCAGAGTGTGGTGTGTCTTGCAATATATATTTAATCCTATTTAAGGTAAAACCTGCTTTCAACTCGATTTCTTTTTAACAGTGGATCCAGTACTTAATTGCTTCCCTACTGGTGATCACAGTTCCTTCTTCTGTAGATGACTGTAACTTGAGATCACATGGAAAATGCTGCTATTGATCATATTTCCCTGCTGATGGCCCTGATTCCTGCTGGCTCTCGCTGTCTGCGTGGTGACAAAGGTGGTGGGAATTGCTCTGCTGGTGCACACAGTTGCTAAAGGAAGATTTCTTTTTTCCAGGTTTCTTAGTAGAAGACAAATTTTAAGTCTGGTTACATTAGAAATAATAGAAAACTAAATCGGTTGAGGTTAATGAAATGCCTGTTAGGTGTGAAGGAACAGATCTTTTGTACGCATTGTATTTCCATATGGAATCATTGGGACTGGTGTAAGCCAGCACAGCCCTGAGCGCACCCAGCGTGGAGCTGCCCGAGGGCACGGGGACCTTGTGCTGGGACACTCGTGTGCTGTGAGTGGTGGCGGGGGAAGTGTGTATAATCGCTGATTTTAAATAAAGTTCTTTTCAAACACAAGCTGTGTTCACTCTGACGTGGGTAAAGCAGGGCTCTGCTGGGTGTCGAAACTCAGCCATTCACACCAAGCATGGATTGATCAGCTTTTCCCTGAGAGGAGCCACCATGCCATGGGGCAGCCCCATGGTCAGCTGTCTGGGTGCTGGGCCAGGTTGGGGCCACGGGGCCTGAGCTGGGGCTGCCAAGGCTCTGGACACACCCAGCCACCGCTCCCCTTCCCTCTGGGGACCAGCCATCCCCCCACAGGCGTTCAGCAGGTGCCTTCTCCTCACATCTTGTCTCTCTGGCCCCTGGCGGTGCCGCAGAGGCCCCAGGGGTCTGACCAGTTCCTGCTGTTGCTGCAGGAGTCACTAGCTGTGACAGCACAGCAGCTGCTCTAGGGCTGTGGGCACTGGAACGTTCAGGGTGGTTTGTACAAGTTGGTTCTTCAAAGTTCAGTAAATTCTTGCTTTGGTGCAAGCTGGCCACAGAGATGTGTGCAGCGCTGTGCCCTGCAGTGGCTCTTGTGTAAAGGGTCATGGGCAGCTGCAGTGTCAGAGCTGGGCCTGGGTGGGGGCATCTCTGGAGGGGCCTTCTGGCCCCAGCTGTTCTCTGGCTCCACACATCGAAGTACAAAAGCTGCAAAACACCACACTTGTTTCTTTTCAAAACCCTAGCAGAGCAATACCCAGGTTTATTTCCCCTCATGAGATTCAGCTTCTCCTCTCCAGGCACTGACAGCTGACATGTTCTGACGTGCTGGCTGTGACCCCGTGCCACAATTGCGGTTGGTCGGGTTCTTCAGCGGAGCTGAGCTTGTTGAGGTGACGTCATTAACCACCTGCAACACACTTGTATCTCAAATCTTTTTTTTTTTTTTTTCCTTCCTCCTGTGAAGCCTTCTCAAGGCTGGCTTTAGGACTGCGCTTCAGTAACACATCAGGAGGGGCACATGGCTTGCTTCCCAAGGCGAAAGGTCCCTGCTCTCCTGCCAGGCCTTTCACAGCTGCTGGAACCGCACAAAGGGCTGCAGCCACGTCCCCCGCGCTGAGCCCGTGTCGCGCCCATCTGCGCACACTCGGCACACGAGGGGACCCGGCAGCGACAGGAGCCGCACGTTCTCCAAGAACAGGGATCAACAACCTCGTGGAGAGGGAACAACCCCCTCAGCCCAGGCGAGAGCCCGGGACAGGTGGCGGCGGCGGCGGCGCTGGCAGGGAGGGCGCGAGGGCCCGAGCGAGAGAGAACCGGCCCCGGGCGGCGGCGGCGGCGGGAACTGCAGCGGGCAGGGGCGGCGGGACAGCCCCGCCCCGCCCCACAGCGCCCCCCCACAGCGCCCCCGCACAGCGCCCCCGCACAGCGCCGCCCCACAGCGCCGCCCCACAGCGCCGCCCCACAGCGCCGCCCCACAGCGCCGCCCCACAGCGCCGCCCCACAGCGCCGCCCCGCGGCCGCCGCGGCTCCCGCAGACCCCGCTGCGCCACGCCCGGGCCCGCCGGCCGCAGCTGGGGAAGGGTCTCTGCTCCTGGCACGGAGCCGCCGGCCGCAGCTGGGGAAGGGTCTCTGCTCCAGGCACGGAGCCGCCGGCCGCAGCTGGGGAAGGGTCTCTGCTCCTGGCACGGAGCCGCCGGCCGCAGCTGGGGAAGGGTCTCTGCTCCAGGCACGGAGCCGCCGGCCGCAGCTGAGGGAGGGTCTCTGCTCCAGGCACGGAGCCGCCGGCCGCAGCTGAGGGAGGGTCTCTGCTCCTGGCACGGAGCCGCCGGCCGCAGCTGGGGAAGGGTCTCTGCTCCAGGCACGGAGCCGCCGGCCGCAGCTGGGGAAGGGTCTCTGCTCCAGGCACGGAGCCGCCGGCCGCAGCTGGGGAAGGGTCTCTGCTCCTGGCACGGAGCCGCCGGCCGCAGCTGGGGAAGGGTCTCTGCTCCAGGCACGGAGCCGCCGGCCGCAGCTGGGGAAGGGTCTCTGCTCCTGGCACGGAGCCGCCGGCCGCAGCTGGGGAAGGGTCTCTGCTCCAGGCACGGAGCCGCCGGCCGCAGCTGAGGGAGGGTCTCTGCTCCAGGCACGGAGCCGCCGGCCGCAGCTGAGGGAGGGTCTCTGCTCCTGGCACGGAGCCGCCGGCCGCAGCTGGGGAAGGGTCTCTGCTCCAGGCACGGAGCCGCCGGCCGCAGCTGAGGGAGGGTCTCTGCTCCAGGCACGGGCCCGCCGGCCGCAGCTGGGGAAGGGTCTCTGCTCCAGGCACGGGCCCGCCGGCCGCAGCTGGGGAAGGGCCACTCTGTGCTCACCTGAGCCGTCACCTGCTCCAGAGCCGCCTCACTACTGGGCGAGCCTCCTGCACACGCTCTCCTCCGACCCAGGGCCGCGACCTTGAAGCTCTCCTCAGCAAGCATTTCCTCCTCATCCTCCACTGTTTCCGTAGCTTTTCCCCACACCTTCTGTCACATCCTCTCTGAGATGCCGGGCCTAACTCAGAGCCACCACTGCCCAGCTTCACTACATTCAGACCATTCTGTGACACCACGACTGCAGCCCGCTCCCAACCTGTGCTAAAGCACACGCTGCCATGAACGCAGCAACTGAATCCCTTCTCATTATATCAAAGCTATGGAATAATGTCAAAGACACGTGTTACAGCACCAGCATCTGGTCTGGAGAGCCAGCTCCCACACCCAGCTCCCCCAGCCGGCCAGACCCCAAGCGTGGGGATCTCATTGCAGCCCCATGTGCCAGGAACAGCGGCAGGAGCCGCCACACGCAGGACAAGGAGGGGTCACAGCAGCGCACGGGGCAGCACCGAGGCGGTCTGACAGCAGCAGTCGTTTGCCACCGAGGCTCTCTGCCATCTGCAGTCACACATCTACTAACACCAAGGTGATCTCACTGTGAGAACTGCTGTTCCCTCTCGGGCTTCCTCTCGAGAAGAGCCCGCAGCGTTCCTGCCATTTCACAGTGCTCTCGTAAGCCGAGCTGCTGTCCAGAGCTGAATACAACTCGCCTCTAGGAGAAAACTAAACACAAAGCCCCAGAGCAAACCTGACAAGAGCAGAGCAAAGGCTTTCTAACAGTATCAGTTCAATATTTGTTTCATTCCCTCTTTTTCAGATTTACTAAATGCTTTTTGCTTTTGGAGAAAGCACCTCTGCAGCACCCTGGTGTGAGGGATCTGTCACTCTGCGGCCCAGCTTGCACAGACACTCCACTCACAGGGGAGCAGGCATTCTGAGGGGAGCAGAGCTGCCCAGGACTCTCCTCATGGGCTCAGTCCCCTTCTGTTCCCAGCAGAAAAAGTGACCACCTGAATCATGGTTCAGATGTCTCTGTTCTGCTTCACTCAAAAGTGAACTGACAGATACAATGTACCCTCCATAAAAGTTTTAATCAACAACTCACCTGAGGGACTCTTGTTCCCGGAAGGCCCCGATTTGTCCCTTTTTTCTTACTTTACCATCCTCACTGTACAGCTGGAGTGAGCCACTGATCACACTGGAGAGGAAACACACAACTATTGGAATATTTTGTTTTCTAATTGTGTGCAAAGCCCTCATTGCACTGAGGTCTCCCAGCAGTGCTCACAGCACAGGAGTGCAGCAGGCAGAAAACACCAACCCTAACAGCTAATGGGGAGATCATTTTGGTGCTACTTCAGCAAGAGCTTTTTAATAAGCACACAACATACAGTTTGTTTGAACTGTGCTGAGCTGATGCTTACCAGGATGAGGAGATGCTTCTCAGTTTCCGGGACATGGACACTTCTTTGAGATCGGAAGACACCAAAACTTGCAGTTTTCAGTGTTTCTTCTATTTCACCTTAGACATAAACCTGGTAGAGAGTTAAGAGATGCTCAGGGCTCAGGTACTGAAGCAGACATTCACAGTAGTGACTCAGCAGGCCCAGGCGTTAATTCAGAGCTATCAGTGCAAACCCAAACCCCTAAGAGGGCCACTGACAGCATCAGAAGATGCTTCTCCTAGAAGAGAAGAAACCAGTCTGTTGCATGAGAAGAGGTGGCAACCCTGGCATCGGTCTGTTACTGCCTCACTGACACTGCATTTCGCCCTTTTGTTCAGAAAAGGGCTACTGAACTTAATTATACTGCAACAACATCTACAGCCAAAAAAATTCAACAAAACTGGTTTAATTTCAGAAAATGTGTTAAAATATATATATATTTGTACATCAATTTGACACACTGCATTAGTTTACACAAATGATGGTCTTTCTTGAAACTGTATTTATGAAATGTACATTTTTAATTTAAATACTCAGTATACACTGCATTTAATCTGCATGTTGCATTTATTAAATACATTAAATCTGCAATGTAACAAAATGTTTTCTGCATACGAAATTCAAAACACCATTTTAAATGAACAAAAGATGGCTCACTTCATTTATTTGTTTTAACAACTAGTGCCTAGCACACTAGCTTAGCTCCACCAACACCAGCTGTTCTTTCTCTTTATTGACATTGTTCACAGACTAGTACATATTACACTAAGAGTGCTGGATAAAAACATGAGGTACAGAAGTGGTTCAAAGATTACAGGTCATGCAGATCATGCGAGACAGCAAAGAAAGTTGTGAATGAGAAAACACTAAATAAAAAATACATAAAGAATGTGCATTATAAAATTAAAAAAAAAAACAAAAATCCAACAACCAACTCAATTACACAGCTTTGCTTCTTTGGTTACAAAGTAGGTTGAACAATTTCACAGCTTTTTATTCCCACCCAAAAAACCAAACCAAAAACGAAATGTCAAAAAGCAGAGGAATCATGGCCCCTTTCTCTCTATTAGAAAGTAGAAACAGAAATGAGCAAAGTTTTCTTCATCAAAATAGCCCATCACTTATTTATTATATCACAAGGACTGGTGACTACCTGTACAGATGCACTATGGTCTTCATACTTACACTCTATACAAAATTTACATTCAAGCTGGATCTTTACTACCGTAAATAAATACCAAAGGTCAATTGCCGTTAGTGTTAGAAATACGCCAGGATTCTTTGTTCAATTATTGCCTAGACATTGTATCTATTAACGCAATCCCGTCTATCATTTTACCCATACAGACATTTATTAAAAAAAATTCAAAAGTTCTGTGACATTGTTCATGTACATTATGAAAATAGCAGCCCTGTAATAAATAAAACAAATAAATGAAACTAACATAGGCAAATGTTACTTATATGAAAAGAACAGTGGCTCTGAAGAGGAATTGTTGCTCCTTACCAGATAGCAAGGCTCGAAGCAACCCATGAGCAATGGGAACCTCAGAGAGCCACCCAAGCTCTGACAGACCTCCCTCCTGAAGCCCAGGGAAATGATCCCAGGCCCAGGGACTCCCTCTGCGAGCTCCCGTGTGCACCGAGGATTTACACCTCCCACACTGCAGCCACAGTGGCGGGGGACAGCTCTGGGAGGATGATTGTCTAATACTGAAAAGGCCAAACACACAACAGAAGCGCGGCTGCTCGCTCTCGGCAGGAGCACACAGGGACTGAGCCAGGCTCGGCCTCACGCGGAGGAGACGTTCGGCGGCTGCGTGGGTGGGGGCTGTGCCTGCGAGGTGCTACTGGGGGCGGCCTGTTGGGTTGAGAGCTGGGATAACTGATCATTGTTGGAAAGGGATTTTAACAGTGCATTTTCTCGTTCAAGTAAAGAGTTTCTTTCAACTAATTCTTTTATTTGTTCCTTCAGGACTTCCACTTCTTCTCTCACTGCATACATCAAATGGCTTTTCACTAGATCCTGCAAAGAACAAGTGGAGGGAGAGTTACACCACAGGAAAGAATAGTTTCCTTCACCCCAGCCCCACGACTTACTGCTTTCACTGCAGTAAGCCTGGAGAAAAAAATACTAATCACTAAAAATTTATGAATAAACCAGCCTTTGAGCACAAACAACCCAGCCCTTTTATGAAGTGGGCCTGACAGCAAAAGCTTTGTCTCCAGCACTCCAGTCACTTCGGTTACTTGGAAGCCAAGGATGAGAATGATGTCCCAGCTCCCCAGAAGGAAAGCACCAGCTCTGACGCTGTGACCTGGGGGTACGGGTCTGTGGTATGCAGGCCCAGTCACTGAGGTGTATGAGAACCAAAACATAAGAAAGATTTTACATCATCAGAAGCAAAAATCCAACAGCTGTACTGAAGCTGAGCAGCATGTTAAGGATGCCACACCTGACCCTTCTTCAGAAGAACTAGTAATGAACTTGGCTAAAGTAACAGACTGAAATAAGCACTATTATTTTCAGCACTCCTTCAAATTCAATCAACTTGTTCACAGTAATTTGTAAGAAAATTAACTGAAAAACATTCCTGGGCCAACAGTAAAAGCAATGTGGTTTGTGGTCGTTCATAGTTGATACAGAAAATCCTTTTGTCAATTGATGTTTTCAGTCTGACCAACCAGGAGGGATATCGCAGCCTCACAGAAACACAATACAGCAAGAAACTTACGCTCAGTGATGAACCACATTAATCCATTAGAAATAACTTATATTTTACTTACCATTGCCTGTTCTATTTTGTTGTCAATGGCAACAACACTTGCACCAGAAGCACTGTAAATACAATGAGAAAACTCCATGAGTGTTATTGTATCACTCAGGTAAAACTATGCACTTGCAGGACTCCTGGCTCATGCTGTCATTGGAAGGCTGAAGCTCAGAGTCAAGATTCAGTATACACTCATAGGGTGGTGTCCCATGTCTCTCCCACCCTCCACCCCCACCCAGTTGCCCAGTACAGCTGGAATTCTCAAGAGACACTGCTCCTTCAGTTTATACCTTCTCATACTGGTCTTATGATACCCATAACCATAAAAATGCATTAGAATGAACACTAAATCAACTGCTTTGATTCCTGGCCTCATTTTCCAGCTTTCTTCACTGGAGAAAACAAGAATTCAAGGGATAGTCATGGGATTCTTACCACTAGTATTACTTCTTCCAAAGTGTTTTCACAAAGCAATGAAAAAAAAACAAAACAACCCTGCTATAATACTTGTTCTCTGGATTCACTTGAGTCCACTTCCAGGTAAGGAGCTCCTGGCTCAGCACTGCCTGTGTAGCCTGTGGCAGCAACCAGCAGGAGGGCGAGACATGACCAGAGCTCTGAGCCCTGCGGCCACTTCCTTGCTCCCAGTGAATTCTCTCTAGATCCTGTCTGACAGCTAACAAACATGGCCATGGGTCACAGCTAGGGTCAGGCTTGTTCCATAGACACGCTGGTGTAGAACGTCCACCAGCACACCTCAGTACACTGTGAGGATGTGCATTTACTGTGCCAACAAGATCCCAAACTGCATCTCTGAATCCTATGTGACGGAAATCCAGCCCTTTATAGCCTATAGGGTCTGTTTCCAAGTCACACCACAAGCACACAAGCCAGTCCCTCAACTCGCAGCTCTGGAGCCGGGATTTCAGAGCAGGGGGTGACCCTGTTCTCTCACAGACTCTGGTCTCTCTGTTCCGAGAGGAGCTGTAGCTCTCCCCAGGGCACACAGGGCTGCACCCTGTCGCAGCCACCTCTCCACCCACCCTGGCCCCATACCCTCCACAGTACCCTCCCATCCCGGGTCTCAGTGGTCCCATTTTCCGCCCAGCTCCGGTCTGACACAGACGGTAGTTCCTGGGCTGTGACAGCCCCAGCAGTGAGAGCTGCTGATAACACTCCCAGCCATGGACATGGCTATCAGCAGTGTGCAGCCACATTTAGTAGAGTTAACATGGGGAAAATGCAAGGGTTGCAGTCATGCTGGAAAACTTGCCTCTCTGGAATTACGCAGCTCACCAAAACCAAGTGTTAAGAAAAAAACACTCAAGGCTTTTTACAAAGATTATGGCAATGTGCTCAGCAGTACTAGCCACAGATGTGAAACACGGCGCAGCTCCTGAAGAGTGATACTGGTCAGAGAAGTTAATTTTAAGAGGTCCCACAGAACCATCAGTACCAGCACTGGGCATTTACAAGCAGGTTTGCAGACTGAAGGAGTAACAGCCTCTATTTCTACTGAACCAAGCTTGAAACCCAAACCAAAAGTGCCGAACACCCATTTCAGAAGAAAACTCTTCCAAGTTTCTTACTGTCTTCTAGGCCTCTTTCAAACCCTATCTATGGTAAACCTCCTCAGAATAAAAACTATTTATAACTCATGCCAAGGGAAGTATTCCTTTCCATGTTGAATTAACATGCATCAGACTCATCTGGCACTGTCAGAAGTATCTACGTTCATGAACCACAAAATCCCCAAGACTCCATGTTCTCTCACAGCCCTTCATGGACACCACTCTCCAGGTCAGATGAAGCAGTTCTGAAGACGTAACAAGAAGAGGAGGACAATTAAAGCAAACACCACACTTGACAGTGGGATCTACTTCTCCATCTTTGCAGCACAATCATACACCTTTTGTCAATAGGTGTCTAGTCAAACTCGAGACCGGAACTTTGTTCTTCTATCCCTGTTTCAGCTATTTTGCAGTGTGATTATTTAAAAAATAAACCCCACTACATCACTCCACATTAAGGCATTCAAGCAGTTCCATGAGGAAAACAGACAGCCTTCCCTCAGCCTCCCAAAAGAGCTGTACCTGCGTGGCACACTGCAGAGGCACCTTTCCTGTGCTGTACCTTCTGTTCTGAGCTCCCCTCTGCCTGCTGGGTGGGTGCAGTGCTCACCATGTGAGTGTAGGAATTGTTCTTCCCTGAAGTGTGACTGGAATGAGCCAGGGAAACCACTGCTTTACCACACACACATACCCCACACTTAACATGACACCAATAGTGCTGAAAGCTGTAAGCAGCTTTATATGCTACTTTGTAATATTCTTGCTGCCCTCTGGATTCCAGCCCTGCTCCCTGTACACATCCCGGCAGCCACCCCAACTTCAGCAGGCAGAGGCTGGGACCACACAGACCCCCACTCACCCACCCACCCCCCCAGGAGAAGCTCCACACTGACAGAGGGTACCCCAGTTTGCCATCAGGATAAAACCATCTGACTATACTTCATGTCACTTTCTAAAAGCAGATGAGAATTAGATGTTACAGTAGCGCAATTCCCACATGATTTTGTTCTTTGTTCATCTCACAGTGCTCCCCACACTGAGCAGCTCCTGCGGGACATTAATGAGCAGACCCTCCGGTGACAGCTACTCTCATGGGAAACTCCAAATGTGCTGCCAAATCTTAAAATTTTGTACTTTTCTCAAATCCTAAACTCTTGACAACAAATTCCAGCTTGCATAAAAATATTTTATCCCATGGCTTCAGAATGACATATATGAATACAATCCAGTCCTTATGAAAAGGCCAGAAAGAAACCCAAAAATATCTCTTAAATAAATCTTTTTGGATGACTGAATGGAGAGAGTCTGACACATTCTGTGAGTGCACCATCCACTGTAGAGCCAATGCCTCAACTTGCAAATCCTGGAGTTAGAAGAGGAAAGACACCCTTCAGCTCTTGTACAAAAAGACCAATTACTGATTGTTCCAAGAGCTACAGAAGTCTGACAATTTCTGTCAAAACTGCAAAAAAATCCACATCAAGTACAACAGGGCAGATGAAGGGGTGCATTGGGCATGTAACATTTCTTTTTAACAGCAAAACCCCCACCCCACACTGAGCTTCTTGCAGCCCATCAAGTATAAAACGGATACACTGAACAGGGCACACTTCATTTTGACTTGGACCTCCCAGTTAAGGAAGGTCATGTCAATGAAGGCTCTACCCAAAAATAGGTTATATTGCTACACCAAGTTCACACTGAAGCCCACAAGGCACACAGCAAGATTTACAGTCAGCAAAAACATCAAAGACCCCGCAAGCACAGTTTGTCATTCCCAGAGATGGATGGTAAACCCAATGTTTTCCTACCTTAAACACCAGGTAGCCAAAACCCTATTTTGTCAGAGAAATCCTAATTTTGATGGTTCAAAAAAATCTCAGTGGCTTTTGCTTTACCTATTAAATTGTCTTTATCTTAACTGACAAGTTCTCTCACTTTTCCTCTTCTGGGAGGAGGGGGAGTTGAGTGAGTAGCTGCATGGAGCTTAGTGCTGGCAGGATTAAACCATGACAGACCTTTTTGCCACCCAATGTGGGGCTGGAAGGGTTTGAGGTAAGGACAGATTTGACTGGGATGTTCTAGATTGAATGAATAGCTGTTCCTTTTGTGCACCTATTGCCTGGAAGCTCCTGTACTCGCCATGGGCTTGCCTGCCTGCCTCTGTTAGAGGCCAGTGCTTGCTAGTGGCCATTTTTCGCTTTCACTGCTGCCACACTGCTCTTATCACCTCACTGCCATGGCCTGGAACACTTGATAACAGCCACTACCATGTGCCTGGGCTGGCAAGTGCCCAGGGCAGCGCTGCCACACTGGGCAGGCTGGAGCTCCAGCCAAAAGGATTGTGACCTGTAGATGAGATGATGGGGCAGCAGAGGCCAAGCTGCAGCCCATGGAGAACCCCAACACTGGAGCAGGAGCCCAAAGGAGGCCATGATGCCCTGGGAAGTCTACGCTGGAACAGGCTCCTGGCAGAACCTGTGGCCCAATGGAAAGCGGAGTCCACACTGGAGCAGGTTTGTTGGAAGAATCTGAAGCAGCCCGTTCCTGAAGAACTGACCCTGTGGAAAGAACCCAATGGTGCAGCAGTTCGTGCAGAGCTGCAGCCCATGGGAAGGACCCACACTGGAGAAGTTCAAGGAGGACTGTCCCTGTAGGCAGGATCCTATGCTAGAGCAGGGGAAAGTGTGAGACTGCCCTGCAGTGTGTGGTGAAGACAACAGTGGGGAAAGCAGCAGGACCCAACCTGACTCAGCTTTGGTGTCCAGTAATTCCAAGCACCACACTAGCTCTCCTGTCCTGAGTGACCAGCATGAGAGACAAAGCCTAAAATTGTAGACTAAACAATCTGAGTGCACATCTGTGGACAATTTGCAGGCCTGGTGCTAATATGTAATACCTACATATTAGAGCAAAAGATGGGAAGGGGTGGTGGTGGTTAAGGACGCTGTACTGGATAGTGTGCAACCTGAGCATGATGTAAACAGTATGGAATAAAGGGAATAATGTGCTGGTTTGGACTGGGGTAGAGTTAATTTTCTCCATAGTAGGTGGTATGGGGCTGTGCTTTGGATTTGCACTGAAAATGGTGTCAATAATACAAGTGTTTTTGTTATTGCTGAGAAGCACTTGCTTGCACAACACCAAGGCCTTTTCTGCTTCTCGTACAAAAAAGGTTAATGTCTTAATGTTAACTTGCTAATGGCCACAGGAAAATTTAACCTTTAACATCACCTCATATTCAAGGGCACCAAGATCCATTTCAATTATTGATCCAACAAGTGCTACTGTACTCAGTTTGATGTTTTCACCATTAATGTCTTTAGATACAACTATCATCCTTCCAAGACACATGTTCTGAACTTCAAAATTCACCTCAAAATCTAGGTAAAAAGACTAAGAATCAAACTTCAAAGGTATTTGTGGCTTAATTCATTCTGTATGCTTAAAAAAGCACAATAGTTTGTCTTTAGATATTCCACAGAGCTCAGTAATATGTGTATTTTATGCCAATGCTGGATACATTAGGACCGAGTTATACAGAGCCTACTTTGGCACAGTCAAGCACTAGACTAGGTAATAGTGTTTCACACTGAAATGAGACTGAAATCCTACTGACTGGATGAGGATGATCTAAGCTAATTCTGAAGCTTTTCAGTCAGTGAAAAAACCATATTCTGTGTTCCATTGTATTAATAATTATCTGTATACTACTATCCTGAGAAATTTCTTGACACCAAGTTACCCTCCCAAATACTCCTAGAATGCCATTTTCTTGCTTTTTTAGATGCATAAAATGTATCACATCTCACAGCCGATGCTGCAGAGCAGAGCACATGGGACACCGATGCTCCATCCAAGAGCCTCTGCAAGACAAATCCTTGAAAGCACCAGATGTACTTCACTTTAAGTGGGAAAGGTGTTACCAGTGGTCTGACGAACATCCCCAAGCCAAGTGACCACCCCCAGCTCTTCTCTCCCTTTTGCTGTCACTACATTGAATCAAATTATCAAACAACCTTCCTGTAAACACCAATAAGGCACCCTGGAGTGTTCCCACTTACTTTGCTTACAAGCAAACTACAAACTAAAGCCCTGTGGTCATTTATTCTTTCCCCTCATTGTTTACTCATTTATGAGCTACTGTCTTACCACTGGTTGAGCTATTCAGTCTATCCAGAGAAATCTTTTCTATTCTTGAAAGAGTTAAGGCCTATTTTATTAGCCTCCATCCCATGAAGAGATTTTATAATGATAGTATCCCAATGCAATCACCTATCCAGCCTGGAAACAGGATCTGTGTGAGTACTGCAGACTTCCATTATTTTTCTTTGTCAAAGCCATGTGAGAATGTGTGACAAGCTGAGGCAGTGAATTCACCACCTCAGGAGTTCCCACACACATTTCATGAGTTAATTTATACTGTGAAGGTTTAATGCTTCACACATAAATGCAACGGAAACATAAATCCTACTGCTTTAAATTCAAGTTACCAATAATATGCTTTAGGCAGACCCACCTAAAGCTGCTACGGCACCTTTACTGTGCAAAGACAACCCAGGCCCAGAAGAGCAGTCACCCCGACTCACGTGAATATGCCAAGCAGCCACTATTCCCCTTCTTAAACCACATCGGTTGAGAAGACCAACGCGTGAGACTTGTGCCTTCAGCAACACCTATGTGAGCACTGTGCAAGAAAACATCCCTGCTAATGTGTCAGCAACAACCAGTATCTCTCTAACACTTACTGGTTTGAGTGTCACCAGCACTCTTCCTGCCATGGCGTGCTGGTGAAAAATAAAATAGTTTCTATTCACTGGAGCAGTTCAGCAATCTCTTGTTCTCTATTGCAATATCGTGTGGCTAGCTCTGCTGACTTCAACAGGTCCCCAGAGACAGCTACTCATAGGAAAATAATCCATATTTGTTAGAAAAAAGTACTAGAGTAACACAAAGATTTTCTGTTTACACCAAAGTCTCCTAAATCAAGCCCCTCAGGTTCACAAACTACTTCTTGAAGTGCTGCAAAACGTAATTAAGAGTTCACTGCCAGCAGACTCATGGTCCTGGTGCTCTGCAGTGTGTCAGCCCCCACATTTTGTGATGGGAAACAAAGGGATTCTGAGGAAGTCACACGAGCTTATTGTTTTCACAGCAGGGATTTTTCTTTCCCAAACCAGAGATGACAAAAAGAAGGCCCACACCATGTTCTTGTTACAGCCCCTGCTGTGTCTTGCCCACACGGACCTCCCCACCTCCATCCTGCGAGGGCTCCCACAACCAGCTGCACTGCTCATTGATGCCCCTGACATTCCCTCCACTAGCTTTTACTGGAAGTTCATAGCTGAAAGCTTCTCAGTTTCAGTCACCCCGTGAAGGAAAGCTGCCTAACATGACCTTAAAATCCAATAACTGGGGTATAAATGCAAAACCTGCAAAATCCTGTCAAAGACTTTGGAATTTGAATGGATTGTAAGTTTAAAACATGCATCAATCCTGATGAATTTCATTTTATGTTCACACAAACACTTGTTTTTACCACAAAGTATTCATCAGGAAAGATGCAAGGTTATTTTAAAGGCAGCCATTTTCTTCTACCTGAATTTAATGCTCTTCTATATCCCACATTTCCAGCATTTGCTTCAGGCGTTGTACACAAACCTCAGATTTGTGAAGCCTCCATCTTAATCATTCATTATTTGATTTTAGGGTTTTTTTAAATTAGCTTCCTCATCTTAAGACTTATTTTGAGGCATGAAAATAAAGAAAACAGCTAAAGGCTAGACCCCAAAGTGACTTTTTGGTCTACAAACCAAATGTGTATTCTAAGCCCTGAAGTTTGTTCCAGTGAAATAATGAGTCCTTGAAACCTAAATACCAGCTCTGTTCCATAAATACAGGGAAGTGGCATCATCCAGAGCTTAAAGCAAAACCGTAAATTTGTCCAACTTTCTGCTGAAAAAGGAAGATGTGCTTTGAAACTGAGCTTAATGCCAGCACCCCATCAATACAAAAAAATTTTTTTAAGAAGAGCAGGACACTTACAACCTTCATCATTGTGCAGTATATAAACTGTTGACAAGCAAACTTTAAAGGATTCAGTTGAGCTGTGCAAGTTGAGAAGCCTTTCAAGTCAAATACAGCCAGTCCAGTGACGAAATGGTTATCAATACTTCAACAGCCAAACAAAATTTACATTCTACACAGCTTGTTAAGCAGAAGTTTTGACAAGCCAGAGCAGCACAAGGCATTAAATCACGTAATCACTAGGACTTCAACTTAATGCTGACAAAAAAAAATCCCCCAAAATCATTAAAGCACAGGAAAGAAACAGTTTGCAGCTACTGATGAATTAGTAATACACTTCTCTCAAGTCCTATCTGTGCCAGATAAGACTCTGTTGCACTTCACTGCAGTTTCTCACAATGAGTTCAATGCTAACTTTGGAGATTTACTTTGTCCTTGTCACAGTTCACCTGTGTTCCCCATCCAGCTTTACTTCAGCAGAACGAAAGTAAGCCAGAAAGCTTCCTTTCCTGGTTTTAAGATAGAAATATCTTAACTTCACCAAAATTGTGCTTAAACAAATTTTCACAATGTGTTTTTTGATACAGGACTTAATGCCAAAGAGTTTCCTCTTCTGGAAAAGGAAACGGTAAATATTTTGGCAAAGGTCAGCTAGGAGCTGACTAGCATTAAACTCTGAGCTTACACATCACGTATGATACATGCATAATGGAAGGAGAAAAAAAAAGTCATGTCATATTTTAGAGTTTATTTCCATGTTTCAGAACAAATACTTCACTTCCATGACTGCTTTCACCTCTTCAAACTGCAGAAGCCCAATATGGAGTTCTGAACACAGGCAGCAGTTCTGTGCAAACAAAAACAATGAGAAACTTGCAGAGAGCAAAGCAGTTCATGCATACCTCAGCATGTATGCATTCCATACTCAAGCATCCATACCTATCCCAGGTGGTCTTTGACTCGTGTAACTTGTTGAAATGGAACGCTTGGTAGAATGCAGTTGACGGATTCCTATGAGATCCAAGAATCAGACAGACATATTGAAAATGGGTACGTAACAAAAATATCAACCCTCTTAATTCAACCCACATTATAAAGTGAATTAGCTGTCCAGACAGTTTAAACTAATGTCTGAAAGGTCCTACTGTTTCTATGGGTTTGCATTAAGGACACAAGGATCCAAAACAAAATAGTAATTCTCAAGCCCTGTGGATTTTCAGGTTACATCAAGTTGCTCCTGTACAAAGATGACTGTAAGGCCAACAGTGAGACATCTCCCGTCCTGCTGGCAACGCTGTATAGTTTAGCTGTACACCACCCCAATGCCAAACATAGCAAAACCCAAGAGACAGACACCTTTCACATCTTTAGTATGTCCCAAACTACCTCTGCACACAGTACCCAGTGTTTCCATCCTACTTAACTCCCTGCTTTACACTCAAAACAGATGAGTCCTCCAAGGGGACCTGGAAGTCAGAGCTTAATATGTCATATTCAAACTACAACAGACCAAGTTATAACTCAAAAACAGATCCAGTTAGAAATGAAAAATGGAATATAAACTCTTTGTAAGCACCTCTCAATCATGTTTCCACTTTCCCTTACCAAGGTGCAACAGGGCAACAGCTGATGAAAGCCCTTGGCCACGCACTCATCAGAAAGCTCTCACAACCACAAGGCCAGAGCACAGTAACCTTGCTGAAAACCACTCACTATGGCCACATTACATCACCAGTGCCAAAGCCCTGGCAGCCTGACCCTCCAGCCTCAGCCCCACCATGGCAACTGTACTGACAGTGTAATTAGAAAATCTTACTTCTCCAAAGTCTCATCTGAACGTTTGTTGCAAACTAGATACTGGATGAAGCATGCAGTTCTCTGCTGCCAGTGGCTGCAGCAGTGTTATACTGAGGCTTAGAAACTCCTTTCCTCAAACTGCTCATCCTCATGTGGGCAGAGCTATGCCAGCCCTAGAGACAAATGCAACGACCTTGGTGAATAATCTTCAGAAATGCAAGCATGAGTTCAAATTCCTTTCAAAATCAGTTTTAAAACAAGAAGTTTATATCAACACTGGAAGCACAGGTATCAATCCCTTTTCTAAGTTTACGGCAAGAACATTTCTTAAAACAACTTTCTTCAAATTACTTAATTATTTCAATATAACTACAATTACTGCATAGCAAAAAACACATAAAATAAAACAAAAACATCACAGAAGCAGCACCACAACAAAACACTATCAGAAGTAATTTGATTCTCATGGCAGGTGTATAACAAAAATCTTGCAAGGATAATGGTATTTGTGCATCAGCAATGATCAGGAAGTGTCTGAGTTTAAAGTGTCTGTCACTCCTTTTCCCACCTTCAGCACTGTACCCTTCAAAAAAAAAAAAATTCATGTGAGTCTGGAATTTAGCTTAAAACCTGTTACAGAAGTTGCTTGATCAAAACTGATAAACACCATCCTCTTATGTTGGTAATATTCACATTTTTCTAAGAAGCACTGCACGCAATTCAACAAGTAACTATAAAAAGAGCAACACCATAGCTGGAGGACATTTGTCTAATAGGATTTCACATGTGGAAGACAATTGGCATCTGCAGATCAAGAAAGCATTCCTTTGCCGAAAGGAAGGCCCAGGCCCTTCTTTCTAATGCAGCTGTCTGTCAGGAGTGTGCAAAACCCCTTCCTCAGAATGAGGCTGTAAATAGAAAGTCATTCAACGTCCAAGACAAATTTGCTTGTAGCATATAAAGCCCTGTTGCTATTGTTAGGTATAAAAAGCGGTTTATAACCACACAGCATGTATTCCACATAGTCTATTTTTATACCGATACACTATATGCTCTATATTTTTGTACTATTCTTAAGCAAGCATCTGAAAAGATATGGAAAAATTTTCCTTATTAGATTCTCATGTGTAACCCCTACTGCTGAAATTGCTTTTGCATTACTTCGGACAAATAAGAGAACCTTTTCTACTCCCCAGCTATATATTTTAAAAATAATTAATGGGGGTGTGTGTACCTAAACAGGAAAAGCAAATCCACAGAGGCAGCATGAATGATGCCTCACATGCAGATCTGAACTAATGTGAGAGTTTCAGACTGCTGAGGCATCTAGTGTTAACCATAAGAAACAGTGAAAGGCTACAGAGTGCCTAAAAATGCCTTTCTGTTTGCAGAAACAACTGAGAAAACAGCTTACAGGAGCAGTAAAACCTGGTCTGCTGCTACTGTGCCACAGCTGGAGCACCACAATTCCTCCTGACACTGTCCTAAGTGAATGCAGGGACAGTCTGGACCAGATAAGCAGATTGCCCAGGTCTCTTCCCTGGCAGACTGCCAGGTCTGAGGTCAAGACTCAGTCCCAGTCCCTGGCAGATTGACAGAGTGGAACCAAGAGCCAGACAGGACAGGAATGTCCCAGATGCTGACCCAGAGAAAAAGCAACCACCTACCCTTCCACAGAAGGTACCCCAGAACTTCTCTTCTTCCATCTCTGTTAGGAGAGACCAGGTATCCCCAAGGGTACATGGGCTGGATTTCAGTCCCAGACTATGACAGACAACTAGCTTAGTACACTTCAACATTCAAAGTCTATCACAAGTGGCCAAAAATGCCTAAATGTCTCTATAAACAAGTCCTACAATACATATTGCATTTATGCCCTTTAAAAGCTCATGAATGCCAATATTTACAACTTACTGCCATGCTCTGGTTTCTAAGAACAGTTTTCATGTAACAGAAAATTTGATCCAAATTTAAAGAAGAACTTAGTTCTCTGAATGCCCAGCATGTCAAGTTGTCTCCCTTTAAAAGGGAAGCCTAGACCTCATCCCAAGTCTCACGTCACAGTTGGAAATGTATCCTCCCACTGACATTCATCATGACAATATGTCAAATAAAAACTTCATCCTTGAGAGCTCTGTTTGCTAGAAACCATGCCTGTGAAAGCTGGCAGATCATCAAGTATACAGATAAATGCCTTTTGGTTCAAGTAATGATACTGGCTTTGGACTGGGTATCAGCCCAACACACAGTGGCTGCTGCACAGATGCCTTTTTCCCAGCTACTTCCTTTGAAAGAAATAGTAACATCATTGCTCATGAAAATCTTCAAACTACTGAAGAAGGTCAGCAACTGAGGGTAACAACAAGAAGAACACGTGAAAAATAGCACTTTTTTCCCCAAATAAAAAATTCATACCATCTAAGGCAGTTCTCTCTCAATATCACTGACTTATTTTCTTCAGGTTTGAGAACAGGAATGATGCAGAACATTCAAAAGGCCTAAGCACCTGTCTTTGAAGAACATGAAAACAACAAGTCAGACAATCCATGCTCAATACCTCTAAGGAAAACCAAAGAAGGGTAGAAGCACCTATTTCTTACCCAGACAGTAGCAAGTACACATGGACGACCTTTACAAAAGCTCACTTCAGCCAAAATTCCTTCTGAGAACAATTAACAGGTCTCATATAGAAAGCCACAGGAGATGTGACCATGCCATAAAATGAGTTGAGCTTTTAACATCACCTTGCATGACATTTTTGTTAGTAAGAGCTCGGCTCATACAAAGCAAGTCCACCACTGGCAACTACTCTGTGCATGTGGCTCTCTAAGGGTTCAGTGGAAGGATCATTCATCAGTGCTCTCCCAGGATCTCCTCCAAGTGTGTTATGGGATACTTTACTCCATTACTTGGGCAATGGAGTACAGACTATCTCTATACCTGCAGATGATCTGCAAGGACTCTGGACAGCAGGAATAGAATTCAGGAAGATCTTGCCCAATTGGAGCAATGGTCTGAAATAAAAAGGATGCAATTCAATAAGGATAAGGGGGAAGCAGTAAGCTCTGGTAGCAATAATCAGTTGCACAAGTACAAAACATGAGTAGTTTACTGCAATTCCACAGAAAAGAATCTAAACAGAATTTAAAAAATAAAAGCCTTGCAAAGGTGTCAAACCTCTACACAGAACATACACAGAGTAACTGAAATCTTGCTTTATTCGGCCTGAGCCCTTAGCTTCAATTTCATGGCCAGGTTTGGATACCAGCTCTCCAGAAGGATATATGCCTACCTATTCTCATAACCCTGACCCTAGAAATAAGGCCATTAATCATGCACTAACGCATCAGTAGGATTGGGAAGTCAATAGCAATCTTCCAGCTCTCATCCTGCGCACAGAGATATAGGAGCGGGGCATTTTGTCCAAACTAAGTGCTATTCGGTCACATTTCTCAAAGGAAGCACACCAGGGTGGAACTTTGTGCATCTGTGTTACTGCTACAGAGCCAGAAGTGAACCAAGCACTTTGAGAAAGAAGTGATTCAAAGGTGCCTTGAAGAGGAAATCAGCAAAAAAACCATATTCAACCTTTTTTAACATCAGAATTACTACTGAATAGGTAAGCACTCAGTCTGAGCTCAAGAGAACTGTCACCATACACGGATGCATTTGTGTACTAAAGAACAAATGAATCCCTCCTTAGTGTCTAAAGTTTATAAAAGATTGGATGTACTTTTATCCAGAAGTATTTCAAACCCAAGGTAGGTTTCAGTTGTGTCTCAGTGCTCCCCCAAAAAAAGGCTGTTTACTGGGGTACTGACTATGACCTGCAATGGGGACTGACTACAGCTGGTCTCAAAATTACAGCACTTGGCAGGGTTCATCTGGGATCTGGACGAGGGATTTGACGATCCCTTGATCACAGCTTATCAGGGAACTCGCAGCACAGTTTATGGCATTTTGAGATGATGTTTACAATAGTAACAGAATTCCTTCTCCATCCTTCTCCTTTTAAAAGATGTTTCACTTTACTTTTAGCACCTTCTATTTAAAGCAGCTGCAACTTTGAATCAGCTTTCTTTAATAAGACTCAAGCTACAAACCAGTAACTGGAGCACAAAGCTTTGCAGGAGAAAACTGACAGGGACTAAATGTGGGGGAGTCAATGCAAAATTCAGGTAAAAAACATCTCAAGCTCTGAAGTGATGTGTTTAATTGCATATTCTGTTCACGCAGTTCCTTAAAGCCGTTATACTTGCTAAACATACCCTAAAAAACCAGCAAGAATTCGAAGCTTTAACACTCAGTTTTAGGTACGTTGTAGGTACAAATGAGAGGAAGGGCTGACTCAACGACCAGCCCACATGACAGTTTTTGGGACAGTAGCTCTCAAACACCAGGATGGATTTAAAGGGGTTTCACAGGCTACTACAAAATAAAAATATCGTAACAGCATAGAGAAAGCACACTGCACGGAACTGATCTTCACTGGAAAAATCAAAAGCAGTACCCCATACTTCTTCACCTTGCTCTCAAAAGAAGATTTTAGCAAATAATTTCCTGCAGTGACTAGGAGACTCTAAGGAGAAGGAAATGCAGACAGCTGTCTCAAATGCACAGGGTATGAAGTCTGGCAGAGGCGTTTCACTGATCACTTGCCTGCTCTGTTGAAATGTTGGGATCAGCCTTCCCCTGCTCTGGGTGAGCTTGGGTATTTAAAAACAACACCAGGAATATTTTTCAACCCCTACCAATGCTATTTTTTGCTTTACGTAATTATGTGATTTTAATAAAAATAAATAATTAAAAAAAAAGGTTTCGTTATTACCTGTACTGGGTAGTAACCATACACTATTTCTGAAGGAGCTTTGCTGAAGAGCTCAAATAGTGAATTCCAGTATGACTATTTAATACTAATCATAGGAAGAATACAACAATCTTCTAAGTATCTTCTTATTCCTGATTTCAACAGCTGCAGCTCAAAACCCTGGAGCCCAGCTCTCTTGGGTCCCAAAGATTGGTCCCCAAGCCACAGGAGTGCTGTGCACAACCTATAATCGTAACACCTTTAAGGTTTTCAGGATTCAGCGATGACCCTTTCCATCCTCAACATGCTGTCTTCCCACTTGCTGAAGCCAGGATCAATGCACTCCTGTCCCAGCCAGGTACCCAACACTCTCATGCTCCTCCTCTCCCAGACAGCACTTGCCACAGATGCCTTGATTAACACACCACCTGCTAATGAAGCATGGGTGTTCTGTGAAGACTGTCAGTCAGGATGAACGTTAATTACATCATCTTACAAACTGTGTGAGGACTAATCTGAGAGCTTCTGTTCTCAAATCAAAACATGTAACAAGTGTAAGGTTTCTCATACTAATGACTTGTCTTCTCACTGGATATAGTCAACCTTCAGTTCTTGGAGGGAGGATACAGGACAAAGTAGCTCACATGATGCACAGCCTGCCTTCAAGGCAAAAAGAAACTACAGCAGATCACATTTTCAGAGAGAAACTTAAGAGATTACAAGCTGGTAACAGTAAAGCAGAAAGTCTGCCTGACCTAGTCAGGGATTCTTGCCTCTATCAAGCAGCTTTCAAGAAAAGCCACAGAAAAGCTCACCAATGTTATCCAAGTTTGAATGAACTGAGACAAGTTAAAAAAAAAACCAAAAAAACAAACCAAAAGCAAAAGCAAACAAAGCCTTATTGAAAACCATGGTCTCAACACCTTGAACTCCACATGGGATGGAGCCCTTCAGCATCTATTGAGATTTGCCAAAGAATATCACTATGCCATGATACTCTCCTGCAAATGATCCCATTCACGAGAGCAAGCTCTGAGTGCTCCTACCCAGCAGACCCTGATACACTGTTATAAAGGAGGGAGCAAAATAATAAATTCAGCATTTCTGAAATAAAAAGATCCACATTTTCTAGTATTGCATTATAGATCCAAAAATCTGCAAAACTCCTCAAAAGTACTGACTTTTATACAACTTGACTGGTAAAGAAAAGGCATGTATTTGTATGTATGAACATGTTATTGAAGATGATCAGGCTCCTGCTGCCTGTGATGCCCACAAAACTCGATCTTCTCAAACAAAGCGATGAAGGGAAAGCTGCCTGTGATTTCTGGTGAAAGTGGCCCTGCACAGTGGAACATATTCATCCTTGAATAAAACTGCACTAAAATGAGATTTTTTTTCCTCCCACTAAGTTATAGTGACAACACTTTTAGCTATTTCAGTCATATATAAATACAAATGGCTCCTGTTTTTTTGACAACGAAGTATTTCAGCATCAGTGGGGGAAAAAAAAAAAAAAAAAAAGAGTGGATAAAACAGCTTCAAGCAGACTCAAGACAAATCCTACCTGTCCTACTTATGTGATAATGGTCAGGAACTCATCTATGAGCAAACGTTCCAAATCACACACTTAGCTTTTAAAAAAGATATTAGACCCTAGGCCATGTATGGCACGGTTATTTACACAGTATATTATAAATCTGTCTGCCTTCCCACGCCATTTACAAAGTCTCTACCACTCAAGTTTCAGGCCAGCCTGTGCTGTCAGTGAGTGCTTGCCACTTGGTTTACAGAAACCGTATTTTTAAAAAAGCATTTGTAGGGTTGGTCAAGGTATTTACAGGCTTTGCACTCACCAAAGAGTGTTCTACATAAGAGACATTCCCAGGAGTTCTCATCTACGCCCCTACAAAAATAGCTGAAGTAACTTGACGGAGAAGCAAGCAGGGTTTTTAACCCTCATTTCTGACTACCCCATCCTCTATTGGAGGATGGATACAAAAGCTTCAGATACTTCACTGACAGCAGTTCTCATTTTCTATCCAATCGACACTTCCTCACTGCAAGCTCGCACACCTGCCACACTCATCCCCTCCCAGCCATAAATGGGTCAGGACTCTGCCCTCACTGCAGAGGGGTGAATGGTATCTTGGGCTGCACAAGGCAAAGTCCGGCAGGTGGAGGGACTCAGCAGTGCTGAGGCCACACCTGCAGGGCTGTGCCCAGATCCCCACTGCAGTTTGTAATCTTTAGTGCATACCAGATAAACCTGCCAGCTGTCAGTGCAGCAAACAGCTGATACCTCTCCAGGGCACTAATTAATATTTCCACCTTCTCTCTGCACTGACAAAAGCACTCATGCGAGCTGTCACAATCCAAATGCATCCTTCATAGTTTCAAAGGGAGAACAGATAAACACTCTCTTGGACTAATTTTGCTTTATTTGACAAAGAAAATTAAGACAAGCATCCAGCTGTCCTTCATGTGGCCAGGTAACTCACCTGCCCTGCCTGAGTAAAAATAGATTACCTCATAAGGCAAAGACTTCCTGGCACTCAAGACACATTTGTATTTATGAAGTGTGAAGTTTAAAGATAGAATAATTTTCAAGAGGAATGAAAGTACAACCTTACTCTGCACTTCAAGTGACCTCTTACGTCTGGAGAATCTTCTCAGGAGACAGTGGCTTTAGTAGTTACTATAAATACTTCTCTCTTTACACTTTGTCAAATACAGGAATAAAAGCAGACACCTGTGCTTGACAATCTAGATTTACTGAACACAACCATCCAGATGTACTTTAGCAGGAGGAGTCTCACAGAAGTTTCTTGAGGAATCGTTGCTGACACATAAAGCACAAACAAGGTTTGCACTTCTCCTGAGCAATAGAAACTGCTTATCACCAGCTTTAAAGCGGGAAAATTAATATACAGCCTCAACACGCAACAGGCTAATAACTCAAATATCCAGTACAGTAACAGGGAGCAACTCCTCTTTATTATAGTGTCACCTGAAGTCATAAAAAATTATCAGCACTTCCTGTAAAAATGCAGCCTTGGAGAACTTACAGCCCTTCTGGAGTCTGAGAGCAGTTTGGTAGTCCTGCCTTCTCAAAGCATCCAAATACTTGAATATTCAGCTTTTAACAAGAAGTTTAAAATAGCTTCCATAAAACACATGCTGTTATTTCTGCCATACAGGAATCAGTTATGGAACATTTGCACTCTTCTATAGGAGAGCAGGAAAAAATTAACCCCCAGCAGCTGAGCAGAACACTCGAGAGTCTGAGGTACAGGGAACCTCCCCTGTCAGGGCTGGTCACCAGAGCCTTTCAAACAAACTGAACAGTATCACTGTGAATTTCTTTCAACTACTTTCCCCATTTCCTCCTTTTAATAACTCTCTCATCTAAAACACTTGTACCTCATTGATTCTAAGAATGTACTGACTTGTCCTTAACAAAGGCATTTGAATGTTTAAACTGGGAAACAGCACTGTCAAACAAGTAACCAGTTTTGTTTAGCTATCTTGCACACCACTCCAAAACTGACTGCAGAGCATGATAGGCTTTCTACCACCCAGAAACTCATGAAGTGCTACAGTTACCTTTGGTAATTTTTGTTATAGAAAGTACAGCAAGGATTGAACACAACCAACTAGAGTTTGTTTGCCTTAACCATCGTTTGCTGCCACCAACTGCGAAGGTCACCCCAGAAGTTCCAGCTTAGTTTTCAAACTGTCAAACTGAAGGCTCTCCAGGCTCTGGAGTGTGTCTGTCCAGGTTTCGTTCTCACGTGCTTTCACACACACTCGCAAACACAGGCCTTCAGGAAGAGAGCTGAGAACAAGTCTGCAGCTGCATGAGAGCTCAAACCTCAAATGTTTATGAGCAAGGTGAAGAAAGGGATAATACTGAGTACTATGGCAATTCAAGTATCATGTATTTGTAGAACACTTACTTTTTTATTTAGGAGCACAACAAAATATGCATCTAGAGCAATACCTAAATGATCCTATGCCCAGCTTTGTCCTTATATGATGAACACGGTCTCAAGAGCACAGTTCTACCAGCAGTTTGTCCTCCATACAAATATGCAATTTAGCTGAGCTCGGAGACACGCCGCAGAGAGCCCTGCACAATCGGGTTCTCAACAGCCCAGCTGCCGTAGCTGACAGTTCACAATTGCAGCCATTCATTAGTGTTCCTGGAATACAGCCGGAACAGTTCAAGCTGGTCAGTTATCTCTGGAAAATGATCTATACTCTGCTCCTTTTCCAACAGCCTGAGTAATATTTTGCCCCAAAAGTCTGCCAAACATGTAGGAGGTTTGAACAAGCTTTCACAGTAACATTCTTTTAACAGAAGCAACATATTTCTTTTCCCCCAAGAGCCAAAATAAAGTTATTAAGCCAGATGAAATACTCTGCTTGTCAAGTACAAATTGGTGTCTACATGGGCATAAGGGTGAGCAGAGAACCTGACAGACATTGATACCAAAATCCTCTCAGGTGCTCTAACTTGCCCTCCCTTCAAAATAACTAGTACTAGTGCTGAAGTCCCACAAAAGAAGAATCAGAGCAATTTTGAGACCCAGTTCTAACTGTGTTCTTGCAATATTTTTCAGACTCCCTGTTTGAGGAAGCAATACCCACATCTGCCTCAGTAACAGTACTAGTTCCTCCATCCTTTAACACTGCTGCAGTTTATTTCACTTGCAGCCACATTTAAAGAGGAAAAGAAAATAATACTATGTTATGCTGTAAATATTTCATAACTTTCACACAACAGTTTTTCCTTTTCAAGAGCTTAGCAATCTGGACACATCAACTGAAAACCCGGCTTTGCTTTTCAAGGAAGCTGTGACATCTCAAAGGCTTTCTTCCTTTTCTTTTTTATTCTTTTGGACTACCTATCCACCCTTTCTTCTCCCCCAGACAAGATTTTCCAATTAATTGATTCTTCCCTATTCATTAGGTCAATGCAAGAAACCACAGTTTTTTATAGACTGCTGTCAAAATGTACTGGGCTATGGGAACAGGAAATTAAAAGTCCTCGGGCAATGGCTTGGAAGAAAGTAATCTATAAACAAAGTTCTCTCTACATATCAGGCTAAATAACCTTACACCTCCACCCCTAATAACCTTAGATGTTGTTTGATTTAAAACAGCAGATTATAAGATAGGAGTAATACAAAAAACTTTTTTTTCAGAAATACATGAACCAACCAACTTTTTACATCATGTTTACTGTGTTCCTGACATGCTGTTTTCAAAGAATTTCCATCTTAACTATTTTACCTTTAAAACAGTTCATATTCGGAATGGTGAGTGACTTTCCAGATAAATCCAGGGTATTGAGAGCTATACACTACTCCTTGATGAGTCACTGTTTTAGAAGATGACTATAGGAGAATAATCTACACAAGTCTGTGAAGCTTCAAGCACATGCAAATATTGAAGTATAACTGAAGGTGCCAGAAGAAATGTAGATACCTGCCTACACACTGAGCCCCATTTCCGGGAATGTTACACGTTAATAGTAAGAAAGACAAAAGAGAAAAATGCTTTCCACAGATTTATAGCTTCTATGACCACCAAGTAACCTCTCCAAACTCAGCTATGTGTTAACTTCCTGGACCTGCCAGCACAAACCATGACTCATGATGTATCAGCTCCCTTTGCACCTTAATCACTGTCAACCCCCAGCCCATTAACAACACTTGAAGGTCTTCATTAACTATTTCAGCACTGATTCCAGTAGATAAGGCAGCTAGGCAAAGCCCATGGGAGTAGTGGCACAATTTAAGTGGCTGGAAAGAGGAAAAAAGCAGGAGACAGTTTTACAATAAAGTCTTTTCAGAGAGTAAAACAAATAAAAACCAAGTGGTAAAACAGCCTTAACAAGCTGCTGGGTTTTCATTCTCACCTCTGTCTGAAGCCAGCGGAAGTCAGGCTATTGCTTGAGGGGAGCAAAGAATAAACTTTGATCTACTGTCTCTGTATCTATCTCCTACGTTGCATTGAGGTCTAGGCCCGTTTAAGGTGAGCTTTCACAGCTTACCAGGATGACCTTCCCAGCTCACACCATTTGAGTGCTCCTGGCTTTCTGACCACCCAGTACACGGCACAGTTTTATCACCCAGGGCAGAAGCTGACAAACGAGACATATGCACTCCTTCACTGATAACCAGACATTCATTTCTCTACTGAACACCACAGCAGGGCCTGTCAAAAAGAGCACACTGCATTCAGACCCCATTTCCATTTCTTACTCATAGTTCTCATGGCCAAGTGTCTGAAAGAAATCTCTTTAGACATCAACAGCATGTAAAGCACCACTGCAAGGTGGCAAGTTCAAAGACTAAACTAAAAAACAACTTTAAAAGTCACTGTTCTGGGTAAGAGCACCAAGAACTGACTCACTGGAGTACCACACAAAGTTAGAAGCCCCTAGTCTGAATAACCAGGACAAGTTTTTCCCTATCTTTACACAGAAGTGATTCACTTGTCACAGATAATCATGTTCATTACCACAACTTATATTAAGTACTAGAAACTATGAAAAACAAATGCGAAATGCATTCCTTTTTTTCTGATTCCTGAATCAACAGAATGATTAAACACCAGACAAATCATCTTCTCATATAACACTGAGCTATGAAAAGAACCCACCAGCTTGAAATCTAACCTTATTTGCACAAGGCAGTTTGTCAGCCGGGGTAGCAATCTTCTTAAGGTAGGCAAACTACAAGAAAATTTTAACTGTTTAACATTTTCTTGTCAGTCCTTTACCACTTTAATCAGAACCAGCACAGCTTTCCAAACCACGGCTTTTTCTAGCAGAAAACCACAGCAGTTACTTTCTCAGACACAGCATCAGCCAATGACCCAGCGAGCACAGGCCTGCATTAAATCTGCAGCCTGAACTCTCCAAACATCCACTTTGAGGTGCTCTCCATCCACTGCCTCCCAGCCCCACAGACACAGCTGCTTTACTAAAACATGCTCCAAGCAACACTGACTGTATTAGCTTAACGTCTGATGCTGTCCCAAGGTGAGGGAAGACTTACAGAGAAACTCACCACAAGATCTGCTCATAATGGCCTAATGCCCGTTTTTAAAAACAAGTAACATACATGCATTCCCTTCCTCCAAACTGCTGCAATCCTGACAGTAAATGTTGGGACTTAAATTCAGTGCTCAAACACTGCTTGATTCTTCTTTCCCTAAAAGAAGTCAATCAAATAGTTTTGGCCTTCAGAGCAGTCTGACATGTCTATGGGAACAGCATTCACACACCCACTCCCTATCTCAGGCCCTCTTAGGAGTCTGCTCACACCACACCCCTCTGTTACAACTCATAGTTCCAAATTATGTTCCAATAAAAAAAACCCTCACTGTAAGGTTGTACTTCCCACCGTGTCCACATCTTTGCCAAAGTAGTGTCTGTCTTCTCAATACAAAGGACCATTCTCTGTAGAGCTTTCCCTGCATACGGATTTGCACACAAATCCACATCCAAGTGCAAGTACTTTCCTTACTGACACTATAAAGTGTTAACTCCACAGCAGGATAAAAATCAAGAATCTGTGTTAAAAGCCTTAAGCTTCCCAAGATGCCCCACCTGATGGCCCTGAGATATCACCACAGATTTAACACCGTCAAGAGAGCGTCATTTTAGCCCAGCTATCACTTAAGTGTTTTATAAAGCATTTAGGAAAAAGAATAGGCCCTCTCACATTCTGAGCCACTGGCTACAGAAAGACAGATTTCAGCCTTTGGTTTTGGAAGAGGTCATATTATTTGTGCATTAAGCAGCTTTCAGACTACTTTGTACCCCATTTTGTGAGAAAAGTAATCACACACACTCCGGAAAGAACAAGTACAATTCACTACTTGCCTAAATACTTTGCTATGGTTTGCGTTCCTAAAATAAAAATATAGTCGAGGTGAACCTCAGCACAACTTTCTGAAAATATGAATTTACAAAAAACACCTGACAGTAACTTGAAAGTTGACTTCTTTCCCCCTAAAAATACAGTTCTTTTTTATGGCATTATAAAATAAATTCATACCTGTCTTCATCACCATCAACAGGAATGGATATGCCAAAAACAGAGCTAGCAAGACTGTTCATTGGAGTACTTGCAGGTAACTGAAGAGGATTTGCTAGAGTGTCTGGAATGGGAGGCTTCACAAGAGGTTTATTTTCAGCTATAAGAGAAAGTGGTGGCTGAGGTAGGGGTTCCGATTTTCTTCTAGTATCATCAATCTGGCCTACTAAGGACTGGGCCTGGGTCTGAAACTGTCCAAGGTTTGTCTGAGGCAGACTGACGGATGCGTTGGGCGCACCTTGCATCATCGAGTGTCCAACTTGCTGGGACTGGACTGCGCCAGTGCTTCTGCTGACAGAAGGGTGGCTCGTCAGCTGGGACTGGACCAGCGTAACAGGGACGTTTGGCATAGTAACAGAAGCGGTGGTGGACACACTAGGCACACTTGTACCGGGCACAACCGCAGGCACGCTCTGAACTCCAGGGACCACAGCATGGGGAGCACCAGGCATTCCTGACACTTGACTGCTTCCCCCCACTGGATGCTGAGTCACAGATTTCTGTTGCACAACCCCCGTATGTCCAAGGCCTGGCTGCACCACACCTCCCGGCTGTGGGATGGCAGGTTGACTGGCTTGTGCCTGGCCACTTTGCAACAACCCCGATCCCTGTCCGACTGCTTCGCTGGGCTGCGCTGACACCCCCATCACTGGTGCTCCCACAGGTGAGGGGTTTTGGCCTGTGACCTGCCCCACAGGAAGGCTGGAGGCCACAGTACTTGAAGCAGAGCTTGTAGTAGCCTGCTGAAGAGCTCCTTGAGACTGCATAATTGTCATATGCTGCATGTATTCAGCCTGCCCAGGAGGCTGCGTCGGCAGTAGGTGCACTGGTGGAATCTGGGACTGAGAATAAGCAAATTGTTGAGGCTGAGTCACTGGTATGTTTGCCTGCTGCACCTGCTGCTGGGCCACAGGAATGCTCGACTGCCCTACTGTCACATTTGGAGGTGCCATGCCTTTCCCGTTGGGTCCAGCCTGTGAAACACCCTGTGGATTTACCTGTGGCTGTGGTTGCTGCGGCACTATCATTTGCTGACTTGCTCCCGAAGCCCCAGAAAACACAGGCTGAGCAGTACTCTGAGGCACGGCCCCACCTACGGGCTGTTGCGGCTGCTGTTGTTGCCCAATGACAAAATTAGGTTGCTGTAGAGAGGACTGGTTCATTTTTTCTGTCTGAAGCAGCTGTGACACAGCAGCCAGGGAGCTGTCAGCTATGGAATCGGGGCCATGGGTTGATGCTGGCACAGCCGAAATCACAACAGAACCTCCTGTGGCACCGAGGCCACTGTCCCTCTCTTGAGCAGCCTGTTCGAAGGTGCTGCTGTGCCTAATGCAATCTCCAGTCCTGCCCAGAACACCACCACCATCTGAGTCCCGGTCATAGTACTCCATACACGTCCATCGGCCTCGCCTGTAGGGTTCCCCAGTACCGTGGTCCAGCTTGATCACCCTGAAGCGTGAGCTGCACGTGGCAGCTGCCGTCTGAGACATGGCCCCGGGGGCACTGGGTGCAGAAGGCCCTGTGGAAGGCAGGGTAGCCTGAGCACTGCTGCCTCCCCCCCCAACAGTGCCAGGGGCAGCAGCTGGCAGGGGCACAGCCGAACTTTTAGGCACAGCCCCCCCGTTGGGGGCTGCAGCCACCCCAGCAGCAGCCACAGCCAGCTGCCCGTCCAAAAGAAGATTGGGAGAGACGCTGCTGGGAGTTTCGGCCTCGCCCACGTTGTTGAGAGTCTCTTCGGAGGAGCTCCGCTCGCAGACATCCTCGGGGCCATAGTCCGTGGCTCGGGAAACATCAAAGATTTCAGAAGACACGTCCTCGGTGCGGGACTCATCCGGGTCATCCAGGCTCTCGGTGTCCTCGGTGATGCTGCTAGCCACCTGCGCCGTGGTCACGCTGGTGATCTGGAAGCAGCTCTTCTTCTTGGCCGGCATCTTGGACATATTTCCTCCGCAGGAAGGGGTTCGGCCGGCCGTGGCGAGGCGAGCGGGGTGCTCGGGCGGGCTGTCACAGTGCGCCGGCCGGGCCCCCGGCGCTACCGTACATCCTCCGGCAGCTTCCTGCAGCGGGCGGGGGGGCTCCTCCTCTTCCTCCCTGTCCGCAGCTCTCTTCCCGCGGCCAGGCCTCCTTCTCCTTGCCGCCGCTCCGAGCGCCCCGCGGCTTCCTGCGGGCCGCAGCAGCGGGCCCGCGGCCCGCCCCGCGCGAGGGGCCCCGCGCTGGCCGGGCGAGGCCCAGGCGGCCCCGTCTCCCCCCCCCCCCCGCCCCCCGCTGTCTCCGCGCTCTACCTGGAGACCAGCGCCAGGCGCATCCTGCTCGCAACCGGCCCGCGGGCTCGCCCCACGGGCAAACCCCCGCCGCGGGCGGGGTGCCGGCGGCGCGGCGGCCCGGGGAGCGGCGCTCAGCGGCCGCGGGCGGGCAGACCCGCTGCGCTGCGCCGGCCCCGGAGCTCCCGGAGCGCGGTAGGGCCGCAGCTCCTCTCGCCCAAGATGGCTCAACTTGTGCGCTGCACCCTGGGAGCGCCGTGGCCACGCCCCCCGGTGGGTGACGTCACGGCCCGGCGCAAAGCAGCGCGGCGCGGGGGTGGAGGGGGAGCCCGTCCTGCGGGGGACAGTTGGGATATGGCGGCCCACGCCGAGTTCCCCCCTCCTCCCTGGGCGGTTGGTCGCGCCCAGCCGCGCGCAGACCCGGCCGGAGGCGAGTACGCGGCCCCGCCGCAGCGCGAGCGAACGCGAGAGAGCGCCCCCATCCGGCGGGGCCGGGCTGCGCCGGCGGCTCTCGGTGCGATTGGACCAACGCTAAAGCCGGGAGCAGCACAGGGGCACAGAATCACAGAACCATAGAGGTGTTTGGGCTGGAAAAGACCTCTGAGACCGAACTGTGAGCAAAGCCCACCTTGTCATTCAGCCCAGAGCACTGAGTGCCACGTCCAGTCCTTCCTTGGACACCTCCAGGGATGGGCACTCCACACCTCCCTGGGCAGCCCCTGCCAAGGCCTGAGCACCCTTTCCATGGGGAAATTCCTGCTGATGTCCACCCTGAGCCTGCCCTGGCCCAGCCTGAGGCCGTTCCCTCTCCTCCTGTCCCTGTTCCCTGGGAGCAGAGCCCGACCCCCCCGGCTGCCCCTTCCTGTCAGGGACTTGTGCAGAGCCACAAGGTCCCCCCTGAGCCTCCTTTGCTCCAGCCTGAGCCCCTTTCCAGCTCCATTCCCTTCCCTGGACCCACTCCAGCGCCCCAAGGTCCTTCCTCAACTGAGGGCCAGAACTGGACACATCACTTGAGGTGCCTCAGCAGTGCCCAGCACAGGGGGACAATCACTGCCCGGGTCCTGCTGCCACACTACTCCTGACGCAGGCCAGGATGACACTGTAATGAGTGTAATGAGGAATGGGTTGTTGTGACATTTAGTGTGGTCTAGCAAAGAAGAAAGGGAAATTAATAAAAGCTAAAATAGTGAAAGGATAAGGAACAAGAATGAACAAGGCGAGCTGATTCACTAACAAATCAGACAGGTTTCTGAAAAGTCAAGTATAAAAATTGCTACAGTCCATGGCCAGGTTAGCCAAGATCCACACAGTAAACCACACAATGGCCTTGTCAGTGTTACACTGATAATAGTTTTGCAATGTTGAATTAGTGCTGAACAATATTCCACTATGTTGGGCACAAACATACTGATATTTTTATTAAGTGTCAAGCATGTACATATTCCCTTTTTTCCTTCAAGAAAAACATTTGCCACAGTTAGTTAAAAGGAATTCCCACGTGCCTCCTGTTTGTGTGTGTGTGAGCACCAGCACTGGGACCCTCTGGTGTCCATGTGCCTGGTTTTTAAGATCTGGACAGGACAGATGGACCAGGCAGTGGAAGAGCAGCAGGCTCCTTCTTAGTGCTCCTGTGTTGCCTGACAGAGGTTTGGGTAATTCTTCCTCACTCTCTCTGTCACCTTCTCCATTACACACTTCACTAGGAGGATCCCCATGCAGGTTTCGGTGGCAGTTATTTGAATGTGTTACTGGGATTTTTGCATTTATAAGGGCCACTAACTATCCAGAGAACCATGAATAGTATTTGCAGTATTTAGCTTCAGGCTCTTCTTACAGTTTCATGTGACAAAGAGCACAGAATTTTCCTCTCCCCTGACTCTAAAAAAATTGCTCTTTTTGCCTTTGTAGTGTTCATAGTCTTCTACATGGAAAATAATGGGCACTAAATCCAACAAGTAATGAAAAAAATTATAGGAATGACAACTGAAAACAAATGGACACTGTTTCACACATTGAAACACATTGAAAGTGTGAGCAGAAATGAATAAATGTTATGAAATGCCATCAGCTGTTGTTAGCCTGATCCTGACCCCTTTCAAGTCAATGGCAAAACCCATCAAATGTCAATGGCAGCTGTGTTTTACTTCACTGAGAGATGTTAAAATCTAGCACGTACATTTGTACAGATCAACGGACAGGCCTTTAGCATATTATGCTCTTCTTCATGATGAGCACCTTTGCTTTTTCTGTAGATCTTGTGCTGCTGCTCCCAGTTGTGGTGTTTGAATAGGAGTAGTTCCTCTCGTCAAAATAATGTGTGAAACACCACTGTGCACACCTGAAGGATTCTGTAAACAATTGAGGGAAATGACAGCGTTCTGTGGAGCTGGAGACTGCTATTTCACTAGGGGGGTCTGAGGTGGTCTGTTGGTAGATGAGTTACTGCCCATACCTTCTGGGCTATATAAGCCCCTTTATGGTTTTCATCTGTGTGATTTGGCTGTTCTTATTAACACAGTTGTTCTCAGCCTTGCTGTCTGCTGTATTTTGAACCATTAGTGGTTTAGAGGCAGAGGGAAGAGAAGTATGAACAAAATCTGAGCTGCAAATCTAGTTTGGGGTTGTAGTATGTTCTTGATGCTGAAAAAGAACTGTGGATTTGGAAATCTTCATAAGGCAACTACCATGTTTTGGCACTAGTGATGAATTACTGCTGCAAGAACACAGCTTTTATGGAAGGCACAGAGCAGGCTTGGGTTTGGGCCATAGTTTTAAAACCAGGAAATCAATCCTGGCTTTAGGATAAATAAGTCAGGTTGGTCTGTCTTTTCTTTCTCAGTCTGAACGTGAAACAGTTTGTAAGCTGTTGCTATTTAGTTAATACACTGGAATGCAGTGAAATTCAAAGACATGCAATGTTTCTTCAATTCGATGTATAAATAGATTACAGCATTTTCAGCATTCCAGTCTTATGATCAAGTGGAATCCAGATCAGGTTTCATTTAACCTAGTAAAGAGAGAAATGTGAACAGTTTCAGATAGCTCATGTGGAGTTCAGCAGCATACTCTCTCATATATTTCAAATTCATATTGAGTATGGTATCAACACCATACTCAATATGGTATCATATTGACTATGGTATCAACACCATACTCAATATGGTATCATATTGACTGGTATCAATATTGGAGAAAATCCACATCTCTTTGATATACTTGGTGTGTCTGAAATCTTTCTGTTTGGCATGGTTTTATTTTAATGGATATTTCAATAATTCATTGCTGGATTTCCTAGAATCTAGGTTGCTAATTTTCTTGAAAACCTCTCTTTGAACAGTAAGTAACCACTTTGCTCTGTGTATAAACCATTCTTCAGACTTTTTACCAGCTTTATCAATTACCTCTCAGTGTTAAAAGCATGAATAATGGCAGCACATTTGTTTTTAATATGTTGTCTAAGCAAAAAGGAAACATAGACAAACTTCAGAGAGCTTGTCAGATACTTTAAATAAGTACTATGTGGCACGGCTTGATCTGCAGTCACAGATCCATTTTCAGGACTGAGCTCCTGAAGTGTACGGACTTATGTAATACTTGGGGTAGAAGACTAAGAGGAAGTGTGGAGAGGAAAGATGGTCTGTTTTTAAGATGAGAGAGCAGTTACAGAGTAGACATTAAAGCCATTGCAACTCCATAATAATAATGTTTAGATGGCCTATTTAAATAGGCTTTCCAAGGAGTCCTGATTGTTTGGAGTGGTAGTATCTGTGTTAACTAGCTGAGACAACATCCACTTGGTTCAAGTATGTGAGATCCTGAGGTTCAAAGGTGAATGCGTACCTGCACCCCTCACATTTCACTGCCAGAAGTGCAATGCCCTTTCTTCCCCTTTTGCTGGTGAAGCAGGAATTCAAAACCAGAGGTTGGAGCTAGATAAATAAAGGTGTGGGGAAACTTCTACGTATTTAGGTTCTGAGTAATTTTTGACAGATCTATTGCTGCCACATCAGGTGGGACATGAGACAGTGATCAGCCAAAACTGGTTCTCTGGCCTTTTTTCCATAAACATGCTACATAAAACTTACAGTCTGGATTAGCTGCAACTTTTCTACAAAAGCACAAATGTGGGATTTGTAGCAGGTAGTGGACTAATGGATTCCCTGTCTTCACATGGAATCTGTATGCAAAATATATATCCAAAAAATAACACTTCTGTGGCTAATTCTTGCTTTTTTCATCCAGCTGTACAGCTGCTATCAACATCTGTAACTGCATCTACTGAAACACTCATGCTATCAGACACTAAAATGATGTGTTGAATATAAACCTAAAGTCTGTTCACATAAGTCTCTGCTTTTCTGCTGTTAATTTTGTGTTAAAACTTATACAAGTAGTTCTGAAATCCATTGAAATAGAATCATCAGTGAAATGGAGAGCTTCCTGAGCAAAACTAAAAGTGTTGGGGGTAAACAAGCAATAGTTGTTTATGAGGATCTGCATTTTGTATTATTATTATTATTATTTTATAATTGAGCACTTCCATTATAAGCATGATTAAAAGAACAGGCACAACTTGTCTTGTTGTCCTTCATTAATGCTGAAGAAGTGATCTCAGTGTGTATCTGGGTTTGCAAATTCAAACCACTTTCAGGGGTCTGCTTTTGGAGCCTGAGAAAAATGGGAAAACAGAACATTTGGGGAAGTGAATATTCTGACATTTGTCAGAGTAAACTGATGGAAGTGATACAAACTACTGGGTTAATGAAAAATACCACAATACTTAAAATACACTACTAGGATTCCCATAGTAATTACCTGTTTCCTGGCAAGCCCTAGCAGATTCTCCATGAGAAGTTTGATCAATGGAATTGTCCTGTGGGTGTAAAATGGTGTGGGAACTCTTTAGTAATGCATTGCAAAGAGGTGGTATACTCAGCATTGTCATTTGGGAGGAGGATTTTTTCCTCACACTATAAATAATTCCATGTGGATAAAAAGTAGCTTGTAAATTCTGCAAGTTAAGACTAGGAATTTTCTTTTCAAGGGCTTGGATTCTGTTAAGATGTCTGAAAGTCATTAGAGGCTCTCGACATGGAGTTGTCTCCAGGAAGAGGAGCTGTGGTCTCTGTGGGGACTAGCCAGGACATAGAGACTCCCTCCAAAAGAAGGAGAGGAGGATTTTTGGCTGTTTTTCCAACCACAGTCCCACTTGCTGTTGTTTGAATGAACCTGACAGCACCTGACGGGAACTCGTGGATGTTCAGCACCAGCATTGCTCTGCAGCAAGTGTGGCGTGGCAGCTGCCAGGTTGGGATGGGGAAGGATCTGCACAAAATGCAGTACATACAAACCAGACACAGGAACAGTAGAGTTGGGCTTTGGCTCTATCTCAGGAGAAATCTTGTGGTGGTGTTACCATTAGTGTCACTGACCTGGGCAGTGCACAGCTGGCCACCCAGACACATGTCTCCTGTCTCCCGGGGCTGCAGCTGACCAAATGTCCTTGTGACATCAGTAGAGAGGCCTGGAAGTACAGATGGGCAGTGGTATCAGAATCAGGAGGTCAGTGTGACTGCACTGGCTTTGGCACAAGGTGTGGACTGCTCAGGCAACATCAAGGCTTCTTGAGCACCCAGGTCCAGGTAGCTTGCACCTGGGGGAGTCTGCCCTTTCTTGACATACCTGCCCTGCTGTTACTGCCACTGCTGCTGTTCCTTTTGTCTCTGATGCAGTAAAAAGCCTATTTTTGTTAGCTACTGCCATTCCCAGAACAGCAGCAATGGATCTCAGAGCATCTCAGATGGTCTCCTGTTGGAGAACTCATAACAGGCTTTTATCCAGAGCCCAATCAAAAGGTGAGCACAAAAGCGCTGTCTGGCACAGCATTTATGGGTTTATCCCATAAACCCCCAGTATTTCACCTTTACACTACCAGAACTGGATCCTAAGTTAGTTGTCTAGCAGTTCCCCCACTCATTAACACTTGTAGTTGTTCTAAAACAAGATTTATATTTAAGATGCTGTTTGGAGAAGTGGTAACTGGTTTTTTTTTTGTAACTGATGTCACAAGATAGTGCATGTGAGTCCATTTGACACTGGCTCTTGTGATCATCAGCAAGTACATTACATGAGAGAATGGAGAAAATATTTGTCAGAAAGAACTATCTCTTCCCAGCTCATGAGAGTCCTCCCAGTAAGAAAAGTGTGGAGTCACCTTCAGAGCTCATTAGTGTCAGACCAAACTGTTCCACTGGACAAAGGCAGACATCTTCTTTCAGTTGATTCTAACAAGCAACTGTTGTTTCCCCTTCTGCTTGACAGGGTTATATTTAACCATGCAGTGAGTCTCAGGTACACCTGCTAATTCTATATCCTATTTACATCAATGGAATTTACCTTACATTAATGGTTGCAAAAAGCAAATAGCAATGTGCTAAGAACATGGAAAACAAAACTGGGTTTCTGGCTTCCCAAACCTCTATCACTGAAAATATTTTTCCTTAGTGGTCACCGTTCTGTAGTAGACAAAGTTAAGGGCTAAGCCATTTTATTAGTAACATTTCTATATTGATGCATAACAAAATTATTTGCTGCCCTTCCTTTTCCAGAAAGGAAGTTGCTCTTTTGCTGTAGCATGACATACAAAGCCATAAAAAGGAAACAAGTTTCTGCTAGGAAAAACTTTAATCGATGCTACAAAAAAAAGTAGTTCTGCAACATCAAAAAGTTTAATTCTCACACGGTTTTTTAGTCTGTATTAATTCTAAAATTAGAAACACACTGTGACTTCTTTATTTGTGGATAAATTTACTGAGAAGTGCAAATATCATGTGGAATTCAGTCTTGATGTTGTATTGCTGTCTCTTAAAAATGTATGGAATTGGGTAACTGAAATTAGTAGTGTCAGGCATACATGAGATACAGGAATTGAGTTTGAAATCATAGTTTAAGCAGAATTCCCATCAAAATCCAGTTTGGAAACAGGCGTCAGCAAGCACTTACCAAGTTTGAGCGATGTCTCTTACCATGAGGAAGCGGTTTCTAACCACTTTCTACGCACAGATCCATTAAAATACCAGTCAAGTGCAGGCATTGCCAATGATTTAACTTAAGCCTAGACTAGGAGCAGAGCCTTTGGAATTCTCAAGCAGTTTCTAATTGTATCTGAAATTAAGGTGGACAAACAACCAGAGCATTCAAACATTACACATGCAGTAACTGTTGCTGGAGCTGAAGTGGCGATCATGTATTCTCACTGTTGCCGTGCTGTGGCATGTGCTGTGGTTTGATTCTGGCAGGGGATGGCACAGGGATTAAAAATCACTCTGAATCTGCCTGGAGCTGCAGGCATCAGGTTGTTGTGACTGGTTCTTTTAGTATTCAGACACATACTAGGAAAATATGTCAGATATGTTTATACTAAAACCAAACATGGTTCAGAAAAATAGTAGAAAATCCAGAGGTGAATCCCTCTCTAAGTGCAGTGAACTGCAAGAGTACCTGTCACTTCTACACTGTGGTGACAAACCTGTGAAGAAAATCTGCATCCATTTAAGACTGGGCCACCCCAACAAAATGAGATACTTGGCATTTATTATGGAGTATATTATCAAATATCTGTAAGGAGATTTACTCTGTGAAAGTATATGAATTATTTTTCTCGGAAGTAGTAAATTTTACACTTGTCTATTCACCTTTTTGTGTTCACCTTTTCTTCCGTGTTCTTTAGGAAAATAACAATTTCAAGTCACATAAATAAGCATGGCCCCCATCAGATTGCCTCTAAAGTGCTTTTGGTCTTGTTCTACCTCTTGAATAACCCTGTTCCAGGTCAGCACAAATTTGACCTCTATTCTTCACTTGTTTTCTTTTTCAGTTTTTACATAATGTTAGAAAATGGGAAAAAAAAGTCATCTGCTCTACTAAAGTATTAGTCAGACAAGGTTTGATTATAGAACACCACAAGTGGTGTAGATTTCCCTCCATGGACAATCGTGCTTGTCCTAGCTGATACTCACTCCGTAGATAACTCACTCCAGCACCACGTAGCAGTGGGCATTATGACTAATTCAGCTGGTAAGCAGTTTTGTTGTGGTCTCTCCACTATAGGAGGTTTCGGTGTTTATTCAGTTTTAAGTCATAAAACAGTTTTAAATGATGCAGTCATACAAAAAAAAGATCAGCTGAAGGAGAACGGAAGAAGGTTTTTTGTGATTTTCCTGGTCTTTTGGTTGCGTTATGCTGCCCATAAAAAAGCCACCTCACCTTCTCCCCTCAGTGAGGTACTCAGAAGATTACAGATCTTACTATGAATTGAGCACTGTCTAGATCAAAGATGTGCTGTGTTTTTTAAGTTTCAGGACATTTCTCTATCAAATTAACTCGGAGCTGACTTTTTTCCGTCTCATCTGGTGCCCATAACAAAGGCCATAGTCAATAGCTGAGGTCAACATTGTCCTGTAACCGGCTGGCAGGTGGCACGGTGCTCTACAGGGGATGGAACACAATTCTGAAAGCAGGTCTGCTGCAGTCCCCCCAGGTGTCAGATTCTGTGGTGGGGATATTTGCCTGTGAGTTGTGTGGCCCATCCCCAATAGCCCTCATTGCTAGCGAGCTGATTGCTGGCGTGTGTGAACTGATGCAAAACCAGCTGGGCACAAGGTGTGAGCTGTAAGTGGAAGTTTGCTGAAGGAAAGGATGTAGGCTCTGAGAAAATATCACTCTCAGAGGTGGAGACTGGGGTGGTGGGCATGTTCCTATTCTTCTCTACCTGGCTGAGGAGGACTGTGGCAAGCAGCTCCTGCAACAAGACAGCCAGGGCCTAATTTGCGGTCTGATGGTGATACTGTGCCTCACTAAGTCAGAGGTGATACTCAGGGTGAGCCTGCCCAGTCACAGCCCACTCTGGCTGGCAGGGGATCACATCAGTGAGGTCTTTGGGAGTACACATAGGTCAGAACAAGTCAGAGGAAGAAAAATGATGTGGAAACAGGGTGCTGAAATACAGAACAGTGTATTATTTATTTATTCTATGTAGACCAATATCACAGTTAACCTGTGTAAATATTTCTGTGTTTACTCATGTGGTAAAAGACTTTTGTAATGGTAAGTAAATACCTAGTAGGATAGATTTAGCATGTGAGAAGGCTCACGGTGAGCTTTTTAAGAATGTGAAGGTTAAGCAATACCAATGTACACACAAGTAGCAGGAAGGGGGTAGGTTTTTTCCTTAAAGTTAAATCTGTGCATGCAGGCATGATGTTCAGACTAGCATGGCAGTACACATAGAATTTGAAATTATTTGAAATTGCTGTTTTCAAGAACTCTGACATATATAAATATCTTTTCCCATAGCATGATGCCTAAAGAAATACCCGTTTTCTTCCAGTGTACTTCCCAGAACCAGGCCTTCAACACCATTATTCATCCCATTGTTAAAAGAAATACGCCAGCTCTTCTGTACCATGAACTGTTTCTGGAGTGCTGCTTCTGTGAAGGGTACACAGACACATCTCAGCTTCTGTTGAAATGTAATTAACGGGTGGATTTTAGGCAAATTTTGTGGAAGTTCTCCAAGCTTTATAAATAATATCTCCAATTTTTTTTCAGGCAGTAAAACTGAAACCTAAACTGGAAATTATTCACTTAAAGTTTCAGACCAAGTCAGTGCCCAAAGTAAAATCCAGGGTTTCTTGATCTTCTGCTTACTCCTGTGAACACTGAGCAGTGCACTGTGTAAGCTCTCTTGAGCATATTTTGGAGTGTATGATGCATGTTGCACGAGTCTGTTGTTTCTGCATCTCTGTTTTTGCAGATGAATTGGTACCATGTAGGATATGGGGTGAACAGTGATTTTGAGTGTTAAATGACTGAAGGACTTTTGAACCTGTACTTCTTCATGTGTTCTCAGACAAGGGAAGCAAGGTTCTGTTCTGCATGTAGAAGAGGTGATGCACAGCAGAAGCTTGGAAAGCTGGAGCTGAAGTTGTGCAAGGAGAAGAGAGATGCTTTCAGTTCCCTCCCACATTTTCAGTTTATATCTTTCCCTATTGCATTTGCTTTCTCGTTCCTGCTTCCCCCTTTGCACATGTGTTGGCAGGAAGGAGTGTGCTGGCTTCACAGTGTAAGATATTCTGTGGACAGTCAGTGCTGCTGGCTGCCATGGAGCTGCAGTGGCTCCCCAGAGCTGGTGGTCATCAAAGCTCTCGAGCACAGCAATTGGAGGACTGCAAGCCAGAGCCTGCTGTCTGCCACACATTGGCAGGGGTTTGACATCAGAGTGTGCATTTAAGTCACATCAGCATAACCAAAACCAGTTTAGGTAGAACTGGGTAGATATGGAATTTTGCTCCCAAAGACAAACTGTGGGATGTGAAATAGAGCCAGTGACAGGAACCTGACAGGGACCTGCATTCTGTACAAAGAACCCCAAGTGACAAGTCCATATGGCTTTTCCCTGTAGAATGTGGACCATGGATTACTTCCTCCCATGACTCATAGACGGTTGCATGCAGGTAGGATCCCTGTAACCCTGTTTTCACTTTGTAAATAATTAGACTTAACATTTTTCAGGCTCCTCTTGCTGAAATGAAACCCACACCCTGGTAGTGTCTGCTGGCCCTTGTTCTACCTGGGCACACTGCTGCAGGGGTTACTGGCACTGGCCCACTCGGCTGTGAAAGAAAAAGCTTTATAACAGGATGCTTCTGGTAGGATCATGACTTCAGGACAATCCCTTATTTTTGCAGCTATGTTTATAGGGAGTAGTACATGGTAAATTAAGACATTTGGGGATCTGCAAATCCAGAGCAGACAAAGCTGGGTACTGCATAGCACAGTGACGTTCTGGTCTATAAGGAACCTCACTAGACAGAATGCTGGTTCACACACTAACAAAAGGAAACCCTTTTGTTAATGAATAAAGTGATCAGAATCTGATCTATAGCAATGGTACTGCAGGCCTTAACACTTGATTGGACTCAGGGTTCTTCAGGAGCACAGTGAGAGAACAGAAAGGCAGAATGTGAGAGGAACTACATGGTGAAAGAATGCACAGTGAGGGCTCTTTCCTGCAGCTGCTGAAGCCCTGTTTTCTCTCATAACAGACGTTCTTTAAAAAAAAAACCAAACTGTGAGAAGTGAAGATTTATTGCCTAGTCCTTTGATGCCATGGTCTGTTGAAGCATGGAGAATGGCCATAAGAAGTGGGTTTAGTGTTCTTTTGTGGTAGGTTACAAACAGCACCAGGAATGAGGAAATGTGTCTAATCCTTGTATGGACATCAATTGATTCAATGGTATCGAGTGAGTTTCTTCATCTCATTACATCACAGTTACTCCATTTTTGAAATCAGATTGATGACTATCAAGCATTGTTCATTGTTTGAGGTCTGCAGTTATAAAATAGGAGCAGCATAGGCAGGGCCAGGATGACAGATGCTGCACATGCAGTTTTGGGATCCTGGCCTGTGGCAGGAGCTGTGTGCTGCCCAGATGGGTTATCCAATAGCCCACAGCAGTTGCGAAGTAACCACTGGAGATGATGAAAAAAACTTAGAATTAAAAACTGTGAAAAGATTCAAGTTCACCACAAGACCTCTCCCAAGACTTCCTTAATTCCTTGTTTGGGGAACATTTTAAATTCATCATCGACATTATTTTTATATTTCTAATTCCCAGAGCCCTATTCAAGTTTTATGCATCAAAAAGAATAATTGTGTTATCCAAGTAGGTCTTCAGAAATTGACTTCTTTCTTTGTTACTCAATAGCTGCAGTCACTTGTAGGTGTTTGGGTTTGGCCATCAATTTAAAAATCTGGTTATTATGTATTCAGCTCTTATCTAGGTACTGTGTAGTTTACAGTGAGCAAAGGTGTTCAAGATGGAGTCTGATCCTTCGGGTATTGCCCAATGAATAGCATTTAAAGTTATGCTTGACCCATGCCAATCCTGAGCAATTCCTATCCTTATGGAAATCTCTGTATGATATGACATTTTCTGTAATCCAGGATGTGCCTTTGTAACCATAACTTTGTTTTGCACACATACATATGCCTCTAAAATTGTCTGGTTCTGTCTGACAAACATATGAAACTTTCAGAATTATATTAATTTTGGGGACATGCACTCATACATTGGACAAGACTAAATTTATAAGCCTTGAGGGTATAAGGTATAGCTTTCATCCTAAATTTAGTTTTATTTTCAATTCTGTTGATAAATTTTCTGTACTGATTTCAAAGTCATAGGGCATGTTGGCTGGATGGCTAAAATTTCTAGAGAAAGGGTGTTGTGTATTTATAAAGATAACAGTAATATTCAGAGTGACATCAGTAAGGTTCATAAAAATAATTAAAAGAGTTAAGTTTAAGAATTAATACATGACCACACAGAATAACAAGTGAGGAGAAGGAAAATACACTTCTTCTGTCATGCTGTCATCTCCCTCATGGCTCGGCAGGGCTGGACACCAGATTGGATCCATTACTTTAAATAGAATACGTCTTCTTCTCCCCAGGTGAGCAGACACCAAGTGAGGATGGGCACTAAGATCTTGCAGTCCCTCATAAATACAGTCAGATTTCACTAGGGAACATTTATATGTTTTTGGCAGTACATACTGTGAGCCTGCCTGCTTCATGCTGTGGGAAAACCAGTGAGCTTGTTCTCCTCTGCATTCTTACCTAGAGATTGCTTGTGCCTGTTTGTTCCTTACAGTTTGTTCTCCCAGGCAGTGCAGACAAGCCCTCGGTCCCTTGCTCCCAGAGCAGGAATGGTGTGTCGTCATGCCTTGCGGTGACTTTGCAATGTGGAGAAACTGGCATGGGGATAAGATCACACTTGTTCTGTTCTCTGACCTGAAGGAATGTAAACTTGCTGACCTCATATATCTGCAGACGTTGGCAGATGCTCTTACTCATACCACTTTGTAATTCAGCATTATGGTTATTCCTTACACCTGCACCGTGCTGTGCATAAGCTAACAACAAGTGGTCTTATGAGATGCCACCATTCCATGAAGAAGAAAAGTGAACTCCTCAGGTAGGCTGACTCTGATGTGAGAGATGGCCCAGAGGTGGCCCAGAGTCCCTCATTCCATGGGCAGGCCCATGAGAAGGGACCTGGCTACTGTGTTAGTCTCTGCAGACAATGCCTCAGAGGATACAGTGTGGTGGGCAATGGAGTCTCTAAACCCACCACCAGAGTCCACAGGTGAGCTGTGCAAAAATCCTCTTGAACATCCGAGACACCAGATACCTACCTCCATAGCTGCCTCCCTGCAGGCATGGGAACCCACATGGAAAGTGCTTCATTAATTCCCTTTGGAATATATTCATTACTGGTGTGATTTCCACATGGAAGTCTGCTGTCAGCAAACCTCACAAGTGTGCAAACTGCATGTGCCGTCTGAACTAAAACCTGTCTTGTATGTGCTCTGTTGCAGCTCAGGTTGGTCCCAGAGGCAAATCTGTGATATTCTAGCTGAACAGGGTTCTACATGAAGGTGAAATAACCCTCTGATCCAGTGGGGCAGGGAAGGGGTTTCTGAATAGGATCCACCTCTGAGCAATGCATGGAAAGAACAGATTATCCATACAAAACCACAGTCACCACCTAGGAAGGGAGAAGTTGACACTAGCCTCTTACCATATATCCTCCTTTTCTCCTAAAAAATAGGGGGCTGCAGCACCACACTTCTGTGTCTTTAGGGAATATATCTATGCTGGGCTATACATTATTTGGCTTTACTTTGATTTCAGAAGCTGTAGCAATATGGCTCATGATTCACATCTGTGTTAGGCTGTAGTAGTGAGAAGGAGCAAACAATTGTTCTTGTAGTTGACATTTTAAGTGCTTTTTAGCAATATCAATATCCAGACAAACCAACATTACTTTGAAAGCTACTGCGGAAATTCATAAATGATAATATAGCCAGAGACGATTACAAACATGTAAAACAAACAAATCTGGTGTTTTCTAAACATGAGTCTAAGGGTTGACCGCTGGCTCTGCATCGCATACACTCCAAAGGGTCCATGGATGTGCTATAAAGAGTAAATTTGTATATATAGCAAAATTTTAAAAATAGGTCATAGTTACATGCAAAACTAACACTTCTCCTTTAAGGATGACTATCTGAGAGCCATATCTTCCCAGCAGCAGTTACCGACTCCAGTGAGGATAGCTGTGGGAGCAGAGGGACCTGAACTCAGGTCCAAGTTTTGTTTGCTTATTCTAGCATAGAGCCTTCTTAGAAAAGTAAGAAAAAAGCTCTTTATTCCTGCAAAACTTGTGGCCTTATCCCCTGTAACCTTCCTGAGGGTGGGGAGTCAATGCCAGAACTTTTGCACAGCTTCACTCTGAGGAGTTGTCACTAACCCTGGCACTTCTCAATGCAGAACCAGGTTGCACTGACACCTCTGCTTCAAAATGCAAAGGGTTATTGCTGCAGGAATAAATTCTCTTTCTTAGAAAGAGAGGCATAGAATTTAGCAGGGAAACGGAAGGATTTAGTCTTGTTCCTGCTGCGAATGCTTGAAATGCATAAGACTGAAGTATCTAGGGAGCATGACAAAGGTCTGACAAAACCTGGCAGTTTTAATTAATGGCCTCTATTCAGCTGTCAGAATCCAGTGGGTCTGCTGACAAGACAGTGACGACAGATCAACCTCCACTGACATTCTGTGTAGATGCCTTTAAAGTAGTGAAACATACATTTAAAAACGTGTACTTAGGCATGTGCACAAAACTTGAAGTCTTTCACAGGTGCTCAGATTTGTATCTCAACTAGAGATTCTCTTCAGTGAGACATGCAATTTAAATCCCTAAACCAGGTCAAACCTGACATAAAAATGATTAATTGTTGAACAAAAACGTATCATGATCATCCGTGGATAAAAAGAAGAGGGGAGTTTCACCAATGCAAATACAAAATTTGCAGTTTGGAGCAAGTTTGGAGCTTTTTTAATTAGCCAGAGGAATAATGGGTTTTGGAATCACTACAGTGACTTAACATGGCTCTGGGTGCTGTTGTTTTGTTTTGCAGTGACAAGACTTCCGCAGGAGAAAAATGTGGAATCCCAGCCTAAAATCTCCCATTGCAGACATAATGTCTTAACCTCATATGGAGCCAGGCCTGGCCACCTCCTCGGGAATGCTGCTGAAACGCAGCCATCAGTGAGAGCAAGTCAGCCCTTTCACTGCAGGTGTGCCAACAGGGATTGCTGCTGGGGCTTTCTGAGAGGGAGCTCAGAGCTCCCTTTGGTAAGGAACCTCTCTGTTTCCTGTGAGATACATGCATGGCATGTACAGGGGAACGATTCTGTCTGACCAGACTAAGTCTCGTGGTGTTAGGCTGTCCCAGAGTTAGCAGGTGAGCTGCCCTGGCTATGTTCCTGTCCGTGGTGCACAGTGGGTGCAGCTGAGAGCAGCAGCTCTGAGCTGTCTGTACCCCCATGGCATCCTTACTGCAGCTGCCTTCTCGCTTTGGAGGAGGTTTTTGTTCAGAGAAGGTTCCCTGAAAGACCTTTTTTTTTTGTAGGAGAAATGAAATGTACTCAGGCCAGCCTGGTTACCCCTCATTTTGGGAGAGGCCTTAGAGCCTTTGGGAAATGGCTTTCACCTATCTTCTGCAGGCTGTGGATGAAAGTTTGCATGTGCCTCTGACAGCATACAGAGAGATGTGCACTAACACCCTTGTAGGGAAACACAGCAGAGAGCACTTCCAGCTTGCAGGATGTTGGGGTAGCCCAGCAGGCTAAGGGCAGCAAGCTGGGCATACCCTCACTGCTGAGGAGGTCTGAGCTCCTTGGCTTGCACAGGGACAGGGACCACATGTGACTTGCACCACAGCTGAGTATGTAGCCAGTGGGAAAAACACTCCTGGCAGAAAAGAGAAAGCAAGAAGGTGCAAAGTGACAGAAATTGGCCTTCAGGTTAGCACCTCAGTCTCCGTATCATCCCTGAGACTGAATTCATATGCGCTCAGCCAACCCATTTTTGAGAGTTTCAGGGTAAACTGGGTTTCCCTGTGCACACACCCAGCCCTCTGTGAGCACCTCTTGTGTGGCTGCTGGCAGATTTTGGAGGCTCTGAACCTATGACCAAAAATAGGTGGGTCTGGTTTCCCTAGTCATTGTGTTCAGTCTTACACATGCCATGATGATGAAGCACTCTAAATCATGAGTCTGCTCACATTCACTGATAAACCAGTCATGCAAAAGGTTCCTTGGAGTAGGAATTCAGCAGTAGGCATTTCACATCTGTGAGAAATAATTCAAGGGTGTGGAGTGACTCATTGGGAACTGCATGAATAATCAAGACTTCTTTTTCAGCAAGACAAAGCCATGAACTTTTGTCTGGCACATCAGGGAATATGTTCCCTTTGTTAAGGCCTGTGTTCTGGGGACTGATGCTAGCAAAAATACCAGAAGGAGGGATTTTTGTGATGGTCACAGAGTGGTCACTTTTAAAGTGCAGTTTTGTGTATGCCAGCATAGCATGGGTGTGAGACTGCAGAGCTCAGAGTAGAAAACAAAACAGAGAGTGGGAAAGCCTTGTGCTGGTGTGTGGTCAGAAGAGTTTCTGCGGCAGTCAGGAGCAATATCACCTCTCCAGGTGTGTCATTTACTAAATGAAAACAGTATTGCAGGGAGCCAACAAAACGAATCCACAGCCTCAAAGCAGGTGTGAGCTGGGATCAGTCCCAGAGAACAGCCCTTTCCTACCACCAGGCCATCCTGCCCTTGAGAAGGCTGGCAGAGCCCCTGACCAGCACACCCTCACGCTGATGTCAACAGAGGCTTCTCTTCCCAGAGCCCCTGACTACTGTGTTTCCATCCCCGCTCCTGGGCAGCTTTCCCAAATGAAGCTCTTCTGCACAGCGCCTGAAGTGAAGCTGTCGGCAACATCCTTTTTACAATGAACAAGTTCTCTATCTATACACCAACCTGCATGTTCAGAAAGGGGGCTGGGGAAACTGAGGGTAATCTGTGAGGCATCTTTCCCACCCAGAGCCTGGGGACACCTCGTCTACTGTAAAAATTCACAAACACTTCCGAGATAGCACTTCTTGTTTTTTTTTTCTCCAGACCACATTATAATTTTAATTATTATCAGGTAACATGTTAGGTAAACAGCTCATAAGTCCAGTTAAAGGACAGAGCTATTTGAGAAGCAGTTGATGCTATGTAAACCTTAAAAACAAAGACATAAAATTGGAGAGTAGAATAAAAAGATGGAAAATGAAACCAGCCTCAGCAGAGTTTTTTAATATTAAGCAAGGACTCAGATCTTTCCCTTGGCCAAGTCTAGAAATTTGCCAACCACTACTGGTTCCCACTTGTGTGGAAATGAGGAGCCGGGTTGTTTTTTTTCCTAGACTGCAGAGCAAGCAACAACAGGAGTTGTGCTGGTCTAAGGTTCTGGTTTGCTGTGCCGTGTAAGAACAATGATGAGAAAGGCAGAAGGTGGGATCATTTTCCATCTGGCCTGTGCCATTTTCAGTCCAGGCACCCTCCAGGGTCAGGTGCTGGGGCCCTCAGCTTATTCCATCAGAGCTCCCAGGTACTGCATCCCTGCACACAGACCTGTCTGCCCCAGCAGCTCTGAGAGCTGTAAATACTGGCAGCACTCAGGGATTGGAGACTTGGCAAATGTGACAGATGGCAGGAAAAGCTTTATAAGCTGAGCAGAGGCTGGGAGAAAGCTTGTGAACTCTGGTCACAGGTTACAGAACAGACAAATGCATGTCAAACGATGGACATCACTGGATTTCTATGTGTACTGAGGTCCAGAGATTGTCACTACAGATAAGGTATTTCCAGTACATTTTTTCTCTATGCAAGTTGTAAAATTCATCCCAACTGGTTATGTGACAGGATCTGTTCTTTCAAGGACAGGGCTAAATCCATCATGACCACAACTTGCCAGCACTTCATATAACTTGATCCCATGTGAATCACACAGTGAGTGTGAGCTCCAAGAGCTGAGTCCATGAACAAAGCAGATCTTGGAGCAGGACGAGGAATGCAGAGGCGTGTGCTGGAAGGTGTGGCAGGTATGTGTGAGCTGTTAATGACCGTGCTGAAGAAATCCTGGTGATGCAGAGGTGAAAGAGTCCAAGAACTGGAGGAGTCCAGAACCCATGCTGTAGGATCAGCTGCAGGACTGATTTGCATCCATAGCAGCTGGTGCCGGTTCCTGGCATGGAAATGCTGTTCAGCAGCAGCACTTCTGAATCTCACACGCTAGCAGCAGGTACGGGCCTGCATTGGTATTATCTTAGTTTTCAAAGACTTATCATGCTTTTCAGAGCCATCCTATCTTTCATTTGAGACGTCACTGGACAGGGCACTCCATGGCTACTACCACTCTCCCCTGAACCAGCCTCTGTGAAGGTGACCTCTTCCACTTACAAGTGAGGAAGGGCAGAAAAATTAGGGTTTAATGGATGGAACTCCGGATGGAACATGGATAAACCCAAGAAGTTTAATAGATGAAAAGTGGCAAAACCACTGACTAGCATTTGTAAAGCTGATATGCAAAAAGCTTAAGATCTGCAACTTGAAAAGTATGGGGTCTGTCTAGTTATGAGACAAAACTGTGGCAGGATCTGACCCTGCCTGCTCAGCCCTGTGACTGAGGTTCTCTTTCTCCACGTTATGGGCTTCAGCTGTAGCACAGCAAAAGGACCTGCACCATTCTGACATGAACACTGCTCTGCCTGCCTGCACTGCCTCACTGCAAAGAGTGCCTCTGAATTATAGGTGGGCAACATTCACCAAAATTGATTCCCCTGGAAAGTTTGGTGCCATTCACCTTATTTGCTCCATGGGCTTTCTCAACCCCCTTGAGGTCCCACACAACTGGGGAGGGCTGTAACACCCCTGGAACAAGGTACGCCTTGGTGGGGAAGTGACCTGTGGGCGTAAGTGATCTTTCCTAATACCTGGCAGTTGTCCCACCCAGGCTTAACCTGCATCTCCTTCAGCCAAAGGAAGGATGGGGATCAGGCTGGTAGATGAACAGCACGGTCCTGGCCCCGTGTCCAACCAGCACGCCATAACCAGGCATGCCACCAACAAACATTCCCAGGAATTCAAGGCAGGAGACATACCATGTCCGTCTCATCTTGATTTTTGATATTTTTCCACCCTAAACACTTGGCTAGGTGATTGTTGTTTGGCTTTAAAATTTTTTGTGTGATAACTGAAGATGTATACTACGAGGCAGGAGTTTTGTTTCCTTAAGAGCGGCAGCCTCAGCTCCTGGAAGCAGGCAGCTTCAGTGGCTGTACTGGACATCTACTGACCTCAGGCCTTATTCTTTCACCTGTCTTGTCACTGACCTGTGTCTGCTGGTGCTGAGGGATTGAATATATGGTGCCAACAGCCTTTGGGGAATGTATCTCCCCTGCAGTAGCCAGGATCACTGTAAGTGCTTTCTCTGCCCTGCCCAGAGTGATGCGAAATGGGAATGTCAGGCGAAGCCTGTGCTTCAGCTGTGCTCGGTTCTGGGCCATGCAACGAGGACTCTTTACTGGAAACAGGAGGTATATGCCCAATGTTATCATTGCTATTACAAAACAAAGGGCTGCTCTGGTACAGTGATCTATGTTGATGAAAGCTAGGAAATGCCATCCTGTCCCTCTCTGTAGTACATCCTTCAGAAGATGTGCATGGGGGAATGCAAAGGAGGTTCTCATCACTGTGTATGTCAGTAATGAAGTTTCCTGGGAATAAGTTAGGAGTCTAGAAGCTCAAGGTGTTTGTCTTATGAGTTCTTGTGTACCCATGGGTTGGTCCTTGGAAAGCTGCTGTAACACACCAGGAGGAAAGCACTTAGTCATTCCTGAGAGAAGCTTTGCATATCCCAGCCCAAGAGGAGAATGGATATCATCACAACATTTTCTGCTGTATCCTGGCTTTTCTGAGCTGAACAGATCTGTGTCAGCTGAGGAAAGCGATGCTTTCCTTGCACGTGGCCAGTGCTCGTAACACCATAATTAAACATAAATTCTTTAAATAGGTGCACTAGAGGGTATTCTCTCAGTGAGAGCTTATACATCCTGTGCTACTTATTTCTTCCAGGTTGGCTCATATTTAAATCTGGTTGTTGCAAAAGAGCAAACCTACCCAGCCAGAATGATTATAGGAGGCAGTGAGAAATCAATTTAGGAAATATGAATTGCTTGAACCTCACAAAGTCCTAAATGGGGAAGATGGGGCTTAAAGATAATATTAAAAAATCTGTTCAGTAGTGGAAACAATCTAAGTTGTATGTCTCTTAAGTGGGTGTCTGACCACAAGACTTCCCATCTTCATCTAACTGAAGATGCTTGCTCATCATTCTTGTAAAATATGCTGCTCTCATCTCTTTTGTTCACATAGTAGAGAAACTCAGCTTTCTGATGTGGTAATGAAGCAAACCAAAAACTCGAACTATTCCAACGAAATCCTAAGCAAATTTAGTGTTGCAGCTGATGTTATAGAATAACAATTTCCTGGTGGGATATAGCATATACAGTGATTACAAAATCACCTGCCTTTGTGAAAAAGGAGTTTATACTGCCTGGTTTAAAACTGGCTACTTGGCCGGACCAAATATCTTTATCCACTACAGAGATCACAAAGATTTTTATCACAGGGGATTAAAAAATTTATTTAATCTGACAGTAAATTAAACTGAGATGAGTGATGCTGTAGCCATCTTGTTTCCTGCCGTGGCTCTTTGGGACATTGCTAGCCCTGGAGGGAAAATGCTGAACAGGGCTTCCAGCAGCTGCTGACTCAGCACAGCCCTGCACAGTGACCATCACTAGCACTGACTTCAATGTACTGCAGTAACAAGAGCTGGTTGTGAAGAAATGCGCAAGCCCTGAGCAAAGCCATGCACGAGGAGTGCTGAAAGCAGTCAGTGATCAAAACAGAACAAAAAGGAAAGAAATGTGACTGATTACCACAAATACTAAGAAATTTTTTCTAGCTGTTAAAAGAACCACCAGGTTAATACAGAAAGGCACAGAGTTTGTTTCTGACCCATCTCCATGTCATAAGATATTATAATTCTATGCTGTTAAGTTGTGCTGAAGCTAGATGTGGTTAATGGTGGGGTGAGGCAGCTGGGTGCTCACTGCAGGAGGAGGAGGAGGCCGGTGGAGCAGGGGCAGCTTGGGGCCCACCACCAGGCTTGGCCTTATCTCAGCCGTCACTGTGAACTCTTCAACCCCTATGCTGAAGGGCTGAACATGTTCAATAGCTTCACATTTGCTCTGTCACAGACTTTCTCTTTCAAAAATTCTGCTAAGGGCCACAGCCAAGCTGGAAGAACAGGTGCTCTCCACTCCCAGGAGGTTCCAGGCTGTGAGCAGGTGCCCTCTGTCCCCTGGGAGCTCTGGGCCGGCTGTGCCGGGCAGTGCTGGCACAGGTGGGGTTGGTGCTGGTGCAGGTGGGAGCAGCTGCTGGACTCAGCAGACACTGACTGTGTTTGCCCAAGGATTAAGCAAGGTAAGCCTCTAGGCTTGTCCATCCCCCATTCAGGGGACCCAGTCTCTTTATCTTTCTCTGTCCATAGGGTATTTAAAGGCCCTGGTCCCCCAAGAGGACACCTCGGGCTGGCGGAATGTGCTGTGGTCGCAAGGCCCCGAGCCATGCTCCCCGTGCTGAGCCCCATGCAACGCTGCTTTGGCAGGCATGGCTGCTGGTGTCTGGGGTCTGCTCAGCTTTTCTTTGAGGTATTTAAACTTAGCAAAGTGGCTTTTTTTTAGATCCATATGCATAGAGCATGTGGTCACCTGTGACAATATGTTTATTCACAGATCCTAGCTGCTTTCAGGGACCAGCCTTCTCCAAACATAATTAGGGCTATTTAAGTAGTTGCTCACAATTACTTCTTGGTTCACACAAAACACTATGAATTCCCTCACTGAGCAAAAACTGCAGGCAGCATGAATGTGAAAAGCAACAAGGATCTTGCTGTTGAGTGCTTCAAATATTTCTACAATCCCATTGTAAATGGATGTTTACTTCTAAAGAGCTGCCCACCATGTCTACTCTGCCTTTATGTCAGTTTTCAGACCAGTAGCTTTACCCGGCACTCTGACAGCTGTTCCCACCTGTCAGCCTCCCTTGCTCTGGCTCATAGTAATTAGGCTGGAGGTATATGCAGAAAAGCCTGATTTGGGGCTGGATGTGAACAGAAGCTCTTCAGCTTTTATCCTTTTGCCTGCCCTAAAAAATTTAATTTCTGGGATTCCAGCAAGGCCATCACACTGAATGTGTCTGTGTGAGTGTTGGTGAGCAAAGCTTGGCCCCACACCCGGCCCCAGCAGGAGCTGAACTATCGGGTCATCTGGAACATGAGTCTCATTTTCAGCACTGCACAATTTTCTCCACAGTGATGTTATCTTTGCCATCGGCTACTGGCACGCAGCAGCTCACATATGCCATTAGCAGGTGGCAGAAGACATAAATGGAATTTTCTCTCAGAACATTTCTTCCATTCTTCCTCCCAGACTGATGAAGTGCAAGTTCAAGCTAAAGGCATGTAGTGACTACAGCCTGTTCCCAAACAGGGCCATGGAGAGTTAAAAGCAGGCTCCGGGAGAAACTCTCATCTTTCAGTCTCTCTGCTAGGGTTAGCTCCTCAGCACACTGCACTTAGAACATGGGGAGTGCATTTCTGTGTGGCTGCACTCTTGATACCCTCCTGGCAGCTCCTCAGCTCCTTTGGGATCAGCTGGCAACAGGCAGGGAGGCAGAGACATGGGCGCAGTCTCAGTGGGAAGCTGAGGCATCTGTCCATGGTCTCAGCAAGCTGCTGGCAGCTTGGCAGAGCTCTGGGCACTGGTGTAGACCAAGATGAACACAGACATTTAAGAATCAGGCAAACAAATTGCCAGAAGAGTCATGAATTCAGGAACACGACGTGCACATTGTGTGGCCTCCAAAAGGAGGAGGCAGAAGCCTGAGGAGCTCCGCATCATCCCATGTTTATGCTGCTGTGAGCTCGAGTTGACCTGCCTTCCAGCAGAGCCCCAGTCAGAGGAGCCTGGGAGCTGCTGTTGGAACCATGTACCTGAGTGCACTCCTGACTCACCATTCACTTTTGGATCTGGATGTCTTATATAGGAAAATAAACGGCTTTTTGAAAAATCTTATTCAGGGTTCTTCTTTTATTTTTGATATGAGCTTTTTTTTCTGTCTCCCTCAACTGCAGCAAATCCTGCTCAAAGTTGCTCCTGAACTTGATGGGAAAAAAACACATTAAAGACCATGGCTCAGGACCCCCTTGGTCTCCAGACCTGACACAAGCATTTATTTTTCATCTGTTTTGTTTTGTCCCCAAGGGACAATTTCATTTCAGGTTCATGAGCTTATACTGAAAAACAATAGAACATTTCCAAAGTCACAAAATTCTGTGGAATCACAAGTCTAATGCTTTGGATCCAAAGTTAAAACTTCAGGGATTTTTCCCCACAAAGATACTTAGATACTTGACCAAATGAAAAGTGCTTCAGCGCTACAACTGCCACATTGATGCTCTTGTCTGACCTGTCTCAGGGACCTTGTTTGTTTTGTCAGATAATGCAGATGGGGAAGGGAATTGTCACTTGCTTTTGTTCATGGAAGTCTTCAAGTTCCAAGGTATTGAAAATAATTTTCTTCCATACAAATGTAGTTTCTATTGCACAATATGCTCTCTCATCATATGTGGAAATCCCATTCCCTGGTTTCAAAAAGTCTTTGGGCTTTTGAATGCTGCTGCTTTCCCACAATGGGGAGTGGTCTCTGCCCCCACTTTGCCCCTCATTGCTGGGGGGATCAGAGCAGGGGGGCAGTGAAGAGAAGAGTGAACTATTAAAGCCAGACTGCTGTGTGCACCTGGGCAGAGCCGCCACTGGAAAGGTGCACGGTAGAGGCACTTTTGTGCCAACCATAGAAATAATTTCCTTAGAAAAGTATTTTGCCTAAAGCCCACTAGAGATTGCAGCCCCAGATAACTCTCTTGCTTTGGTGCAGGGTCAGAGCTGAAACTCTGCAGAGGGGGCATGGCCAGCTCCCGGCGTGAGCACTGTGGCCACACAGGCATGGGATCTCCTGCACCAGACAACCCAGGGCAGAAGGAAAGAAAAGGCAGTAAGGAAAATGGGGGCTGTAATAATTTTGCTGTACTGGGGGGAAAAAAAGAATTTGTCATCTGGCTAAGAAAGCAAATTCCGCTGGATCCTAAATTTCCTACCTATCGCCATGGAACAGCTTCTGTCGAGTGCTGTCAATACCTCAGAGCTCTCCCATGTTCCTTTAAAGTTCAAAGTCAAAAGGCTACTTTGAGGTGGCTGCATCTATTTGCCCTTTTCTTCCCCTGAAGCAAACAACCAGTAAAATTCCCTGGCATATTGCTCTCCTTTCTGAAGTTTCTTTCCTCCATTTCCCTCTTCCATAAAATCAGACTGCTATTCACACATGGGTGAATCTAGAAAATCATTTAGAGTGGGAAGCACATGAACCACTTCGGTGAACATCAGGTAATTGTATTTTAGAGGCCTTTTGAAAGGTCAACTATTTCTGGCTAATTTTTCCAGCTACTTTCTTTGTGAACTGAAGCCCACTGGCACCAGGTGAAGAACAAGGTGGTTTTGTAAAAGTCTCCAACTCTCTGGCCCTGTGAACTGCCCACCCTAGATCACTGTGTGATTCCTTTCATGTTTTATTTCCGAGACACCCATCTCCACATGTCACCTGCTTGTGCCAGGTTTGTATCACTCACCTGTGTCCTGGGAACAGCTGAGGTTTTCAGACACACTGCTCATTAGATTCTACACTTTTCTAAAAAAAGGCTGACTTTTCAGTTGCATCAGGATATGAAAAGCAACCTGAAAATCATGAGACACACAAATAGACACACAGACAGACAGACCACTGGAGCGCTGGAACCTGCCCATCCATGGTTGGTCCCAATGCATTTCTCCTATGCCAAGAATTCCAGGTGGGCTCACGCTGCAGCTTTTCCGTCTCAGCATCACAAATTTGGGTATTACTTCTAACAAACCAATAAACCTTGCAATAATAAATAAGAAACTAAAATATTAATTTAAATGAACTGACAAGTGTTACAGCCACAAGATGGTCACATAATCCCAACTTCCATTCAAAACCAGACAAAGAACATCAAACAACATTAAAGAAACTTTATGTTCTTTAGTAATGCAATTTCAACTACAGAAGTAAATAAATTTGGTTTATACTAAGAATGGAAGCACAGAGGGACTTCTCTAGATAAAATTTTTATTTTAGGAGAAATTTAAATTTCCTAAACTGGTCTTGTTTTCTGAAAAACAATCCAGAATGGAGAAGAGAACAATGACACTTAGGCTGTACATTAATTAAAGCAAAGGCTTTTTAAAACAGCAAACCTGGCAATCAAGGCCCTGATTTGTCCTCTTGGGAATGCAAGACCAGTCAATAACAGCGTGGCCAGCTCCCAATCCCAGATTCCTAACTGCTGCTCCAGACACTGCCCAGGTTCTGCCAAATTTGCCTGCGCAGGGCTTTGTTCCTGAGGCTGCATTCCTGCGTTCTGACAACAGCCACCACACAGCTCCATGGTCAGACATATGTTCAGGGAGGCATGTGAAGAGGCAGGACTAGCCTTTAGAAATTTAAAATAGAAATTTTAATTAAGGAAAACATAAGTGACATATCTATTTGAGAAAGTAATGGCCGTGCAATGCAAGTGCATCAGTGCCAGTCTCCAGAGCTGCACCCAGCAGTGCCTTTGCTGCAGGAGAGCGGGAGCCCAGCTCTGCCCCCAGAGCCAGCACCACCCGCTGAGAGCTCAGCACCCCTCCCTGCTGCACGCTGGGCCCCAGCTGGGCACAAGCCCCTGCAGACTCCATCCCTGTGGGGGCTCTGGGGGACACGGGATTGTCCCGCTCCTCCAGCAAGGTGGCACGGAAGCCTTGCACTGGTCCGCTGAGCTGCCTCGGAGGTCCATGGCCTATAGGGAGGAAAGCCTGGCCCCACACAGCCCCACTCCCTGCTTCAAGGTGCTGCTCCCAGCACTTTGCAGACCACAGAGGAATAGAAACAATAATGACACTTTCTGATCTGTTGCACCTTTCTGCATGGTTAAAGACCCACTGTCCAACATACTGCACTTGCCTCCCTTTCTGCCTGCTTTGATTACCTGATGCAAGTCAAGATCCACTCACTGCATTTATCTTGTGTTCTGTATTAAATACTTCACAACCTGCAAACAGATCTATTTTGAGTAAATATAAAATTCTATATTTAGAAAAAAAATACAGACCTAAACTATTCTAGTATTCTCAGACTACAAACCATTATGAACCATTTTTGTCCCCATTAATTGCAGTCTAAGACTATAAAACATAGGTTATGACAACATTTGCAGAACATGTACATAGCATTTCTAAATGACAGTGTCCTTTAAAGTCAGGTACATGTCATAACTTCTAGCTACTGTGTGTAGTTGTAAACTGTAGGAAATCACACAATTTGAAAAATGCTGCGAGTAAGACAATGTCTAGATCAGCACTGTCCAAGGAGCATAGTCTTGAGACACCAGATCTCAGGCCACATCCTTCCCTTCCAAAAAATACATTGATTTGGTACCTTCCTTGGCAGTTTGGGGTCAAAATGTAGACCAAGTTGGGAGAGGTCTGTGAGCATCTCTGCCAGGCTGCAGGGAGATGAGCCAGGGTGGTTCCATCAGGGCAGGGGTCTGCATTCAGTAGGGATGGACCCTTCCTGCTCCCTCTTATGGGAATCTGATGGGAACTGGCACCATCTGGGACACATGTGTTTGCAGTACAGGTATGGGTATCTTTAATGAATTACATGTTGATTTCTCTGTCTGGGGCAGATGCCAGGAGTCCTCTCTAATATCAGCAACATTTAACTCATGATTTCAGCTGCTCCTCATGGAAAGGCACAAAAGAACAGGCTCCAGTGTGAGAGCAGCAGCAGACCCCCCGGAATGATGGCCGACCAGAGAACCTGGCTCAGAATAGAGAGAGCATCAATTAGGATTACAGAGAAGTAACAGGCTTAGTATAATATGACAGCTGTGCCAGAGAATTCCTAATCTTCTACCTGCAATCCCTACTGTCAGATCTCTACGTTATATTTTGGGTATCAACCAAATCATATTGGCTGCAGAATTCCCCCCACCATTTCTAGAAGTCACTGGAGAAGGGAAGAATTGCCTATACTTAGCCCACCAAGTCCTCATGTTAATCTTTGCTCCCTCTTTGCTTTAGTACTCTGCTGTCCATTTTCACCTGGTGTATCCCACAATGGGTCTAGATGCTGAAGAATGCAGCCCAGGCCATGCTTTCCCCAGAAGGATTAATGGCTGGGTCTGTGGTTTGTTTTCCATTTACTTCTTTCTTGCTTTCCCCATGTGTGGGTTTCCTTATAATACAGGGTATAAAAAACACTCCAGCCAGAAGACGGCAGACCTGCAATGGAAAGGAAATGATAAATCCAATGGCAGAATGTAGAAAAGAAGGAAAGGGGCAACATTTGTAGTGCAGTTTTGCCTGAAACTTCAGTCACATCTGTGCTGGTTTGAGGTGATGAGGGTACATTTGAAAAAGAAAGCAATAGGTTTGTAGACGGCAGACCCAAATCACAGCAGTTACCAGATTCATACCTAGCAGCCCTCACTGCATGCCTCTGTCCTCTCTCCGCCAGGCTTGCTGCCGTGTGCAGAGACAGTTGGGACCATGGAGCCATCTCCCCTCCCAGGGAGCACAGGGGGTCTGTGGGGTTCCCCACCTTCCCCAGCACTGCTCTGGGACACTCCTCCAACAACACCTTGTGGGCAGGTTGGCACTGAGGATCTTGGGAGTTGCTGGCCATGCTGAGAGTCCCACAAAGAATGGTGTTTTCACACTACCTTCTCCCATTATCTCCTGTCTTCCCAGCTGCTGCTGGACACTCGCCGCAGAAAGGAAAGCCGGCAGAGCACGTGGAGGGAGATCACCAGGAGACTTGGGCCTGGACAACTGCGATCGGCCGCCTCCAAGCTCTTTCCTTGCAGAACATGCTGGGAACAAACCGCGTAGTGTCACATAACACAAATCAAAGTGATGTTCCCCACTGAGAAGGGATCCACTAACCATCAGTGATGCTTTGCTCAAAGCAGGAAAAGTATGAAGAAGAGCACAGGTGAGGAGAAGGGAAGAAATACCTTTGGAAAAAAGCTTCCAAGCCAGTAGGAATGTGAAATGCCCAAACTCAGCCCAAGTCAGTGCACAAGGAAACAGAACTCTGCAAATACAAGGAGAAAAGACTCAGCCACACCTCTGAGCAGTGGCAGAGCTGCCCTATCCCTGCCAGGAACAGCTAGCAGTGCAGGCAGGTGACTTGTGTCCTCATCCCCCTCAACAGAGAGAATAAGGGGGAAAAAAAAGAGACCAAAGAAAGTCATGGAACTTTGCCGACAGTGAGGAGCTGCACTGGAGCAGGCTCAGGGCTACAGCGCAGGGAATTTCTCTTGCCTTGCAAAAGTATTTGCAGGTCCCATTTTAAAGGGAGTGTTTTAAACTCCCATTGGACTTACAGGTTCTCAGGGCTCAGAGTGTGACAGCAACAAGTGGACAAAGTTCCTTGTTCATGGTGACTGAATTTGACCCTTTCCAAAACTCCCCTGGGCAAGGTCCACAGGTCACTTTGGGGGATGTGGGTCCTCCCTGCCTGGCTGTTCCCATAGAGAGATTTAGATCGACCTCTGTCATCTCTCTGCACATGGCAGAGGTCGATCTAAATCTCCCTCCCTGGAGTCTCCCTCCCTGGAGTCCCTGAGGGGGCACACAAAGTGGGCAGGAGCACCAGGCACCGAGATGCTGTGTCCTCCTTGGCCACCCAGCCTTGGGCTCCCATCAGTGCACAGGTGCCTTGGTGTGACTCAGCTGATTCCTGCAGGGAACAGGTAGAGCAGCCCCAGTGCCAACTGGTACCAGACAAAACAAGGCAGTTTGGGGAGATAGGGACATGCAGGACCAAAAGGGAAAGTACATGGAGGGTGGGGAGGGAAATTGTTTAGAGCTGGAGCTATTTTTGTAGAATCTGGCTGTTAAACACAGAACCATGGTGATTTTAAAATTCTGCTTATTGAATCAAGTCACTCTCCTGCCAATTGGATTCCTTCAGCAGGCTGGACAATCTGACACCTCCACTTAAAAAAGAATCTGCCAACATGAGCAGCTTAGTGTTACAGGATATAGAACCATCCCTGAGCTGCACTCCCTGGGCAAGCCAGGCTCTGTGGCTGGGAATGGAGCTCTTTTATGGGAAACTTCTGCACAGTATGGGAAGAGCCTTTATGCCCTCCAGCATCCCAAAACCTGAAGCCTCCGGCCTCTGGTCCATACCCACCATACTGTGGGGATGGCAGGGTGCCCCGAGGAGCTGCGCTCCTCCTCTAACACCCCCAAGTGAGCATTCCTGCTTTTCCCTTAGTACGGACAGCTGTGTATCAGCATTCCCTCAGGACACTGTGTCCTCCACAGAAGGGCCCGGGACAAAGAGCACCTTTTGAAGTCTCTTGTTACTCTGTACCTGTATTTCTCATCTCTGACAAGCCTACCCATGAAATTCCAAAAAGATAGTTATCTCTTAAAAAATAGCTCAGGCTGACCACTACTCTGATCCAAACCTTCCATGATACCTTTCTGTAAGCAAAGAACTACTTAAGTGGTACCCTTGAGGATAATGTTTCACATGTGCCTCATTTTGACACTAATGAAGGCTACTTTTTGTACCAGCTCTGCTCTTACATGATTACTGCATTTTTTTCTGTCAGTAGCACTTTCAATTCTATTTACTAGTTATTGCAGTTACTGCTTGGAATGCACTTCACTTTGGAAACAGCAAAGGCCCATGGACATTTTACATGAAAGAAACATTGATGTGACTCTGTTAAAGAAAGCAAAAGGCATTTTGTGGATTTTTGGATTTGCCCAAGTCCTGTATACTTACATTTCTTGATACTACTGCAGAGTACAGGAGATATTAACAGCTGTGCCTTGGCACCAGCACTGGCCCTGGCAGTCTGTGCCAAGGTCATGGCCAGTAGCCCCAGACTGCCCATCAGCGCCTCACTGACCTGCACTGAACCGCACGCTCACCACCACACAACATTAATTCTGACTTATCCATGAAAATGAACAATTTTCCAATGGCAGAATGGACTCAAACTGGTGATCTTGGCAGACTTCAACCAGGTGAAAGTTGACGCTGTTACAGTCTTGCGAGCACAAAGGAATGCATCAGCCGTTCTTCTGACGTGTAACAGGGCCATAATGCTGCTCTGACCCCATGGCTCTCCCAGAAAATCCCTACACTAACATGTATTGAAGCAGTCTAGGCTGAGCTTGTCGTAAGTCTCAGATCTCTGCATGTTACTCATTCCAATGCAGACTCTAGGGCTAACCACAGTAGAGAGAAAAATAGCTGAGGACACAAACACCAGAATAATTTTAAGCATTCACTACTAAAATACTGTATATATTAAAAATGCTGTCAGCATTTACACTAAAATCAAAAGCATCCCTGATTTTAGTCTTTGTTTTACATTTCATGCTGATTTCAACAATAAATATGCAATCACAAGAACTTAGTTAGAAAGTTCAGCAATTTTTAAGACTCCTCAAAGAGAGCTTAAAATGACTCCCCAAAGCAAGGGACCTTTCCCAGCAGCCAGAGTGTGCAGAGGGGCTGTGTGGAGCATGGACTGGCAGTGTCACCACAGATCCTGCCTGTAACATCCTCCTGTTATGGGAGGATGAATCCACGAATAAGCCAAGGTCGAGGTTTGCTGTGCTGGCTGTTCCCACCCACTGAGGGCCCAGCCCAGCATGGTTCAGCCACAGCTCCTGTGGCTCTGGCAGAACCTCCCCATCAGCCATGTACAGGGCAAGACTCACCCAGAGGCTTCATGTGCCAACATCCAGTGGGACTGGAGACTGTCTGGCTGCAGGGATGGCTGCTCTGCTGCCGAGGCACTTCCCAAACCCCCTGTACAGAGGCTGCAATCCCACCCCCCATACACTGTGGACGGGGGAGATGTCTGAGCTCAGCAGGTCTTGAAGCACTTCATCATCAGTTTTGCTTGTTTATTAGTGCTCCCCAGCCCCAGAAAGCAGCAGCACTTCACTTCCAGGCGAGCCACCAAGAGCATGCACCACCCTGCGTGGGACACAGGCATGTGGAATGTGGGCACTGCTGCAGAGGGGACATGGGCACATGGGAAGCAGGCACTGCCATGGGTGGGACACAGGCACTGCTTCAGCCGGGACGTGGGCACATGGGATGTGGGCACCACTGCAGGTGAGATATGGGCACGTGCCCATTGCTTCTTCAGTAATTGTACAGACCTTCAGGACCAGAAGTTCTCATCCAGAATCCCCACCCTTTCCTGCAGTAGTTTCATCTTTTCTTTATTTATCAGAGCAATATCCTTCATAAATCAAAAGCCCAGGTCCTTCCTCCCCTACTGCAGAGTTCATGTGATACCAGCAACACCCAGAAACAGTGACTCCTCTGCATCACTCACCCCACACCATGGCCATGCTCCTGGGGCTGGTGAAGCAGGCTCCAAGGGCTGGAGAGTGAATCTTTGGGAAGTGTTGTCAGTTAGAAGGGTGAGTGTATCTGTTTTATATGTTTGCTGACTCCCTGAAAAGAGAAGAAATGAAACTCATTGAACTATTCAAAGTGAGGACTAAAATAAAATGACTCCAACAAGGAATACTTGCATTTAAAAAAAATGGTATGAGTATTACCAGCTAAAGAGGCTACTGTCTCTTCTAGAACACGCTGCTGCTGACAAGACCTTAACATGTTGGCTGGTATCACCACTAACACCTGAGACAGCAAACAAGAGCTAATCCTTACACTGCTCTTGTGCTAATGACTGGAGGAGATAACTGATGTCCCTGGCAAGTGTCCCATTTAACTCAATTAACTCCAGCCAGGCCCTGGTGATTGCACTGGTAGTGTCAGTCAGAATGCCAGAAGCCAGTTCTGGAGTCAGACGGTAAAACCAAGTCAGTCTCCACCATCCCTCTGTAGCCCAGCCCCAGCAGCCAATCCCATGGGTAGCAACCGACCTGGAATCCACAGCAGCTTCTACAAAAGTGTGTGGAAAACCATAATTCTTTCCCAAAAATGCTCATCTTTTTTTCTGAGAAAATGCAGGCAACTTATTTCATTGTATATTTTGCTTACTTATTCTGAAATGCTGGGTTATGTGTTGGGTTAAGTTGCAGTTTCATAGTGCTCCCGCCCCCACCTGCAGGTCCAAGCCAGTGGGAAGATCATGTTTCTCCTATCACAAGGGAGATATCAGCCAGCTGATCCGGGGGCACACAGAGCTGTTGGCCCCTCCAGGGCTTGCAGAGATTGAGGTGTCTGAGGTATGAACTGAAATATTCTGATAAACATGAAAAATAAACTCACCATGAAAAATTAAGCTGCAGGAGCAATTGGTATATCCCCTCAGTTGATACAATTTCCAGGTCTGTTTGATAGTAAAAAAAATACTTTCCACATATTTTCATTTCCTTTTGAACATTCTTCAGCTGTGAGCTTCAACAGGCAGTGATGTATCCGCCAACTCCCATTATTCAGTTAGGAAGTTTTGAAATAGAAAGAGATATGCAGAGAAGTTGAGAAGTTTCCTTGGTGGCACTTACGAAGTATTAGTCTGGGATAGTAGGTAAAATCCTGAGAAGTCCGTACACTGCCAACATAAATAGAAAGTGTATTTAAAGATGGGAGATTATCCATTCCTTGACAGAGCTGTCATACCTACTCTGTTGTCAGTTCTTAGCAACAGTTTTATTTCAAGGTCAGTCCAGCACAAATAATGCCCAGAAAAGCTCTTCCGCTGGAAGACAAAGCCTTCAGACCTTCAAAAGGAGCCATAAGGACTCTTACGTGACTATCAGCTTGGACATGTCTCAGAACCAGCATGAGCCAGTGGAGATTTCTGAAGCTTCACTGAGTTTTTTTGTGGAAACTCAGTTACGGTGTTTTCAGTCATCCTCCAGCCTTTGTATATCCTCCGGAATGGCTGAGAGCACAACAGGGAAGCCCAAACAGTTAACATGTCACTGTGTTGCACCTACAAATCCACTGGAGAACAACAATTCTCTGAAAATAAAGCTCAGCTCCTCTATGTCAGTAACTGGCTTCCAAGTCAGAAAGCCTGTGCTGTGAGTCCACTCATTAATATTAAATACATGTTTAAATAAATTTCTACATCCTATGGACATTCTTTCCATCCCATGGCTCGAATGGATAAAAGTGCTGGGCTCCTGGTACGGATGTTGGCACTCATCTCCCATTTGTTCCCATCTATGTGTTTGGTATTTTCCAGAAAGAACCAACCTCCCAGCTGTGCTCCAAACCCAACTGTGCCCAGGTGTTTCCAGACAGCCCAGGATACTCTATCAGGCACCACTTTTACACCAGTTTAAGATCCACGAGGGATAACATGGGGAGATCAGAGCTGTGCAGAAATACCTGCAAGCAGAAGAATGCCACAAGTGCAGTCACATTTGGAATTCCCACCCTTGACAGTGCTGAGGAATCCTGGGCAGGCTGACCTCGGTGCTGCTGCAGCCACGCTGCAACCCAGAGCAGGGGTGCACAGAGCACAGCACACATGTCCAGGAGAGCACCTGGCTGCCACTCAAGACCATGCCAGCAGCAGTGGGACAGAGCTGACTATCCTTCCTAGAAGTGTCCCAGAGAGCCACAGGTGGCCACTGCTTGAAGAACACTCCAGTCCCTTCCTTGCTGCTCACGGGTACACGGGCCAGAGTGGTGCATGTCTTTGGCATCCTGCAATTAGCAGCCTCCCCCCTTCAGATCTGTGAGTGAGTGAGCCCCAGCAGGACTGTGTTAAGCCTCATCTTTTGCCAGGTGGGGTGTCAGCCAAGGGAAAATTGTGCCTGATGAAGGCTGATGCCTGTGTGAGCCATGTGTGTGTGGCAGCAGTGGAACAGCAATAAAAAAATTGCATAAAAACCCCAGGGCCTTTCAAAGCATTTCTAAATATTGCCCCAATTTCCTGTTGGGTGTGAGGTTCTAGGAACCAGCCACCCGCACAAAGCAGCTGTGGAGCCACGTCTAAAACTGCCTCACCTGCTGTACAGAAAGAGCTGACAATAGCATTAGCATGAAACTAAAATTAGAGGCTAATTGGGTTCTGCAGTCACTGAAATTGATGACAGCTCAGCAATTAACATCCCTGAATTTTCTTGACTAAAATAACCCTAAAATCTGTTCCCATTCATGCTTCTCCCTGCTCCATAAGCAAATGCTGTGGTAGTCTGGCACGCTTTGCACACAGGGGAGTTCTAGCACCTCTGCCAGGGCTTGTGCTGTTCCCAGCAGTTACTGGGGCAGGCATAGGTCTGGGAAGAGATTGTGCATCTGCAAATCAGCATCATTTCACAAAACGGGATGTGATATTCAAGCCAGGTCATGGGAACCATCACTAACCCATCACCAGTGCATGAACACATACAAGACACGGTCCAACAGAAACCGTGAGGGGCAATGGCATGGTGTCCCCTGGTCCTTGGTGCAGGTAAGTCTGGCAGTGATGCCAGACTGGTGCTGCTGCTGCTCCAGGCAAAAGAGGGTGATACCAACATTAAGAAGTGAGGGAATAAAAGCATCTCCTGCTCAGGGTGTCAACACCAGCTCAGAGTGTTGGAGTGGGACACAGGCCCAGCCTCTGTCAGCACGTCTTGTAAGTGAATCAGAACATCTTCTGTTAAGGTGGGCAACAACACCTACTGAACCTTTCACTTGACCTCCCTGGGCTGCATCGCACATTTGGGGCAGAGCAAAACACACCCTATTTAACTGTACATGTTATTTACAAGTTGAGGGGGTTGTTCTCCAAGATCCAGAGTGAGAGATCAAATGCACTGCTATTACAGCTGCAAGCAGCAATTGCTCTGCATCTCCCTCAGACAATGTGCTGCAGACTTGCTGTGCAGGATATGGCCACGTGCAGCCTCTTTCAGGCTTTCTGTGCATGTGTGGCGTGTGCCCATCTGCCTGTGGTGTGCTCACCTGCCCTGTGCTCACCTGCAATTTGTGCAAGATATCTACGGTTTCATTTTTAGTTCATTGTTCTGTACAACATTTGGAGTTTCTGATCCATAAAAGCATCTTATGGTGGTACATTTGGAAAAGCCATGGCATGCTTCTGCCTCTACTCACAACTGAAGTCTCTGACTGCTGACAGAGCTGAGCTTTGTCCCTCTTCTGTCCCTTCCTTCAGCATCTGGCTTGATTTTGCTCTGGCTGGCAATTTTATCTGCATTCTCTGGTCCAGATGTTGCCTGTGGCTCTTCATGAGAATTTCCTAATTCTGCTGTGACCCATGAGGCAAGGAAGGGGCACGGTATGAGGCCTGTTCCTCACCTCAGCTGTGATGAAGACTAGGCCATGGCTGGGCCCCTCCTGCTGCTCCTGCTCACAGACATGTAACTCATTGCCATCACCACACAGCTCATTGCAGTCGCTTGCTCCACTCTCCTCCTCCCTTCTTCCTACACTTGCTGCAGGCGCAAAATGTTCCCAGGCTCCCACAGCCATGCCTGGGGCATGCCAAGTCCATATGCTGCTGTCCCTTTCACACACATTTCCAAGGGCAAAAAAATGCACTCCTTGAAGATACACTTCTCTGTGCACCGTCCATCAAGCAGAAAGAATAAACCGGCCAAGATGGCCACAAAAACATGTCATTGTTTAGCAAGGCTTCACTTGACACCCCAAAGATAACAAATACATTATTTGGGGTAAGTAATAGAACCAGTTCTATTTCCAATGCAACATGCCTAACTTTTTCTTAAGTAAATCACTTTTGTACTCATTTGGTTTAAAACTCTTGGTGTGCCCAGAAGAAAAATGTCTGCATGTGTATTATATATATTATACTACAGATATTATATACCTCTGCATTATACTACAGACATCCATTCCTTCCACCACTTATTTCAGTATTTCAGGCTACAATCAGAGCACTCTTGGCTTTATTCTAAAACTCACCCCCATAGATTACGAGCAAACAAGTTTCTGCATTAGAAGTCCACAGCTCACGGCTCTCCTTGGCTGTCCCAGGCAGCTAACCCTGCTGGAGACGTTTGCTCCGTGCTGGCATTTGGACGGGACCATGATGTTTTGCTGTCAGACTGCCAGCTGGGCAGATGCATGCAGGGGCCTGGAACCCCCCCTCTGTGGGCTGCGTGGGTTCATCAGCCTCCATGCCCAACTCTGCAGAAGCCATCGGGCTCCATCCCCAAGAGCATCATCACGGGAACTGAGGCTTCACTTACAGCTGGTTGCAAAATATAGACCATGAACAGCATGGAGTTTAAGTGCCAGATTTTTTCTTGACTGATTCTCCCAGCTGGTGGTAAGTTCATATTTCAAGGTAACATCAAGCTCATCAGTGTCACAAACAATTGCTGCCTTAAGAATCAACAAAATCCTTCCCTTCGTTAAGTCTCACCTGAAGAGTCCCCACATGCAGGAATATGTCTGACAGCTCTCTGGGATACCAAGGCATAAGCAGCATAAAGACCCATGTGCTGGGTGAAAGCTCAAACCTGGGGCTGGAAATGTCCTCCTGAGCAGCAGTAATTGCAGCTCACATCACAACATTCCAGATAACAACAGCTGAAGGTCCCTGTTTCAAAGTGACTGAACATTTCAGTGCAAAGCTGAACTCTTGTACTCATCACTGCAGCAGCCTCATGGGGCTCATTCTCTTCCCTGTCCCCTAACATATGTGAATTATCCTCCCAAATAGCTATTTTTCTACCAACAATATGCACATCTTTTCAAAGGCAAAGTGGAAATCCCTGCAAGTATTTCTGGTGCTGCTTCCAGTCAGAAATAGCAGTAATCTGATCCACAAGAGAATTGCATTTCTGTTGCTGAATTCCTTTGTACAAAGTATCTTTGCTTTGAAAGAGTTTGGCAGCAGTGAGGCACAGGCTAATTTTACTTATAAGGTGTGAATCAAAGAAGATTTGCAAGTTTCTGAGTCCACAGAAAGGAAGCGTCTGCGGCCTTTCACCACTTCTGTCAAGAGAATATGTCACAGTTCAGCTATTTTAGATCAACTTCAGACCGCTCACTGCGCCCGCAGATCCCCATCTCCCACCACCCTCATGCTCTCCCCAGGCACAGCAACCGGGACAATTCCAGTCTTCTCTTGGGACCTGGGGAACTTCCCCCCCCCCCCCAGCCTTACTCAAACCTTGCTGTTGTTAATGGGATGCATCACCACGGGCTGCAGTGTGAGAGAGTTGAATAAATTTGATTTGGCAGAATTCAGCAGACACTTTGTGAGAAAAAGGGGTGACCAAGGAAAGGGCGAGCTACTCCCCACATCACACAGCATTGAAAGCCCTGGGAAGCTGAGAGCCTAAGCTACAAACACTGCTGCAGCAGCAGCAAGCTTCCAGGGACTGCACTGTGCCTACAGCCTGACTCTGCTACCACATAAACAAGGGACTATAATCAACCACTCCTTCTGTGGCTCCTGTGCTGCCATGAGAGCTCCCACCCGAGGCAGGCTGTCCTGAGTGTGGAGACAAGCGCTGCTGCACTGGCTGTGGTAGCTCCAAGGAGCACACACAGGTGTTCAGCTCTGCTTCCTCCAGTCCCAAAGATTTCATGGTCTCTGAGATGCTGTTGAGGCCACTTCTAGCCAGCAGCTGAACCACTGGGGTCACCCCAAACACGGGAGTTCATTCTGCCCAAGAGATGAGGTGGGGCAGCCTGTGCCCACAGTACCTGGCAGCATGGCCCCCCTGCGTGGCTCCCAGGGTGATGTGTACAAGTGCTCCCCTCACTTTTTATCTCTTTATCCACTGCTCATGACAGACCTGATCTTCTCCAGGCCTACAAGGATATGCCAAGGACTGGCACATTACAACATGTCATTCCACTGTTACCACCTGCTGCTCTCCAACCCCAACAGACCATTTTTCTGCCTGTCCCAGACTGGGAGGTGACAACACCATCTTCTGCCTTAAAACAGGTCCTCAGGGTTTACAGACAACAGGCATGGTATAAAAGCTGCACAGCAGTATCAGCAGGAGTGGAGGGGTCCTCCACCTTCCAGCAGTCTGTGGGATCTGCCCATCGAATACATGGGTGAATTCTCCCACAAAAGTCAGTATTGGGCATGCTTATCTGGCTTAATTATTTCCGTTCACTGCCACATTCAGCCTGATCCAGCACAGCTTCATGGCTCCACAGCCATTGTCAAACTAAATTCTTCCCTGATAGTCTGTGGACATGTGTATTTGTCATCTGCAATCTATTCCTTGGTTTCTGGCATGTATTTTCAGTGCTTTCTCTCAAAAGCTGTTTCAGATTTCCCTGGGCTTCTCCCTGACCTCTGTGAGTAAAGCCTCACACAGTTTAATTGTTGACAGCTGTGTCAGGAGAAGTATTTTATGTTCCTCTTGCTGCAGCACATGAGCTACTACACAAAGGGTAGCCTGGCTGTGTAATACACCATAATGTGGAAAGCAGACCATGTCTTCTGAGGAGGAGGTTTGGGGGGGTTTAACTGTCTGTGATGTTTTTCAGAGATAATTGCAGTTCCAGACATGAAAATGCTGACAAGTAAAAGGCAGCTGAGCAAACAGGTGAAAAGCTTTAAGTACTGGGTTGGATAAAAGTGAATCTCTCCTCCTTTCCAGGACCTTACATTTCAGTTTCATGGTAAAGAAAAACACAGTTAAAAAGAAAAAAAGAAACTCACTTCTGATTTTTTTTCCCCAGGCAAAAGATGGGAAATGCTGCGGACTAGATTGTTCTCCCTTTTCTGCCAGGCTGAACTCAAATCTGAAACATCTGTTCACATAACTTGAGACAATCTCTCCCAGTGTAAGCTCAGACTCTTCCTGCCATCAGTGAAGAACTACCAGTTAAGTTTTTTGTGGAAGCCTAAGAATCCAGACACTTCTCATGTTCCCTGCAAGCACTGAATAACAATGGGTTCTCACTACCAGCAAATCACTTGCAAAGAAAAATTAGCATCTCTTCAAGGATTCTAAATCCTAAAATCTGTTTTTTCTAGAATGACACTGTACATATTATCCTTCAGGAGTTATTCAAATTGGGCAGTACCAGGTATATAAAAGAAGTATTTCACCTAGCACAGCAGGGTTAATTCAGGTGATTGCAAAGATAAAGGGCAGGGGAAAATATTCCATTTTCAATATAGAACCACAGACTGGTTTGTGTTGGAAGAGACCTCTAAAAACCATCTTGTCCACCAACCCCACCATCAGCAGGGTCACCTTTCACTAGACTGGGTTGCCCAGCCTGGATTGAACACTTCCAGGGATGGGCAGCCACAACTTCCATGGACAACCTAGTCCGCTATTAAGGTACAATCTGCAAGGCAGAGAGTAGGATTTTAGCTGAAAGTATTGAGGACCGAATTTGCTTGCAGAGCTTGCACACAGCCCTGGGTTCAGGGCTCACACTCCTCACTGCATCCCCAAGCTTGGCAGAAGAGGACCTACGGCCCATGCAGAGCTCAGTTCTCATAGAAATGCCTGTGTGTATGTACGTATAGAAGGAACACATCTCTGGCTATACAAGTACCGGAAGTTCAGAAACAGAGCAGTGGCAAATCAAACAAAACGCTGCAGAGCTGTGCACGATCCTAACCCTGTCCCTGCTCTTGCAGCCCTCCAAGAGCTCTCTGTATTCAATATGTTTTGGAGCATGAACCCCATCCTGTCAGAGAAACAGACTGGAAATCAGGGTTCCTTTCTGATTCTGCTTCCAGTTCTCTGTGTGTGTGTACAAGTCACTTTGTTTCCCTGCTGTTTTCTCCAGACTCACATGACATGATGTACAAGTGGGGACTGTCCCCAGCTACAGACCTGCACAATGTCCCAATCAGCGAACTGGATTGGAAGTGAAGGGTTCTGGAAGCCACAGGGGAAAGGAAAAAACAAGAAAAAAGAGAAAAGAGAGAAAAGAAGAAAAAAAAAGAAAAGCGCACGTACTTCACCGTATCCAGTAGCTTTCTCATGTGGAGAAATGCCATCCTGATTATTTTTGCCTTCTCCCCACACAGCGGTAGATGGAGCCCTGCTTCCCTGCTCTCGCCAGCCCGGGGATACAGCAATACCAGAGATCCCAGCTGTAGGACCTGCCAGCACTGCTGCAGGGGACAAACCTGAGGGGTTACACAGGAGGGACCTCGGGCTCACAGCTCCTGCCTGACTCATGAAATTTGCTGAAACTTGAGAATAACAAAAGTATTCGACTAACCACAGTATTGCCTTTTCTTCCATTTAGGCATTGGGTAATGTTTCTTTCTTTTGTAAACTGTCATCAGGATTACAAGGAATTCACCAGTTTTATTTCTTTTGCAAAATATGGAATGACAAGTTTTGCTTGCCATATTTAGAAAGAACATATATAATAGTTGTATCATGGTCGTGAGCACTGGAGACTACATTATCCAGAGGATTTTACAGGAACTAAAGGTCAAGGGATCCATGGCCACTTTCTCCACCACTGCTTGCAGCTCTAATGCCTGCAGCCTGTGTGTGACAGCAGGACAGAAAGGGATGAGGGAACACTGGCAGCCATGTGCATCTCTGCAAGCTGAGAAAAATTATATAAATGTGGATGTTGATTTTCTCTCCCTCCCCATCTCCAAGTGCTCCTGCAAGTGACACTGGTACAGCCTGCATGGATGCAGGCAGCCTCTGGAGTCATGCACCACTTGGCCAGAACTACTACTGCAGTTCCCTCAAGACATGTCAGTCAGGTCTTCTACAGCAACAGCTGACAAATGGAGTATTTCAGAGCAGTGAGAGCAAAATCCACAGAATCACAGAATATACTGAGTTGGAAGAGACCCACAAGGATCATGGAGCCCAACTCCTGGTCTTGCAGAGTCACACCATGTTCCTGAAGGTATTGTTCAAATGCTCCTTGAACTCTGTCAGGCTTGATGCTATGACCACTTCTCTGGGAAGCCTGTTCCAGTGCCCGACCACACTCTGGATGAAGAACTTTCTTCTAATATGTAACCTAAACCTTCTCTGACAACTTCAGGCCATTCCTTCCGGTCCTGTCACTGGTCACCATAGAGGAGAGATCACTGTCTGCCCCTCTTCTTCTCAAGAGAAAGCTGTAGACTGTGATGAGGTCTGCCTTCAGTCTCCTCTTCTCCAGGCTGAACCCTCAGCTGTTCCTTTTATGGCTTCCCCTCAAGGCCCTTCACCATCTTTGTTGCCCTCCTTTTGACACTCTCTAATAGCTTAATGCCTTTCTTACATTGGTGTGGTGGCCAGGTGAGGGCACCCCAGCACAGAGCAGAGCGGTACAATCCCCTCCCTTGCCCAGCTGACGATGCTGGGCCTGATGCCCCCCCAGACACAGTTGGCCCTCCTGACTGCCAGGCTCTGCTGACTCATACTCAACTTTCTGTCAACCAGGACCTCCAGGTCCCTTTCCAGGTGCTGCTTTCCAGCATCTCATTCCCCAGTCAGTCTGTAGATCCAGGGTTGCCCCATCCCAGGTGCAGAATCTGTCACTTTCCCTCATTGAACTTTATACAGTTGGTGATTGCCCAGTCCTCTGATTTGTTGAGGTGTCTCTGCAGGGTCTTCCTGCCTTCAAGGGAGTCAACAGATCCTCTCAGTTTTGCATCATCTGTGAACTTGCTCAGTATCCCTTCAAGTCCTGCATCCAAGTAATTTATGAAGATGTTAAAGAGCACAGGGCCAAGGGGGGAGCCCTGCAGAACCCCACTAAAGGACCAGTGCCAGTCTCATGTCAGCCAGCCACTGTCACCCTTTGCACCTGACCCGTGAGCCAGTTGCTCACCCATCACATGACATGTTTATCCAGCTGTGAGATGGACAGTTTGTCCAGAACGATATTATGAGAGACAGTACCAAAAGCTTTACTGAAATCTCAAAAGATTACATCAACTGGCTCCCTTTGATCAGCTAGGTGTGTTACTCTGTCATAAAAGGAAATCAGGTTTGACAAGCAGGACTTTCCTCCCATAAAGCTGTGCTGGCTTATACTGCTCTCTCTTTTTGCCAAATTTTTGAGGGGTTGGTTTTTTGTTTTGGTTGGATGGTTTAAAAATGCACCATGCACATCCTGCTTCATTCTGCTGCACATCCAAGTGCAGGCTTGACTGTGAATAAGAGCAATCCATGCTGCCGGGGAAGGCTACCCTCAAAGCCAGTGTACAACCTGTTGTTCTCTGGAAACATGTACTGCTAGACAAGAAATATATAAAACCACATTTTGTCTTGTTTTAGATTCTTTGAAGAAGACCATGTTATGCTCGTAAGAAAACTGAGATCATCGCAGAGTTATATGAGATGCTGGAGATGATATTTGCCAGTAAAGTAACTCAATATACATCTATTCTGGCACTCAATAATTAAAGAGAGGCCCCCAGCAGTGAATTGCAGGATGATTTGCTCACAGCAGCAGCTCTCCACACTAGTGAGGTGCCAGAACCTGCAGTCAGGCACTCACAACTGCACACCTCATCTGCACAGTCCAGCTTCGAAATGTGAGTGGGCAGTGTTTTTAGCAGTACTGATTTTTCATTTCTCCAAACAGAAATTAACAGCAGAAGTGAGATTAGATACCCATCCCTGAAGATGGGGGTTTTCTGCTGATTAGCCTAGAAGTGACTGACTTTCTGAATTCAAGACCTTATGCTGCCTCTGATCCTGCCCCTGATCCTGACCAGATATAACGGTCTGTTCAGACAGGATCCATGCCCCAGCCCTAACTGAGTAAAAGTCTAGGTAAGGACTTTGGCATTTGATCTTTACAAAGCAGAAGCTAACAGGTGACAAATTAAATACTTCAAAGTAGTGAAAATTAAACAGTCCTGCAGTCATGAGTGTTGGCATATGGAAAGCTGCCACTAAGCTAATAATGGAATTGTCTACCACAGCACAGAGGGAGGTCCAGGCATCACAGAGCAGCCACACATCTGGAGACTGGGAACACAGCCATTAGCAACCTGTGTTTAAGTAGCACATTCTTGCTACCTTCCTGCCAGCTGCTCATCTTCTCTCACCACAGGCCAAGGGCAGAGGCCCACAAGCAGTAATGTGGCACTGGGGACAAACTGGAGCAGCCACATGCACAAAGGAGGGTGCCTCAGTAGAACCCTGCCTGTCTGCATACACCTGCTTTATTCAAGTCACAAAAAATGGGCAACTGGTTCATCTGTCACACACCTGCATTTGCATATTCTGGACACCAGCCACTTTCACTGGTTCCTTCAGGTATCTGTGAGGAGTGTAAAGCCGCTGGGGGATGACCGTTCCTGGCTCACTCCAGCCTGACCCCAGCACAATTTTCTTGTGTGCAGCAGAGACACACTGCTTAGGAATGGGAGGAGACTCGGAGCCAGGAAGTGGAAGATGAACCAAACATGCAGGTATCACTCACAACCAGAGACAGAGAATGATTTCCAGACAGGTGGGTATGGAGCTTGCACAAGGTGTTCACCTATTAATGAATGACAGAGGAAACTAAACTGGGACAGTGGCTGCAGCCAGACAGCAGACAGGCTACTCACCAGCAGCTGCCTGCAAAAGAGAACCCAGGCAGGGATCGGAAAACCAAAGCATGGAATGTGCTACAGGAGCCAGCAGCAAGAGCTTAGATGTATGATACAGCTGTAGGAGGAGAAGGACACTCACATGAAACATCCATCACCACATGCACAGCTCTCCTGGAGATGCCAGATGAGGCTGATTCACAGCACTCCCCTCAGTGTCGTCCTTTCTGTAGCACAGAGAGCTGACAAGAGATAACGAGCACTAAAGAGCAGAAGGGAGATAAAGCACTAAAGAGAAGAGGGACATAAAATGCTGGAGAGGAGATATGCATGAGTGCCCAAACACACACAGGAACAAGCTCAAGTATAAAGAATGGGCAGCTTTAGCACTGAATCACTCTTCTCTTCCTGAAGTACCTGCCCCATGTACTTGAAAAGACTTTCAAGGTACCAAGTTGTATCACTACTGAGCAAGCTGGATAGCACAGGGCAAACCAAGTGCAGACAGAGCACAACCATGCTCGTTAAGGATGCATCAGTCTATAGAGGAGCAGTTCATGCTGGCTAAGGGTGGCTGGGAGAAGATCCTGCTCCCAAGGAAGCAAAAGGAAAGGAAATTCCAAGAAGTTTCTTGGCAGTCTAGTTCTGTACCCACTGACACCCACTGCAAGGGGTATTTGTTGGCTTAAGAGATGTACCATTGGTGTTGGCAACAACTACAGCATGGTTAATTATGCTACCTTCCCTTTTTGACAATAAAAGAGACCCAAGTGTCTCAGATTCACCAAGGTGGATTTCTGTCCAACTGCCCCTTTCAGAACATCTCTGAAAAAAAAAAGTCTTAGGATCAATCAGTATCTGGTTCTCCAAGTTCATGCATAAAACACCTGGTGCATCCACACAAGCTGCTGTTCAGTCAACGCTGATACTGACTGCTCATAGCAAAGACAAATGGACACAGGGCTCTCCACTGTAGGTGTATGCTCCAGAAAAATCTAGTCCTCTTTGCCTGCAATTGTAGCAAGAAAATAAAACTGCAGAAAGAACCTGCAGGTTCTTCTATTTAATGTTTCAGTGCTTCCCAGTCAGAGGGATGGTCCTGCACCTATTAGTCTTCCCAGAAAATATAGCTGCTGTGTTCCATGTGTGCAAGGCCTCCAGAAGTAGAATTCAGATGACAATTTCATGCCTACAGAGACTTCACTTATTGGTACTGCATCATCTGCCTGTAGAATGAGGCTTTTACATCACGTCTGATTGGGAACATGAGCTTCCAAAAGCCCAGAGCTGCATCAGGTGAGCTTGTTGTTGGTCTTTTGATAATGTTCCTTTGAGCTTGCCAGAGCACGAGTTTGAATCCTGCAGCACTGACTACAGGGGACACATCTGGGATGGATTTCTTCAGGACTGGCCAAGTTCCTCCACCTGTCAGGAGGAAGGGATGGCTTTTTCCATGCTCAAGGTATGGATTACTGTGGCCAGGCATAACAGGGAACACTTTTGGAGGCCTGCTCTTTCCTCAGCATAGGGTGCTAACGATGGCCAAAATAAAGATTTTAGCACCAAGGATGGCATCCTGGCCTTCTCTACCCGTGGCTCGTGCATTTCCTCTCTCTTTGGTCCCTTTATGCTCTCTTCTGCTGCCACCATTGTCTCTGTGCTCTCCTGCCCCTGCTTTATCTCAAGCAGTTCATAACACAGTAAATTGTGAAGGGCAGGAGACAGGAGGAAGAAGCACTGGGAGGCTCATGCCCTCTTATTCCCTTCATCCATTTCTGGGAAGGTGACACTGGACCATAGCAATGGTGTTAATACCACACAGGGCAGCAGCTCATGAATTGAAATAGCAGGAACATTGACAGTAGTCACAAGTCTCAGAAAAGAAAGGTGATGTGGAACTGGCTTGTTCATCTTTTCCATGACAGGAAACATTTCAACCCCTGTTATCAGCACAAACATTGTCTACACCTATCATGCTTTGCAACTCGCCATACTCCATGTTGGGGTGACGTGAATAAAGAATGCCAGAGTGTTACTTTTCCCTTCCACAGAACAAGCTCAAAATGCAACAAAACTCAATCCTCTGTTGTTTTTTGCAGGCCCCAAAGCATTCAGCTGCTCAGTTTACTGTGTCACAGCCCACGGATGTATCAGCCCTCTAAGTAAAGGACGCTGGTCACCCAGAGCCAGCTGCTGCAAGGACCACAGGACAAGTAGCCCGTCCAGGCTACCAGCTGTCAGCCAGCCTGCCTCAGCCAGACAAAAATCCTCCATTTTTGATCCAAATACATCAACAACCGAGTAAAGAGGCAAGGAAGAAAAAGGGCAACCAGCTCTCACAAGCACATACACAGCACTGTCTTCAGCTCCCATTTTTCAATTATTTTTCTGCTTTATGGCCCCTAACACAAGAGGAAAAATGGAGGTGAGCTGCAGAAAGTAATCAGTCTCTCTTTCAGCTTCTCATGCATTCACACCAAAGCAGAGCTTGGATCAGGGACACCCCCAGGAAGAGCTGGAAAACACATTCAAAGCTTTGTGAAGAATTGCTTTTACAGGACACAGGTTGTTTTGGAAATCACAAACAAAGGGCACTGAACTATAACAAGTTTTGAAAGGTCAGCAGAAAATTCCTATGGCATTTCAGACACAATAAAACCTTATGACTTCATAATGTTAATCAGAAATACCACAAAGAAGCCTTACTGGAAATCACAAGTGAATCTTAAAGACTTTGATCTAAGCTGGAATCTGGCTGCTTCAGATATTGCTGCAGAAAGGTTCATAACCCTGAAATCAACAGAAAGGACACATCAATGAAGTACATGTAAGAATAAGACCCATTGGGTCTTATTGGCCCTAACTCTGATTTAGTAAAACCAGGATAAGATAGGATGTTAGCCTTGGCTTCAATGGTTCTGAGCTGTCCCTCAGACAAAATCTGTAGTAGAGGAGCTGAACTCTAAAATTAGACAATGAATTAGCTAGATTTTTTAAGGATCAAATTCTTTGTATGCTTCTCACTGAAAGCTGACTCAAACAGCCTTCTCTTTAGTGACTGTACAGTTAGATTTTGGGGCATCATGTACTCGCATCGGGCCAAATTGCTACAATTTGCCTCTCTACTTCAAGTGAAGGTTTCCTGGGGAAATAGCTGTTGCAGTAACGAGCCATCCCTGGGGCCCCAACAGCACAAACTGTAGCTCACTCTAACATACCAGCTACTCCAGATTTCCTTCTAACCTACATTATGCACAGGTGGGGTTTCATCAGCTGTAATTTCACTTCATGCAGAAGGTGACTGTCTCTCACGCATGCAGCATAAGCCTGCACAATGGCTCAGCAGCCCCTGGGCTCTGGCTTTCAAGGCTGAGAGAGGGCTCCAGTCCCAGGGTGTCATAGGTATCAGATATGTGTGTGTATGGATGAGGTACACAGTTGACCCAAATCTGGTATTTGTAAGTGCAGCTTGGAAATATAAAACGAAAAGGCAGATATTTTATAAAAACTTGGCTATCAAAACAGGAAAGCAAGAGAATATATGGGCAAAAATCTAACTTCAAATGACAACCAATGCATGTTTGTTTTATGGATATCAATTATCTACGTAGGCTGTGAAAAACACTCAGAATAAAGCAGGGATGTCCCATGGTTTTCCTTTTCACTCAAAGACAGCCTAAAGCAGCAGCTTTGGTGATTTGCTTTCCAGAGTTTCTCAGGTTATGATGTAAGGAGACAAAAGACATCTATGACTGAACCCTGCCTCTCTGCCTCTCTCTACTTCATCCCTCTCTCCACTAAGTGTTTTTTTTACCTTTTCTCATGACTAACTGACTACCTGCTATGCCAGTCCTGGTTTTCCTCCCAGATGGCAAACATCCATCTCCTGGCTGCACTCACTTGCAGGAAGCAGCAAACCTGCTGCCTCACTCCCCACAGCACTGAAACAAGTGACATGAGACTAAACTTCACTGTAACCAAAAATGTACCTAATCCACTGAAAAGTGTGGGGCCAAGCTTGCATGACATGCTGCTTGCAGAAGTCTCAGACTTGGGGGTAAAACAGAGCACCAGTTTTAGGTGTATGTTATGTGGTAGATGGAGGCCGCTCATTCCACTGTTAAGAGGCACATGAACACAGAAAAACAGTGTTAGACCCAGCAATAGCGGCTGATCATTGCCATGATGGGAGAGATTTATCCTGTAGCACCAGATATTAAAGCCTTTACATAGTATGCAACCTGCTCAACAAACCCAAGACCAGGAGACACAGACACCTGTAGAGAGGATAAATAAAGCCCAATAAAAAGACAGAGTTACAAAGACATCTTTAATTTCTGTCATGAGACCTAGACCGAGGATGAAGGCTCTGTTCTATGTGCCCCACAGTCATCACTACCCTCTTCCTTTAAAGGGATTCTCACCTCAGTAACCCAGCACCCTCTGGAGCGAGAGTTGTGAGTTTCTCCCCACAGAAAAGGCCAGCAGAGAGCACCAAGCCTAAACCTATGAGTCTGAAGTTATTTGAAGACAAAAGCACACACAGAAAAACCTCCCATTTAAAACACGGGTTATAAAAGCCAAACAGTTGTGTGCAGTACTGTGATCGAATGCCATCCTTATTCCATCACAGCTTGAAATAGATTGGGTAACAGGCAAACAACTGTAAAAATCCCGAGCTGCTGCCAATGAACACGCAGCAGGCAGCGGCACCGTGCTGGCTTGCTTCACTTCCAGCACTGTGGCGTTTGTCCAAGGAAAGCCTCCATTATGCTTCAGGAACACACTGACTGTCAATACATCCAGAGGAACCTTGCTGGTAAACTTTACATTGCAAAGGCTCCACAGGCCCCAGCACTACAGGCTGAGCATGCCCAGACCTCAAGAGTACCCTCAGCTAACAGGACATAGGCAAAAAGCCCTTATTCCATTTATCCAGTCCATAAGACAAAAGCTAGGCACATGATTCATGGTCTTCCCAGATCTTCTGAACCCCTCTGTCAAGCCTAGGTAGTTCTCCAATTTCAGCTGCTGCCTGCACAGGCTTTGTTAGTGCTGGAGGCTGAGGCTTTGTACCAAGCCCCAGGAGTTCAGTACATTCTGTTCAGAGTGCCAAAGGCACTGAATAACCACTTACATTTGCATTTGCCTAAACATAGCCTAAACATATTGCAAACAAATAGTAGGAATAAGTTTAGCACTTGAGGCACAATTAAAAGCTAAAAACACCAATCAATAATTTGGTCCTTTTCCAAAAAGACCAAGAAAAGCCAATAAGAATAATTGAAACAGTATTTTTGTACTGCAGCAAAAAACAAAGAATAAAAAGGTCGAGATGTTTGCCAAGAACTTTAAAACCTATTTTTAACCAGTCAGTACATTTTATGAGCTTATCTGTAGATAAGATAAGCTGCTAAATACCATTTCTGGGGTTTAGACTTTCTGCTACAGGCATATGCAATCTCTCTTGCTGCCTGAGCCTGACTGCTTTCCTCTCTAGCTGCAGCAGGATCGCAGAGGTAGCCAGCCTCACAGCAGAGCTGCTGCATTATGAATCACATCATGCTCATCAAGGAAAGGAGGCTGGAGTGTTGAGGGTGGGCTTGCGAGAGCCAAGAGACTCGGGGTGCTATTCTTGGCGGCACCAGCGAGTGACCGCATGACCTTGTGAGAGTGACTTAATCACTGCATGGATCAGCTTCCCAGCCTCTCTGTGTCAAACCGCAGTGCTGCAAACACCATGGAGGCTGCTTGCTTTAGGGAAAGGAGAAACAGAATGAGACTATATGAAAAAGAAAGGAAATAATGAAGTGCATGAGGATGCAGTCACATTGCTGATTTCAAAGGCAGCTTGGACTGTGTTTGGAACAAAGGCTCTAACCCACGTAATAGAAGAGAAATAAAGTGTTAAAAAAATGAGCAGCATCCCCACCCCCTTAGTTATTTTATCCCTCTGGGCATTGGAAGAGGCAGATATTACTGTAACTGAACACCTGTGAGGTGTCTGGATGCTGCTATACCAGATGAGATTCATCCTCCCAACGTCCCTGCATGAGGGGAGGAGGAGGCCAAGCCCTATTTGGTCTGGAGCTGGTGTACAGAAGAACACTCCCACAGTTAAGGACAGCCCCTGTCGCAGTATGTGTGATGTGCACCAGTGATGTTTTACTGCAGCTCTGCCTGGTAACAGCACAGGATACAGCCCACCAGTGGCAAGAGAAATCCCCACTCATAACTGCTGTGAGCTCACCCTGGGCAGCGGCTCAGAGAGCACTGTGGTGCCGACAATCCCTGACCACGGGCCCTCCAGCCAGCCCAAGGCACAGCGGGGTGTCAGCTGGGCTGCCTAGTCACCAGGAGTTTCACTGAAACTATCTCAGCCGTGCCAGACAGCAAGTCACTGATCCGGCGCACCCTGTATCGCCTGCAATCATCTCTGCCATAGGCATGCAACAGTCTCTGGAAGGAAGCACCCCATGGATGCTGGAACCCAACAGGTTCTTGGTCCATGCAGTATTCAGTGCGTAAGTGCAGCTGAGGGTTCCTTTGCTCTGCTGACAGAGCAGAGGGGGCTGCTACAACAGCCAATCCCTCTCCATCCCAATCTAACAACAGTCACCTACAGTCCCATTTCTCTCAGTTTCTGTCCAGTTGCACAAGATTGCTTTGGCTGCTGCCCAAAGCCAAGATCCAGCTCTAGGTGACTTCAGGAAGCCATTAGCTCTGCTGCTGCATCGCAGCAGGATTTCATTCCTCTGTAACAGAAGGGTCCAACTTGGACATCTTACCCCCATGTCCTCACTTCAGGATCACAACACACCGCAGATCACACCTGGAAAGTGCCTATTTAATCCTAAAGGTCTTTTCCAACCTAAACAATTCTATGGGTCTGTAAGACTGCTCTGTAAGAAGGCCCTGGCTGCCGCTGCAATAAATGGGAGTTTCCACGGAGGACAAACCAGTCACCACTTGCTGTGTTCTGGGGCAGGGATTGGTTGTTTCATATCTACATTCACAAAACCACTGTCATCAGTTATGTATGTCTGTGTCAAAGCTGTTTTCCAAAATACTGCTAGCCACAGCAGCAGAGAACAAAACTGCCATCCAATTACCACATCCAGTTTCAAAGCCCAGGCAGATCCTAGATTGCATCCTGCAGCCTGGATTCACAGCTCCACCTCAACATGCCACCACATGCTTTATTGGAATGAGCTGCCTCCTCTTCCTGTGCACCACATAATCTCACACTTGCTGTTTTCACTCCTTTCCTTCTAGGTTAGCTGTACCTTTGCTGAGCAGAAATACTGCAATTCGAAGGAAAGTAACAGTGACAAGTCACTTCAAACAGTGACAGTAGCCATGACTGCTAACACATGGCACAGCAAGGCTGCTGAGCAGGGACTGTCATTACCGTTTTACAGATAGGAGAATAAACCCTTTCTGAAGGCAAGGATGCAAACTGGCACTTTCCAAGTGACCAGATTAGCTGCTTTTGAATGCCAGTAATCACTTGTGATTGCTCTCCATTTACCACATTAATCCCAGGAGACCACGCATCAGTGACTCGCTCTCCCTTCTGCCCCTGAACAGCCACAGATCTTCTCATCTCACCCCTTGATCAGTCACCAAACACCCTGTTATTGGACAACCTCTCTGGCAAATCAGTTACATGATTAACTCAATTTGAATAAACTCTGTACCTCACCCAGACTGAAGTCCCCTCCTGCTTCTCCAGAGGGTTTTGTGTGCCTCACAAAGGCCCATTGGTTCCATCACTGCAGTCTCTCTTCGTTGCCAAAAAAACTGTTTATAAAGCCCCAAAGCTGCACAGATTACACAAAACTTAATGTACACAAAATCATGTGTGCCACTGGACTGCCATGTCTGACGGGCTCCTGCTCCTGGCACAGGTCAGGGATTCAGTGTGGGGCTTGGAACCAGCCTGTCTTGAAGCAGCCAGCAAAGTCAGCTACAGCATGAACCTACAGCACAGGAATTCTCTGCACTGCTGTCCTCGTCACTGGGTGCAAGGCAGTTCTCCCCACTGCCAGACACTCTCCACCCGAAGACTTAATTTCAGGGAACTCCTTGTGAAGATCAGTGAGCAAGGGAGAGGCTGAGACAGTGGTTCATAGTGAGACTTCTGGTTCATAGGACCCAATTCTAGCCACCACACACAAACCCAGTTTTAGTTTTGCTACCTCTCCCATTCAGAGCAGCCTCCATGACAAGCTCATGGTGTGGTTCCTGCAATTCCACAGTAACTTTACCTGTTAGTTCTCTATCTACACATGGATTCTAACCTCTTCATCACAGCCAGAAGAAGGATTTTTTTTTCCTAGGATTTACTAAATCTTTTAATCTTCTACCCCTGGAATCTGTAATTCTACTTTTTAAAGTCCATATTCATGAAGGGAGATTGAAGTGACCAAACTGATGGTACCAGGGACAGAAGAAATCCTATTTTTCATTCTTCAGCTGCACTTTATGGCATCTCATTTTACCATTGCCAGCCAGGGAAAGGCTTACATAAGAGTTAATGCAGAGATTGAAGTGACTTACAGAGCATTTCACTAAAAGAAGAACACCCTGCAGAAACTGGGAAGGAACAGGATTTGTGTACAGTGCTCTGCTGGGGAACAGGACAGCAGTTGGGACAGGTGTGATCTCAAGATTTGGCAATACTAAACATCACTAAATACCAGAGAGACTTGGACATGCTGGAGAGTGTAATGAAGAGGCATGAGGATGATGAGGGTGTAGAAACACCTGACATACAGGGAGAGGCTGAGAGAGCTGGGAGAATGCTTTGAAGAGAAGAGCTGGACTAAATGATCCCTGTAGGTCCCAGCCTCAGCTGTCCTTCAGTTCTGTGAGAAATAGGGAGAATGTGATTTGTTTAGTCTAGAAGGAGAAAGTTGAGTGGGCATAACAGATCCTTTGGCAAACAGAGACCCAGATTTCTTCTTTCCCATACAGATCAAGAAGAAACAGGCTCGTTTTGGGGAATGTAGGCTAAATTTCTACAGGTAGTGCTGGAGCAGACAATGGATTGATATCAGCAGCCAATTCAAAGAAGAAAAAAGGTTAAGAGCCATCAGGATAGCCAAGGTATCCTGCTTCAGAGGGAACCTGACTTAGCACCACATTTCACTAATTTAAAAGAGAGCTACTCCCTGCCCCCCAATCTCCTGCTCCCCCACAACCCCAAAACTGCCATGCTCCAACTTTTTTTTTGTATCTGTAGCATGTGAAAGGCACTGAAATGCCTTTGTAAAGGCTCAGAAGAACAATGCATCTTTTTAGAAGTACTATTCCAGATGCAGTGGTAGTTTTCATTATTTCAGAGCTAGAAAAGCTGATTTAAAAAAAGTGAAAGCCACAACCTTCTGAAAGCTGGAAATGCACATTTTCCCAATTATACTCTATGTTCAATAAAGACACAAGTTAATCCAGTCTATGAATTCCTCAAAAACTGCTTGAAGTTTTCAAAAATTATTTTTCAGTTCATTTAGGTAAAGCTAAAATCAACAGAAGTGTTACATGCTGTTCAAATACCTTTGGTTCATTACAAGCCTGGTTAAGCTGTGGCCACCTAAACCCACCTCTGAGCCTCTCTCCCGTGGGCACTGAGACATCTTCCTGTCTGGTTCTGCTCTCTCATCCTTTCATTTGAGACACCAAACACTAATGTTCTGACTCCAAAGATTTGGGTCTTGGCCTCGGTTTCACATGATAAGAGAAGTGAAAGTGATACTACCAAAAACCTTAAGTATCAGCAATTCCTTTATTGAAGCAAGAGGTTGGGCCCCATTCTCTGCTGAACTAGACACTGGAAGAGACTGGTAAGAAAAGAAATCTGGTCTCAGGACTCTGATGAATTTAACTTGTTAGTAACTTGTTAGAAATGTGCATACTGCACATCTAAGCAGCAATCAAATACCCTAAAAACACCCTAAATCAGCCTGAGAACAGAAAATGTTTCCTCAACCAAATATTACCTTCATTCCAACCAATGCCTGCATTTTTAGTTACATTGCAAATGGTGAATTTGCTTTCAAAAGCTTACAGCTTTCAAACTCTAAAGTACACTAGCAAAAATAGTCAGTTTAATTACCTAGAAGCCAAATTTGGGTAAGTAAGTAGTGCACAAATGGACCACCTACTTGAAGCCCTGCTCTGACATACACTATTCACTGAATCCACCTTTGTTTGCTTTTTGATATTTTTAAGTGTTCCTTTATTTTAGTCTACATTTTTCTTAACAAATTTATCTTCAATACAGGAAGAGGGTATTCTACTAAGACCATTTCTATTTTTGAGCTGAAGTCATGGAGGAAATCAGGTGAATATATAATCTTAAGTATATTCCAAACACTCAGCCCCACCTTGTCCTTTAGAAGCACCTGACAAGTGACATTAGTCAGTGCTGCTCTATGTTCCATCACCATCTGTTTGCAAGAGCTGGAAAGCTCCGTGCACAATATGGGATGCAATAGGGCAGCAGTCACTAGGACAGGAGACAAATGAACATGGACACTTGTGTCTGCCTAGCTGGGTGGGGATCCATTTGTACACATTTTTTTTTAAACAGCAGATAAGTCTATGGCTACAGATACAAAACCAGCTTTTCAGGTGGCAGCTTTTAGGGAGCTGGCAATGAAGCACAGCCTGTTTTGGTGGCCAACACCTACTTGTTCATGACGGAAAGGCACAACCAGATGATGCAGCTGCTGCAGGACAAGTCAGATCAGCGCAGCCTTGCACTCAGTCAGTGAACAAACCACCCATGCACAGACATCTCCTGCTGCCCACTTGCCTGCTATGCATTTGTCCAGTGCTCAGTCCCACGGGGCTGATCTTTGGGCAGATCCCACAGCCTCTGGAAGCACAAATAATCACCACAGATCACTGCCGTTGGTCCTGCTGATGTCAGGCTGAGTATCAGGGCAAACAGCTGACTGAAAGGTGCTTTACTTTGACCTAGCAGACCGATAAACTGGGGTTGAAATTACTCAAAGGCAGAAAATAGACAGGCAAAGCCAACTAAAACCAAGTTATCTTATGTTAAACATCAGTTGTTCCCACTAACATGGCTGACAACTGCTGGCCTGTCTCCATAAGCAGGGACTATTGCTGAGTCTCTCCAGCACTAGCCTGGCAAACTGGAGGGGTTGTGCAAATTGAGTCACACTTGAGAGCGAGCAGAGATCTGTCCTGCCTTTTGATAGTGGAAATAAAGCAAAGCTTCACAAGGAAGGATGTTATGGGCCACAATCCACACATAACATTAGCAAGTGGAACATGTGCCAGCCTGGGAGGAACATTGCCGTTGCACAGTGGAGACCCAGGGTACCTCTCGCTGCTTCCAGCACCCTCTCTCTGTCAGCATGGCCCCATGGCAGGACAAGACGGTTTTGTGGCAGGGCAGGATGGCTCTGCTTCCAGGTGGAATGGCGGCACTGGGACTTTCTCCATATTGAGAGGTGAAACAACTCTACATCAGTTGGTGTAATGCATTTCTATACACTTCTATTACAGCCTGTACTGTCCATAGACCAAAGTTGTTGCCAAGATGCAGATTCAAATTAACTCAAAGTAAAAATAAATATCAGCCACTACTTTACAATTCAAATTCATGTGAAGAAGCCAAACTCTGAATGCAAAATTAGATCAACCCAGATTCACAACTAGATCTTGTACATAAACAGACCAAGTTTGCTCAATCTTGGATTCGTGCCACGTTAAGCGTATTTTTAGTCTTGCCATGCTTATCCTAAGCCATGGACCCAGGGGTGCAATATATCTGATGTGCTACGATCACACGCATACCATGGTGTTTCCCTTGTATTTCTGCTCTCTCTCCCCACAAGTACAAGGGTGTTACAGATACAGTGTTTGGACCTGCTTCAGGGCTTCACCTCACAGCTGTCTCCATGGTTTATCGCACTGCCAGGCTACAACTATTCCACCTGTATTTGTCATGCCAAGAGTCCATCTCAAATGGAAGCATTTGGACTTGTGAAAAACAAATCAGGTAGTTTTAAGAACAGGGAATAAGACAGTGCTTTAATTAGACAAACATTAACCACTGCAGCCTCAGCAGAGGGTTTGGCAGATGAGGAACCAGCAAGTCACAGAGGAACAAAACCCAGAGAGAAGTCCTGTGGAATGACTGTACTGCACACACAACGCAAACTCTGCCTTGAAGAATTATGTCAGAACAAGGTTAAATATTTCACTGAAACTAATACTTCCCATTTAATTTATTTTTATCAATCAATATGCATAATGTATGCTGGCATCCTTTATGTTTCAATTTTGCTTACAGTAATAAAACTAACTGCAAATCATCCTTGGCTGTATGTTATTTTTACATCCAAGAGCACAGAGTGATAGAAGCTTGGCAGGACAGATCTGACTGAGAGAGAGAAAAAGCATTGTACTTCCCAAACATAGCAGAACTAGCCTGATTTTAAAGCAGTAGGATGGAAATGATTCAGCCTACAGTTAAAATTAGAGGTATGGTGAGATTGAAACTGTAAGAGAAGTACTGAATTAAATGCATTTTTACTTGACTCAAACAAGCTTTTTTTTATTAGTCCCTGGTAAATGAAATACTAGCAACTTTAAAAGTCTGTGAAACAGTCAAATCCGCAAGGTGTTTCATGGAGCAAGTGTCACCTGCCATCGTCACCACTGCAGGAAAGCCAGCAGCGACAGAACATGGGAGCTGCATGGGGCAGATGCCAGGGGTCTGGCTCCCCGTGACGCTCCGGTCAGTCATCCCCTGCCTCTAGTGCCGGCATGGGAGGACAAGGCAAGGCCGGGATAAAAAGAGAAGTGGCAGCACTGTGCCACACACGTGCCTGCTGGCAGTGGCACCTGGGGCTCCTGCCTTTGGAGCTGCCTTTGCAGCTGCCTCTGCCTGTGCCAGCCCGTTTACTGGAATGGCCATGGTGGTTTCCCCAAGGCCCCCTCTCCCTCCCAGGCACCAGGAAGCGGCCACAGCTCCAGCACCCACTCCCAGCTTAGCAGAGAGAGGCCGTGGGCAGCCACGGCCCCATGTCCCGCTCCTGGCAGCAGCAGCCACGGCGCGGCACCAGCACTCGACAACCAAAGCCTTGCTCAAGTCAAACACTGACACCGCTTGCACAGCTATGAGGCACCTTGCTCAGAACCACCCAGACACCGTTTTCTGTATCTTCTGTTGCTCTGTTGTGCTCAAGAGACAGACACACAGTAGTTCTGGAGCCTCTTATAATGAATAATTACTGAACCTCACCCCAAATATATAAATATATATATATATGTATATGTACATATTTTTAATAGACATAAAGAAATATAAAACCCACAAACATTTTGAATGCTAGATGAAAAAAGCATTAACTGGAAAAGTTCACTAAACCAAATAACCAAATCAAGATATTCCCATTCCCCTCCTCCCAGATGCACTATTTACAGCCATCAGGAATGTGTCACTGCTCAGCATTCCGACCCACTGCCTCCGCAGGCTTTTTTCTCCAGCAGGAAATCCTCCAGCTGGCCCTGCTTTGTTCTGTAGCACATTTTAAATTCAGCTTCTTTGCATCAATTGAATGTAGGTGCGTGCAGGCATTTGGTACCTGCATGTGGGTGTTCCTCCTGGTGAGATTTCCTTACTTTCAATCTCCTTAGAAGCAAACTAAAAGCAAAAAAAAAAAAAAAAAAAAAAAAAAAAAAAAAAAAAAAAAAGAAAAAAAAGAAAAGAGTAATTCCTTCAGTGATTTTTCTGCCCTTCTGCAATATACACACACAAGAAATGTAGAAAACAACAGCCACTGAAAGACTCTGCATCTCCCAACTTGGATTGACCAAGTCCTGCCTAAGTTTATGTTGAAGGGTTTACTCAAATAAGTGTTGCAGATTTCTCCTTAACAGGAAAATTTTTTATTTCCCCGAGCCCTTACGCTTAGAAGCAGAATTATTTGCAAGCTGGTGTCATATAACACCATGGGCCAAATGTTACCTTGGACATCGATTCTGTGGAAAGTTAAGCAAATGCATATTGGGTCTCTCTCAAGTTTTCTTGAGGAAGCGCCATGCCCATGATGGGCACTGCGCTTTCAGGGGTGAGGGGCTTGATTCCTAGGGCAGGGCACCTCAGGTTCTGTTCCAGGGACAGAAAGGAGGCACAGATTATGGGTGAGCAGGAAAAGGAAACCCTCAGTTTGGCTGTGGGTAGGGCTTGAGTGTGTGAATCACTCCTGTTTCAGAAGCAGTACCCTTAGCCTGGGGCTAAAACAAGCAAAATAGGGAGTAAGGTAAGACACTTGCTAGGCAGAGCATCCTTAGTTGGGTTTTGTTTGGTTTGGTTTGTTTGTTGTGGGTTTTTTGATGCTTGACAGCTATTACCACTAAAAAGCAGAACCTGTGACAATACTGAGAATACAATTGCTTTGCCCTAAGACCATGAGCAGCATTTTCACCCAACAAGAATAGACGTGTTGGGTTGTTTTAATTCCTGGTATAGTTGGGCATGTCTTATCTCTGGCTCAAAAAAATGGAAATGCATAATGAAGGCAGCCAGTTGTCTTGTAGGTAACCGAACACAATTCCCACCCGAGGATAGGATTGTTGGCAAGATGTGGTATCAGTACAGGGAAACTCAGTACTGCCAGCTGAATAGATCTGTCAAATTTCTTTCTGCAAAATGTTATGTCTACAACTACTAGAAATAGCACAGCTGAGTGATAAAACTTTAAAAAGTGTGAAAAAATATTTGCTTTATTTTCAAGTCTGCTTGCCTTGTGAACTTGACAGCATTTTGTTTTCTCAAAGTCATCTATCGTGCACAAAAACATGAAACTTTTCACTTTACAGCACTTTTTCTCCCCCTACACCTGTGTTCTCATAAACAGCAGTAGTGCTTAAACAGATTCTGCAGCAGCTTGTACAGGATTGAGAAGGCAGGCTTGTTGGACACTTTCATCTAAAAAAAATAGGAATAAAATAACCTTATATAAGAATATTGCCCTTAAAAGACTAAAATGCTCTTTAATGTCTGCTGGATGAGGCCTGGCCCTACAAAAACTGAAAGAATTTCACATTGCCAGAACCTTCCTTCCATGAATAGGCACTGATTTCGTGTACTAGGATCAGGTCTTAGACAACACTATTTTTAACTGTATGAAGAACAAGCATGTCTAAAACACCTTAACCCTCCAGCTGAGGCTACATATACTTTAAAGCCATTCTAATATATGCATAAGTAATGTGTATATTACTCAGCAAATGGTAAACAGCGAGTGTTGAAGTAACCCTCATGTCACTAATTTTATTCCCGTACCAAAATATGCTACTGTAAATTAACTAGTACATTATGGAGTGTCATAAATAATTAAAACTAAAACTATAACTGGCAAAATGAATGAAGCAAGAACATTCTGTAACCCAGTGTTCCTCCTACCTGACTTCATAATTTTCTAATTTGAGTAAAACACTAAATCTACTTCTGTCTGAGCACAAAAAGGATTTTGTTCGTATCATTTACTAATTTGAAAAATTAGTTCTTGGTTGGAAAGAAATTGAAACACGTTAAAACCTCCACATAAGCCATTCTGTGATAGAACATCTATCTACATGCCACACAACACAAACTGCTCCTTTGTCATCCTTCCCAGGTCCCGAGGTAAAACCAAAGGGAGCACATCACAGCAAGTGAGAACCACCCAGGACAAAGCTCTGCTGCCAATGGTGGGACATCAAGCCCTAAGAAGGAATGCATCCTACCTGGTCTCAGAGGATATGGGAAGGAGATGGGCTTCTCCAGTCACCCCAGCTGACACAACTTGATGCTTGAGGAAGTGAGCAGGAACTCTCTTGTCTTCCAGCAGCTAAGCTCTCCCACAGCAACACCTGCTGTACAGCACCATGGGCAAGGATGACTGCTGCGTGCAGGGCAGAGGCAGGAGAAATAGGTTCTGCTTTGGCACATGAAGTTAGAGCACTTCAGCTTTTGACATCTACAGGTGAGAAGAGACAGGTGAACAGCACAGGAGTGACATCACTGTATCTTTTACAAGGATTTTTAAAGCAGACCAAAGGTGCTTTTATGCAAGTTGGTAGAACTTGCTGCTCCATTACTTCAATACTTCAATCAATAGGAAGTGTCAAATTGTTTTTGCAGAAGTTTTCTATTGTTCAGTATTGTTTTGCTTTTTAATTTTCATTTTCCGGTTTCACTGCAATAACAAGTCTCTTTCTTTAGACAGACATAAAAGAGGATGACAGACAACGTCTGCTGCTTCATTGTCTCCAGGTGGATTTCATATTCTGTTCCTTTACTCCTCTCAGCTTTCTGTTCTGTCTTCTCTGAAGTACCACAGAGCCTTCCACCTGCCTATTTTTTTTAATTTTTAATTTGTTGGTGTTTATTTACTGGACAAAAAGCTATATCAATTATCTGTTTATGCTACCTGAGCTTGCCCTGACTTTCATTGGAACAGATGGAACCATCCCTACCAACATGCTGGGGCCAGACCTTGTGTGGCATCCTGACCACGCAGCCCCATACCCCTCCAGAGCGGTGTGAAGAATGCTGAGGGGTGATGGCCCCAGGATGAACTCTCAGGGAGAAATCCCTATGTGGATAGAGCTCTGACCTTGTTTCTGTAGCCTCCAAGAAAGGGGTTCCTACAACTCGGAAGCCCACCACGGTACAGAAGGATCCCTAGTGGCAGTGGCTTGGGCGGGTCTCTGGGCAGTCCTGGGCTGCTGGCTGGCTGCTGCACCCATTGCCCCACCAGTGGGAAAGGGGAGACGCAGAAGGGAAAAGCTTCATCTCTCTCCACATAAGCCTGACTTGTGCAGTTACACTGCAGCAGATGGAAGTCTTTGGAGACAACAATCCCCCTGCTCCACAGGGTAAGGTAGTTCCTCCTGGCACAGCAGGGGCAGGCACAGCAGTGAGAACAGCCCAGGGGAGAAGCTTATTTAGAACTGCCCTCTGACAGTAGTAAAAAGGATCCTCCACCCATCTGTCCTGCCCACCCCGGCTATGGCACCCTCCCTGGGAGGCTGAGCAGGGGACCCACAACTTGTTCCTGGTACAGACAGCCCACAGGCCACCCCAGGGAGTCTCGGGACCATGTGAGGAGCTTTGTCAGGCACTGGGAGATGCTGGAGAGAATGGGATGCTCCTGCAGGGAAGCACTTCCCCAGGAGATCTTGAGTTCTGGACAAAATCATGTAGCTGAGATTGTAATACCACCCTGCCATGGAAAAGGACACCAGGGGGTTGCATTGGGTATAAGCAAGGACAGTTTCTAGTTCTCACTTTTTTATAATAATGACGGATTAATCCTGTTCTTGCTAATCTGCCAGGACAGAACAGCTGACATAGGACTCCTCCAAGCTGCAACGGGTGTTCCCAGCTGCAGGAGCCAGCAGTTGTTAAGCACACAGTTAACTCCCACAGACCAACTATTTCCTTCTTTTTTTTTAATAACCGTTTCTTTGGGCAAGTGTCTCCTGGTATTTTAAAAATTCATTTTAATCAATTTAAAATTAATAACAGACCAGCAAAATCCTTAGGGTCTGAGAGCTCCAATCTCTGCCACTCTGGAAGTGATGAGTCAGCCACAGCGTGGTGGCCATGGAGCGGCTGAGGGCTGCCCATGAGAGCTGCACACGCTGAATTAGGTCACTTGGTTTGCTATTCATGGAGCGGTGGCTGTCCCTGCTATTCTGAGGAGAGCTGCTGCACTCCAAGGGTACTACCACAGCACTTTGCTGCTGCTGCTGCTGCCGTGGCTCTGTGCTGTGTACTCACCAGGTGGGAGCACCACGACGGAGCCTTTCCAAGAGGAGGGAAAGGACAGCAGCTGCAGGACACAGTACACAGAGTCCTGTCCTGCTCCCACACTGCTGCATGGTGTCTCCTCAGGCTCCTGCCCTGGTCACTAACCCATGCTCTGCTCAGGACAGGACCAGGAGCCAGCAGTTCCCAGAGCCAGACTTCTGGCTTCAGCCTCTACCCAAACCATGGCTCACACCCAGGCCCAGCACCACTCGCTTCCCAAGGGAACACATGCTCCCTGAATACTGGAGCAGACCTGCTGTGCTCCCTAATCACCTGGGTCTAATAGCAATGCCATGGTCCCAACAGGCAGCTCCTATGGCAGCTCCCCAGGGGGATTAAACCTGAGCTGCTGCTTTGTACACTGATGTGGCACACGAAGAATAGCAGCTCCCACCTTGTGTGCCCACAGCATGCGAGTCATGTCAGTGGGTAACCTGTGTGTCTGCAGATCACCATGGTGCTGGGATGCCAAGCAGTGCCAGCCTGGGCAGCAATGGGAGGCTGCGTCTGTGGCTTGTGGGCAGAAAGAAATACGCTGCTCCAATCCCCACACCTAGTGGCATGGGATGAGGGGAGGCTGAGGAGTCCTTAGAATGCTCTTGTGGAATGGAAGTTCCTGGTCTGCTGCAGGGGAGCAGGAGCAGGACCATCAGAAGGACAGAAGCCCCTGTGGCCCACAACATCCCTGAGCTCAGTCCTCTGCTTGCTGACAAGGTTTGGGCTCCCCAGCAGACCCCTTCCTGGGTGCCCCGAGGAAGGGCATCAGGACCCCTGGCTCCAAGAGCTGTCATGAAAGCACATGGTGTGACTGCTGCTCTTCTGGCTGGGGGGAACAGACAGAAAGGCTGTGTGCAGCCCTCCTGGGCACAGCCAGGCTCTGCTGGAAACAGGAAGGCTGCTCATCAGCTGGCAGCTACCCTGAAACAGAGGTCTGGATCGCCACCAGCCTACAGCACTTATTTGAATATATTTGAGAGCCAGCAGCACCACCTCTGCCTCTGCCCAGCTCCGTTCTGGTGTGGGAAGAAATGACCAGGTAGGAAATCAAAGACATTAGCTTGGCATCCCTTGCCCCGGCAGCTGCCCAAATGCTCTGCTTGCACTGCTCTGTTTCGTTCCTGGGTGTGGTTTGCCTGATGCCAGTTATTCCTCCCCGGTCCGAGACTCGGACACAGAGAGGGTGTCCCCTAGGTGACAGGGGAACAGGCAGGTCTTGGCTGGGCTGTATGGTGGGGGCAGAACATGGAGAACTGCTTGCACTCTCCCAGAAGCAGTTTCACTTCCCATACAAGCAGTGGCTTCAACTAACAAGATGCTCTTTGGCTAGAGCTTGTAAAAGGACCTTATCCATATTAAAAAAAGAAAGAAAGATCTTCTGTCTAAAACTTGTTCTTTCCTAACAAGAGGTTTGGACTAAATCCATTTAAGAGAAAATTTTACAAGGGCCTTATGCTGAAATTATTCAGTAGAAAGAACTGAAAAGAGTACAGGGCACTTTTGAGGGGCTTACCCCAAAAGCAAGTGGTTGGTTTGTTTTTGTTTTAAGAAAACCAAACACTCTTTCTTTTGGCATTAACATAACAGAGCAGTAAAGATTTATCAGTAGCACTGCATTAGCCTCCTCTAAACACACTGAACAACTGCTCCCTTAACTGGATCAGTTGCTGGAGCAATTGTTAGTCACCAGTATCAGATTTGAAAGCAGAAACGAATTCCTCACTAATGGCCTGAAGGACAAAGGATCTTCTCTGTTACAAGGACTTGTACCTGTACAGTGCCAGGTGCTTGGACTGTAGTCCCAGTGTGCTGACACACGTGTCCACACAGACAGCCTGTTGCTCCTTCAGGACAGGTAACACTTCCGTGGCAATAATGTTACTCTATGAATCACTACTTTTTCACTTGCAACAAGTAAAAGAACCCATGTCCTACAGTCAAGGTAATCACAGCAACATGGAGCTCTTCTAGGTGGAAACAGAACAGCTGCTCAGCATCAGCATTGTTACGTACAACTCAGATGCTCTGCTGTATTTGGAATATATTGCAATAGCAGGCAGGTGGTTCTGCTGTGTGGTCTGTGAAAAATTGCACGGAAAGCAATATAGGGAAAATGTTGTAATTATTAAAATGGGTTTGTTTTGATACCAGCAGAACAAAAGCCTGCCTGAGTAAACCAGTTTTTAGCTTGTTATCTTTACAAGCGGCCCTTAAGGAATAAAATTGCTGCTGCTCTCCTGTGCCTCTGCCCTGAATTTGGCAATATTCATGTGGGAGCAGGTAAAACCAGCCAGAGGCACCAGGACCCTCAGGAGGCCAGTGGAGACAGAATTCACCAGCTCCTGTCCCACACTACTCAGCCAAGAAAACCTAAACGGGACCCCCCAGCAAGTGTCTGAAGCCTGATGAGATGATTGCTACTGCCACTCAGTACACAGCCAAACACACCTAATTTGGCCAGGAAAACAGGAAAAGCAGCCACATTCTTCTGCTAAGGAGAGGAAGCCTTGATCCAGTGACCTTCACCAACTGAGAGCTGGTTCCCTGCAAAAGGCTGGGTTGGAAGTTATGCACAGCACAGGCCTTCCATCCTCCTGGCAGGTATTCTCATGCCAGTCATGCTGGAACTAGCTCAAGCACAAGTGTTTTATGACCTGGGAAGACAAAGAGAAGAGCCATCAGAGGTGGCAGAACCAGGCTCACTGGAGTCCAATTCCTGCTCCGGCAAATGTCCTCTTCCTCACAACAGCCTTCAGAAGGGTCCGGTCACTTCAGGGACTTGGAGCTCCAGCATTCCTTGTTTACCAGCTGCCTGAATTCCCAAGTGGCTGTGTTTCTGCAACTACAGTCTCCAGAGATCCAGGAAAAGATCTTCTGAACACCATGGGAAGCACATCTGTCCTGCTGCTGCAGGGCAGTCCAGTGCCCATGTTCTGCCTCAGCCTCTCATATTCAAGGAGTGGTTTTGTCTCTGCCAGAGGGGTGCAACGTGACAAAATGCCTGCTCACCTATTAATATGCAGCTGTGATAGAGACAAAAGATTTTGGCTCACACCCTCATTTGCTCACTGAAGAGAAATCAAAATGAACCAAAATGATTGAACATTTTGTAAATTAATAAATATTGAAACTCAACTTCCCTGGAAGGTTACAGAGTGACAGATGTAGTGCAATGGCAAATGATGGAATAGGTCTGTGAAGTTTAGGTGTGAGATTTCGAAAGACCTTCCTCTAATGTCCCAGACCAAGCATAACAGGCATTCCTGAGGCAAATAACAGATTTATTTAAAAAAAACAAGCAAAGCTTTCTTTATCTATCAAAAAGCAGGTAAGAAGAGAATACAATGACAATTTCTGTGCAATCTCTGCCAGTCACGTCTAAGGACACCCCCCAAATGCCTCCTGTCCTGCTGAGGCCTTCGGGGCACCCCACCTGTCCCTATCCTCTTGCTGGTCAGCACAAAGCCTCTGAAGAAGACTGACACTCAAAGTCAGATTTTGTAGTGAAGCAACAAAACAATATTCAGTGCTTTAATGACAAAATCTGTTCTGAGTGTCACCATTTTGGTTCCCAACTTCAGTTTCTTTTATCACTACTTCAGTGCTTGGACAAGAGTTTTGACTAAACCAGTCTCTTGCTGATAAGACCATGGGCACCCAAGAACAAAACTAAATCTACTTCCAGTTACTTATGCGGAAGAAAAAGATGGTCATAAATTTCTGATATGTGTGTGTGGCCTGTGAGACATGGTCCTTGCTAAATGAAAAGTGTGAACACTACTTTTTCAAAGCTCATTTTTATTTGTTTCTATTTGTTCAATATTTTTAAGGGTAACATGGAGGAAAAATGAAGTGACTTATAATATGATTCTGAAATGTTAGCTTTGGTAGCACAAAGTGAAAATACAAATGTATTCTTGCATGAGCACAACAAACAGAACGGGTGGTCATCTCCACCGCACCCTGAAATATAACAAGGTACTTTGTTCAGAAATGGCATTACCTTTATTCAGCTCACCCGAGGCATTAGCTTAAGTATGCAGCACATTTCCAATATATTTAACTTACAGCAACTTTTGCCACGAACCTGAGAGTACATTAAAGGGTGCTAGTGATTATAATGCATGTACTAGATCAAGGAGATTCTGCTGCAATATTTTAATTTTCATTTAGATTAAATTTAAATTATAATTTACACCACTCTGCTAAAAAACAGGGAAAGACATGCTGTAAGCATAGCAGCAGGCATGCATATCTTCATGTATTCTTCTCTGTTTTTAACTTCTGGTTAAACTTAACAGACTTCCAAGTGCAAGTAGATTGAAGCTCCATCTAGTGCCAGGGGCCGGGAAGTTACTGAGAAAATTTCACTCCAAAACCAGCAAACATACTCAGAAAACTATGGAGGAGCAGCAGCCAGCCTGGCATCCCAGAGCTGTCGCACGCAGGTGACAACACTGTGGAATTGCTCTTACAGTGTATAAAGGCTTCATTTTAAAGCTGCAGTACCTTAGGCCAAGCAGCGACCACAGCACTGCCTGGAGAGGGACACAGCACCCGAAACGTGCCCAGCACGGTGAGAGGGGTCCCTGCGCCCAGCACCTCACTCCCCACTGTACTCCATCACCATCACCAACACGTTCTGCACAGCTCCTCTCTTTGGATCCAGGGAACCAGGATGCTCCCAGTGCATCCCAATTCACCCTGCTAACCTCTATCCAAAACCAGGCCATCAGTGGCTCAGAAATGCCCTCGCTGTTTAATACATGGCTTGAGCACTTGCTAGCAAGTCACCACTATCTCCTCCACAAACACCTACTAATGGTAACACAGAAAATGGGTGTCTATTACCAACACACAAAATAGTCTAGCTGGTACTAATGTTCCCTTCCTCTCTTTTTCTGTGGTTTTTTTTTGCAATGCCAAGTGCTAGAATGACACCTGTTTCTAGCTCTGTAACAAAGCCATGCTGCCTGTCCCAACTCCTGTAAGCACACACTATTCTAACCCAGAACAAGGAGGAGGTTTGTATAGCAGAGGACAGTAGTTCAGATTGTTCAGCCACAGTACTAACATGTTGGAAGATTTTTTTACATGCAGAAGTCATTTTTTTTTTTCATTTAAGAAAATTGGTCCTCATTGTGCATTTTAGATTTGAGTTTCAAAGACAACTGAAATGGGAGGAATCCTTCCACTGTCCTAGTTAAATGTAACCCACCCGAGTCACAAAGCTTTAAAAAGCACTATGCCAACTGGACACAGAGTACAGACGAACTGTGTTAGATGCATCTGTCCCATGTTTGTCTTCACATAACCTGAGCACCTGCTGGGAACTCTACCATTCAAAACACATGGGACCAAACTGCACGTGTGAGCAGCTGTAGGCACTCCAGGTACCAACTGGTGATGCAGTGCAAGCACCACTGATGCATGAGGATGTCAGCAATACCGACAGGTGAGGATGGAGAGTTACACAGCAGATGACTTGACTCTTCTTCTTCATAGTATCACCATCATGACTCTGCTCCCAGTTGCGTAAAGGCTGATAGCAAAAACTCAGCGTCTGCTCCGAAACAGCACCCTGCCTGAGATCTGACACTTCCTCCACAGGCACTTACTGTGTGGTCACAGCAGTGGCGCTGGGGGACAGCCCATTCATGGCGTGGGTAAAAGCAAGACCACAACCTCTTGAAGCACCACCAGGTCTCTGGGGATGCCAGGTGAGTGCAGTGCTGAAGGAGCTGTCCCAGCTTTACCAGCCTTGGCAGTGACTCTGGTCGTCAAGCCTGCTACATGCTCACCTTCCACAATGAACAGTTTGGTTGAGAGACAGAATGATTTCTTGTCTTTAGAGAGGTACTTTGAAAGAAGAGAAAACATTCTAAATGAAACCACATCATTTCTAGGCTACTTTCCCCTTTACTCTTTTCTGCTTTTCCCTGTTCCTCCCATTTTTATATTCTTAATGTTTCCTTTCACTTGTACCAGAGTGGCTGCTCTACAGTTGCACAGTATTAGACTTTCAGACTGAATACACCTCTTCTAGGATTACATAGACAATTCTGAGCAGAACAATTTTCATATACTTTGTTCATCAAAAATGTGATATTTATTTGAGTGGATGCAATTGAGAGAAAAGCACTACACCTATGGCAGAAATCATTCTCTCCATGATGAAACTAAGTAGTACTTCAACTACCAAAAATTCACACCAAAATATTCTAAATATTAAATATACACTGGCTCTTCTCCGACAAGCTAACAGCAGGCAAGTTGACTGCTGCTTATAGCTAGTCAAGTTTTTTGTGGCTAAAGAAAAATATGGTATATTATAAGGTTAGAACTGTATCATTTTCCTGGGAAAATATGGCTTCTTAGACTTCATAATTATTATCAAATTCTTTTGCAGACAGTGAATGTTTTTGGGTAGAAATTGTGTATCACAGATAAATTTATGTATTTGTGATCCAAAAATCCTTTGGATTTTTAACAATTACCAAGCATTAACAGCAAAAATATTTGTGATCAGAGGTGGAAATAGCACTCAGACAAACATATTTACAGATCCTACCAGTGAAAGCAAGTTGAATGAAGAAAATAACACCCTGAACAAAGCTCCAGAGCTCCCCAGCTGCACCATGTGGGTTACTGAGCGTGCAGCAGAGAGCGGTGCAGAAACAATCACCTACAGAAACTGCGAACTAGAAAAACAGAACCGTCTGTCAGGCCTGTCACCCAGACACAGCCGGGAGAATGCTGCTGCCCAGGATGGTGTCCCGTGGAAAAGGGTCCCCATGTTCCTGCCATGCACCATAACACAACACAACAGTAGGAAAAGTCTGGGTTTTCTTCTTAATGCATGCTAGCACAGTGAAAAAATGCAGATCAGCTATTAAAAAGCTGAATTTGTTCTACCAGTCAACTGTGACAGAGAAAAAACCAAGCAGATGATGCCTGTGAGAAGTTAAATGTTCTCTTTCATCTCCTATCACTTCTCCTTGCAGTCAGTGAAGTGTGCAGAGATGTCAGAGGTTCAGACTTTACACCACAGTAAGATTGTTAACTGTCCCTGTTAAACCACACTGCACAAACATCCATTAAAAAAATGACTGTGTCAAGAGCCTGTGCTGCTTGTGCTTCATTTTCCACTTTTCTGCTTTCTCTCCCTCTAATTCTGTGCTTCTCCAATGCTCTTACTGCATTTCTTAGCCATAGTTTTGGCTTTTAAGATTAACTTCCACACAACCTTTCACCCACTGCAACAGCCAGTTGCCAGAGGCATGTGATGAGTCACCACGAGTTTGGGCAAAATAACATAAAGACCTTAGACTGAGTATGTTCCCACCTTCCCTACACTGTGTCAAGCTATCTACAAACTTAATGAATTTCACAGTTTCATACCCTTATTTCATAACTGAAAAGTTAACAGTTACCTATTTGGGTTCTGTTTGCTTGACTTAAAGCAAAACAAAATACTGCAGGATCTAAGCACACCCAGGACTCCAACTGCTTGGTAACTGTGAGGCATAGAAAGCTGTGTCATAAGGGCCTAACTCTGTACTTGTTTACTCCTATAGAGACTCTCATCAAAGACACCATTATGAACGAGAGACTACCTCTCTAAGTAAGAATTTACATACAATGTACTTTAATTTCTAGGATGAAGGTTATTTTCTGTTGGCCATCAGAAAATAAATCCTAAAGCTGAGCAAAGTTCCATGACTTTAGACATCTCTTCTAGTGCTTTGGCCATTCTGTAAATCACATCCACAAAGAACAGGCCTTCCTCCTATTTTAAGTACTTCTGGAAGCCACTGAAATGGAAGCAATTTCAAACTCTTATCTGACATAGCCATATCCCTACGCTTGCATCTGATTTTCAGAGTTACATTTTAGGTTTGCTCCGTTTGAATTTGATGGTTAAATAAAGAATAAGCAAGGGAAACCCTTCAGAACTGCTTACATAACTGATCATTAGGAAGACAAAGGTTTTGCTGAGCTGTCTTATTGGCAAAATCATACCAGGCCAAAATCCTCTCAGGACATGAAACTTTCACCATGGAGAGTAAACATGAGTTAAATCATTGTTCCAAACAATGCAAGATACACCAGAAGAGCACCTTTTTTCAGAACTTTCTGGATTGTTTAAGAGCCATTGTACAAGGCTCTCTGCAGCGCAGCCACAGCTATGCTGGCATGGGACAGGAACTTCTTCATCCACAGGTGTAGTAGCTGTGCAATAAAACTCTGCACTGTGGTCTTAATGATTGCTGCATTTTTAATTACCTTATTTTTTAAACCTAGTTTCAAGTTTTCCACACATTAATATGTAATTTTCATAATCTGTTTCTAGCTAACACTCATCCCAGTCCCTGGTGGCTTCCTGGGATTTCAGCCAAGTCCCTTGGGTAGCTATGGAAGGACCCTGCCCAGGCTGACCCTCGCCAGGCTGACACAGACTGCTCCCGGCTGTCACCAGGAAAAGTGAATCTGCTGACTTGCAGCACTCGTAAACTGGTGTTTCCCTCTGCACTTCTGAAAGCACTTGTGGTAAAGTGACAGACCGCCACAGGAACCCAGCAGGAACCCAGTATGGTCAGGAGGGGAAGTCACCAGACCAGTGCCCACGTGGCCACCAGCTACCGGAGCTGAGCACTGCAGCCCATGAGCCCTGGCTCTTTGAAGTTTATCTCCACAAAGAAGCCCAGCTGCATTCTGCTGGTGGTTGACTGCCCTCCTGTCTGTACGTAAGTGATGGTTACAGTAATCTCCAACTGGTGAAAAACACCAATTTGGTGAAAAACAGTTAGAACTTGTGACATCATAATGGTTGGACTAAATGATCTCAGAGATCTTTCCCAACCTAAACAATCCTATTGTAAGAAGTCCTGCCTTTGGCTGCCTCATCATTCCAAGCACAGCAGCAGTTCTGGTAGCCACAAGGCCTGATAGAAAGACCCAAGTTACATTACTCACAAAACATAATCCTCCTTCAAGTCTTTGGCCAATTTCAATTTTTCTGTTAATATAAAAGCAGTCAAGTTTCTCACAAAGCTGTAAATAGTGAGTACACTCTGGTTAAGCGCAGCTGGTACTTTAAAATTCTTCCAAATGATTATTTTCCTTAGATGTGATCCAACATCAATTTTAGACAAAGTTCTGAACTGAAGCAAAAGACCAGTAATTGTTACAAGATGCACAAAATCCTACCAAACTGTGGCTGTAGTGTAGAATTGAATTCCAGAAAGAACAACTACCAGGTGAAATGTAGGAAGAGACTAAAATGCAAGAAATCACGATTTCACAACTATTTACTATATGGGTATAGCTTACAATCAGCCCATTTCATATGTGAGTCTAGGCACTGATGTTAAAATGACCCACTACATCTATCAATTTTAACAAGGATATTTTCATACATATGTTAATATTTCATTTCAGAAATGTCTCAAATTCCAATTAACTCTCATAGCAAAAAAACCCCCAACAACCCTGGAGGTCCCTGCTCTTACATCTTTGACATACAGGGCACACCCTCATTTTCTTAAATCCAACAGTCTCAAAGGTGTTGCTGCCTACACAAACAGTACTATAACGATTGTATAACATAGCACACAATCAAATGAGGCACCTAAGAGTGAAAATAAAATTAAAGGATCATGATTTTCAGAAATACCACTGGTGACAGCTGAATCTGCAAATTATACAAGTTAGCTGGTAGCTTTGTAACATTAAATAACAGCAACCCAATTTAGACTTCACTTTCTAAATGTATTACTAGAGCTGGTTCACAAATAACATGACTAGAAGCTAAGCTACCAAGCAGGTGCAAAATCCTCTACTCTGATCCAACCATTTATGTTAAGCAGATCCCAGACTTCCACGCAGTTATTTCCAATTTGTATCATTAAAAGCAGATGTCTGTATTCCCTGTATCGCTAACATAATCTGCGCACCAAAACTGCCCTCACACCACTGATCACCTCGTCTGTGCAGCTATTACAAAAGGTAACATTCCCCATGAGGCAGCAACAAAATTACCCGACCTGCTCTGCACTCTGACACACAGGTGAAACACTTGTCAAAGAGGCAAAGCAATGAACCACCACACAACAACCTAGCATGGCTCTGGATTCTGGGAAAGCAGCAGCTTCCCACCCTGGCCCAGCTCTGGGCTGGCAGTAACCGTGGGGTCTCTGCCTCCCATGAAGCAGGACTAGATGCTGGGCTGCAAGGGCTCAGGAAGGCACAGATGCTCCTTGGGCAGAAGGGATGGACAAATGTGTTAGAGGGTGGGCACATGTGAGGAGGTGAGATCCTTCCTGGCAAGAGGGGCATAGCCTTTGGCTAAAGTCCTGGAAACCCACAGGTTCTTGTGTGAGATACCTGCATGCTGGTACCAAGCAGCCTGCTGTCCAAGAGAAGCCCACCTCTCATTAATCAAGGGATAATGATGCTAAGCATAGAAAATAAGCAGCTCCAAAATCCTCAAGGCTTGGCCCTGGGTCATGAGATGTCTGTCTCTATATCCATTAAATCCACTTATTAAAGTAACACAATTTGGAATCCTTATTGCAACTTGAAGACAATCAATAAAAAATCAAACACATTTTGGTTGAACTCTAAAACTAATGGGCCCATCAGCCTCCCATTCATGTCAGATGGATGCATTCCATTTTGTGCCAGTAAGAATGTTTAACTGGGACCTCCTACAGGCCAGCATTAAATAGAGAAGCGACACTCAATAGCACTTTCAGACAGAAAAGAACCTTTTCTCCTTGCCATGGAAGGAATCTCTGGAGGCAGGATGATGAAGGCAAGCCAAACTTCACCAAAAGTTTTAGCTATTTTAAAAGCTGAAAGCAACTTTAAAGACTGTAACTCATTGGTAGATACAGTGACATGAGAAGATATCTGGGATACATGGATGATGCTGTCCAAATTCAGAGGGGTAAAGGCACTGCGAAAATAAAATAAAGAAAAAAAAAAACCCTTATGGAATTAAGGTTAAAGATGCAAATGAGCTCCTTTCCAATTACCTTGTAATCCAAGCAATTAGTTTTAAACAACACTCAATCCCATGATAACGGAACTAGGTTGTTAAAGGACTAAGAAACCCTGAAGTGTGCTGTAGGGGTATCCATTATAAATACCTGGGGACTTAAGGCAAGGGAAAAGAAAGGTAAAGGGAAAGGTAAAAGAAAGGTCAGGAAAAGGCAGATTAATTTATTGTATACTATGCCTTGGCATATTCAGGTAGGAGATCTAACTTCTTGAATTATAGCCACAAAGCTATTGACATGGACAGCCACACCACATCCCACCAGTGTCCATTGCTCCAAGAATCACAACAGTCACCCAGTAAAGCAAACCCACCCTGATCAAAAGCAAGATGATCCCCCCACCAATTTCAATGTTGAGGAAAACAGAGCAATTGCCTTGAAACGTGCCCTTAAAGATGATGGTGAACATTCCTGCGACCCAGGACAGCCTTGGAGCAGCCAAGCCATCCTGCCCAGGGCCCAGTTTCAGTGCAGCAAACCAATGGCACCAGTCTCGGGTGTTGTAAAGGAATGTGGAACTAAACTATTGCAATAGAGACTTGGTGGAACCTGGAACAATAAACCCCAAAATCGCCAGTTACAACCCGTCGCAGAAATAAAATGTAACAGATGCTGGTGTGTGAGACAGGGACGCACCGGTGAGGTCCGGGAGGATGGAGGGCAGGGGCGAGGCAGGCAGGCGCCCACTCTCCGAGGGGCGCAAAGGCACACGTGAGATTATAGAAACAACACAAATGCAGCGACTGCACAGGGGCCGTAACGGCACAGCGGAGCGGGGCCACGGGAAGGATGGGGCGCCGGACCCTCTGTGCATCCGCAGGAGTAGGCACCGCCCTGCCCCAGCAGCACAGCCGTGATCGCCCTCCGTGTATGCAGCGCAGCGCCGTTCCCTGAGCTCCGGGAGCCGCGTCCGGCCAGCCCGGTTCGCGGCGGGCGGGAAGGCGCCACCGCCGGTACTCACCGATCCCGGCCGCTCCCGGCCTCCGGTGGGGGCATCGGGGCGGCCGCACGGATGTCCGGCCCCGCCGCGCCTCTGCCCTGTGCGGTCCGAGCAGGGCGCGGGAAGGGTCCCGCAGCGCCCGCCCCGCAATTCCACCGGGCCGACCCGGGCTGGGCCGGCCCCCGCAGCAGTCCCGGGACTGGCCGTACCGACCTCCAACGGCCGAGCGGCCACGGCCCCGGCCCCGGGCATCGAGCACCCGGCATTGGTCCCGATCCCGCTCCCAGCCCCGCCCCGGTCCCGCTCCCCCCGGCCGCGGGGGCGGTGCCGGCCGCGCCCCTCCTCCCCCCGCCCCCGGCGCGGCAGCGCAGGGCTGGGCTGGGCCGCGCCGCCGCCGCCGCAGCGCTCGGTCCGCTCCGCCGCCGCACCGCCGGGACCGTCGCCCGCCCCGCGCCCCCGGCCCGCCCGCTGCCCGCTCGCCCTCGCCCGCCGCCCCGCGATCATGGCCGGCTGGCAGAGCTACGTGGACAACCTGATGTGCGATGGCTGCTGCCAGGAGGCCGCCATTGTGGGCTACTGCGACGCCAAGTACGTCTGGGCAGCCACGGCCGGCGGCATCTTCCAGAGCATCACGGTGAGCGGGGCCGGTGGGAGCGCGGCCGAGAGCGGTGGCGACGAGCCGCGGCCGGGGGACGGGGGCACCTTGTGGGCGGGGGGCGCGGGCCCGGCCGCCCGCCCGCGCCGCCTTTTTGTGCGCGTCGGGAGCGGCACGGGGCCGGTCCCGCGGGCGGGGTCGGCGGCCGGGCCAGAGCGGGGGGTGCGGGCGGCGGGCCCGGTGCCGAGCGGGCGGGCGGCGGAGGAAGGCGGCTCGAACGCTGCCGCGCCGCCGGCTCCATGTTTTCTCCGCCAAGATGGCGCTCTGCCATTGATGCTCCCCCGCCCTGCCCGCCCGCGCCCCCGGCCCGCCCGGCTCCGCGGCCCCGCCACCCGAAGATAAGGCCCGTGCGGCACCGCCGGCGCGGCTCCCCCGGCCCCACGCGGCCCCGCCCCGGGCGCGGCGGGCCCGGTCCCGGCCGAGGCAGAGCGGGGCCGCCTGGGCCGCGGGCGGGGGGCCGGGCCCGCCGTGACGCTGCACTTTGCGGCCGCCGCGGTGCGGCCGGGCCCGCGCCGCACCCCCCTTCCCCCCCCAGCCTCCAGACCGGGGCCCTTCCCGAGGGCGAGCTGGAGGGGCCGCGGCGGCGGGAGCCGCCTGGGCCCCGCGGGCGGGCCAGAGCCGGGCTGATGCCGCGGGTGCGGGCAGGCCCCGGGCTGATCTCCCGGGACAGGTGCAGACAGAGTCCGCGCCAGCCCGGGGTTAGTCTCCGACAAATGCCCTGCGCCGTTTAACGGGCTCGGGCCCGGAATCGCCGAGGCAGAGGCTCCCCCGCGCGCAGCGACTGCGGAGCAGCGCAGACTGCGCCTAACAAAGCCCTGTGTTCTGGAGCACTTCCTGCGGGGAGCGAGGGGAAATCACGGCCTTGGCCTCTCCACACGAGACAGGACCGTTTCTAAATAGAAATTACAGCAATAAAACCCAGCCGTGCTAACTCTGAGCTCTTTCCTTTGGCAGCCAGGAGAAATAGATATGATTGTAGGAAAAGACCGAGAGGGTTTCTTCACCAATGGTCTGACCCTTGGTGCAAAGAAGTGTTCTGTGATCAGAGATAGCCTGTATGTCGATGGTGACTGCACAATGGACATCAGGACAAAGAGTCAAGGTGGTGAGCCGACATATAATGTTGCTGTAGGCAGAGCTGGACGAGGTAAGCACCCTTTTCTTTACCTTCAGATCGCTAAATTACGAAATGTGACCCTAAGCATAGATGTTAACTATTAAGAAAACCGAATTCCTGTATTTAATGGCTAATTCTGGGAAGTGATGCAAGGGGGTGGATGGCAGTGCTCTAGCTGAGTTCTGACTGGGAATTACACTCATCTCCGTTTCCAGCTGCACCCCAGCCCAGCACCAGGCTGTGCAATGGTTAACAAGTCCCTGACAAGCAGGAAAAAGCAGGCTACAGCTCCAAGTAGGCTTAGCTGGTATTCCATCACTTGATACCTGAAGCTCAGGATGGGTCTGTTAATGACAGGCTGTGACTGCAGCTTTCTTTTTGTAAATTGCTTGATGGAAAGTTTATTCTGCAAAAATGTGACTCTCATGTATGAGCTGCTCCTACTTATAGAGTTCTACACTAACTCTTTTTGCATTTCCTATTGAGCCTGCTGAAGTCTGTCCGGGCAAAAAAACCCCATCCAGTTTGGTACCACTGAGAAGTGTGCTTCATGCTCATACACCTGCTCCTTGTGCTCTTCATTTAACTTCCAGTAAAACCTATTATGGGGCAGCTACTCATCTGGGATATAAAATACTGGCTGGGAGTGGTGTGCCTTATGTTGCGAACACCTGGGCTAGCGTTTTTGGGCTGGCTGTTGAACAGGTTCATGAGTGACAAGACTTCTGCTTATAGATGTAAAACCAAAGGCAGAGCAGGTGTCTGTAGGCTAAAGCCCAGGGCAGGGATGCAGGAAGAGGGTTGGCAGCACTGAAGTGAAACAAGCAGAGTTCTGACTTGTGAAATAGCAGTGAGAACTGTCTTAAGCTTTTATGAGCAAATTGCTATGGAAATAGTATCATAGAGTCATTAAAGTTGGAAAAGCCCTCCAAGATCATAGAGTCCAACCATTCTCCCAGTGCTGCCAAGGCCACCACTGACCCATGGCCTCAAGTGCCACAACCACATGGCTTTTAAATCCCTCCAGGGATGGGGACTCAACCACTCCTCAGGGTAGCTTGTGCCAGGGCTGGATAACCCTTTTGGTGAAGAAATTTTCATGATTTCCAACCTAAACCTTCCCTGGCGCAACTTGAGGCTCCGATGTATGATCACATGTAGGTAGACTGGCTGCAGCATTCCCGGCTTGGTGAACAGTCCCTGGCCTGTGGCAGCCCAGTGCTCACTGTGTCCCTCTCCCTGCTGGGGGACATCTGATGGCAGCTCACAGTGGCAGTTGCTGGTGAGGAGCCTCCAGTATTCCTTTTACCAGACAATCTGGGACATCTTGCTGGAACTGGGGGAGTGGGGAGAGCCCTCAGCATGACAACTGTCCCTGCGTTTTGTCTCATGTAAAATGTGTGGTTTATAGTTGTGTTATTGCATGGAAGGTTTCAGCCCAACTCAACCTTTGGGGTTTTTTACCAGCATCAAAGCAGTTACTCTGGTTCCTATACCAGCAGTGACTGCTGCAGCACAGATCATGGGAATTTCCTTTTGCCACTCTCCAGTCACACTTGTGCACACACTGCACCCCTGCCCCCACAGGCGTTTAAACTACAGCAAGGATTTCCTTGCTGGGTGATGACTGATGGTGAGAGACACTGTAATGCTTTTCTGATAGCTGGTGGCATTTTTCTTAGTAGTGAACTCTTACAACTTCCATAGTTGGATAAAATCCCTGAGGATAGCTTGTAGCCCTGTCTACATCTGTGTTTTAACAAAACTGTTAAACCAGCCTTAATACCCAAATACTAAATCTTGAATTTGAGGGTGTTTACTGCACTGCCTAAAACTTGCATTATTTCCATGTCTAACACACTTTTTAAAACTTTTTTCTTTTCTCTTTCAGTCTTGGTCTTTGTAATGGGCAAAGAAGGGGTCCATGGAGGCGGATTGAATAAGAAGGCATACTCAATGGCAAAATACTTGAGAGACTCTGGGTTCTAGTTGTTAGGCAGACTGTTAAGTATTAGGGGAAGATTGCTATTAAACTTTCCTGGCGGTGAGCTTTAAACCTTACATTCTGGAAACTTTACTAGCAATGCAGGGTGATGGGGTATGAACCTGTGTCTCCTTTGTATCCCTTTGTTGGTGGGGAAAGGTGTTCTTTTTTTTTTTCCCCTTTAATTCTTTTCATTTCTGTTTTGTTTCCTTGTGTACTCCAGCATTGGTTATAGTCATGGGAAAGGAAGGTGTCCATGGAGGGACACTCAACAAGAAAGCATATGAACTGGCTTTATACCTGAGGAGGTCTGATGTCTGAGCAGCCTCTCCCCATCCACCTAGCAGCTGTCTGCACCACCACCCGCTTGTGCTCAGTGCTACCAGACCGTAGATGGTAGTTTGTGGTTTTTTATTTACCCATTTCCTACTGTCATAACTCCAGTTCCCCCTCGTTCATCTCTGTAACCACTGTAGGTAACCAAGCCCGTCTGGCACCACCACGATGATGATATGCATGATAACTTGAAATTTGGGAGGGGAACATGCCAAGTGTAGGCTCTGCTTTGTCTTAGCAATTAGTGTGATATTGACAACTAAACCAAGATACTAAACAAGGTGCCGATTGTACAATCTAATTTGATCAATGCCTCTTCAGCACTTTGAGCAAGTCACAGCTCACTAGTCTTCCTTTCACAGAGCATGGTTGGGAGGAAAAAAGTGCGTGCATATCTTCACTTCTGTCCCTCTCTTTGTTTCTGTTTTTTAAACCCATGTGTTTGCTTACACCCATTTTTATAGTGCCTGGTTTGTTTAACCAATTTGCCACTCAAAAGCTATTAATGTCACATTAGTTTTGTCATTGCACTTCACTGCAGGCTTAAGTCTCTTACGTTTTCTTGATGATGTCTGAAGGTTGTACTGCTTAACAAGTGCAATCACAAAACTATGAAAGGGTACAGATGCACTTCCTCCCATGACCTTAAGCCACCATCCTAGGGATTCCCCAGACATTCCATCATTACAATAGCTCAGGCACTTTTTTTTTTTTTTGCCAGCTCCTGTTCTGTAGTTGACTTGTGCAAGGCTGCCACTGTGGCCACTAGCTAGCCTGGCATAACCAGCTGGAGTGTGTCTGGTTTCAGTTTCTCATAGGACCAATTTTAATTTGCAGCTTGGGGGTTGGGGGGTTGTTGTTTTTGTTTTTTAATATGAAACTGCAATGTCATTGTGGAAAACTGCCACCTTCAGCTACCCTGGGAGCTCTGACTGGCTTCAATCTTTCTGCCAGTTCACTCAGTGGTGCAGAGTTTGGCTGCTCTGAAGCCACTGTTTGGATGAAGGTTGGTAGTTTGTAAGCTAAACTGTCAAAATACCATTTCAAATTTAAAAATCTTTATCTGACCTGTCACACCCTTGCTGCAGAAATGATGGAGTGAGCTGCCTTGTGCACGAGTCATCTGAAATGTCTGTAACCAAACTCAGTTCAGGCACGGTTCTGACTTGTATGTCCATTGCAAGAACTGCAGAACTCTGTATACTAAAGAATAAATGGGAGATGGTAGTGGTTGGAATAACTGACTTGGCTGTCTTGTGATGAATTTTTTAATATGTATTCTGTGCCATACTATTGTTTAAAAAAAAAAAAAATGAACTGTTGCTATTGTGAGATGGATTTTAACTGACTCTGAGGGTTTCTTTTGACTGGCACTACCTTAGGGACATTCTAGTATTTGCTTCTATTGTTGGGCCTTGTGGATAATGTACAGATTTAAACAAATTCTTGTTGCTGATTTGTCCATTTCTTTCCCTGCACTTTGTTACATCTGGGATACAGTCTAACTCATCTGATTTAATATGCATTTCAAAAAATGCCATAACTATTAAAAACACCTTGTTTACAGACAGATGAAATAAATTTATTCCAACCAAACAAAACCAGACTGTTGGTAATTTTTCCCCCCCCACACCCAGAAATCCTCTGAGACCTTCAGGTCTAAGTGCAGATTTAAGTTTTGCAGGACAGCAGTAGTATAATAATATGATAATTAGTGAGATAATATGACGTCAGTCAAAAGCCAGGCAGTCTTTGAGGTAGATCTTAATTTAAGAGATGATTTCTCATCTCTTTAATACCACATTTATCCAGCTCTCTGGTGTGGGTTTCCCCTGCCCTCTGAATGCCCAATACACCATTCCTGAAACAAGGTGAAAGAGACTTCGCATAGGACCTGGCAAAGGAGTCTGTGGTGGCCTGCCCAGGTCAATACACCTAGCGTGGGAATGTGCTCCCCTCACCCAGAGAAGGGGCAGATTTAAAGTCTCCATTACCTTACAGGATTGCACCTGTATTTGCTACTTCGGCTGAGAACTCCTAAAAACACAGGCCCAATGGGATGTGATGGTGAACCCTAGAGCTTGTGGGATGGGAGGACAGTCAAGCCCAGATCATGGGACACGAATCTGTAGAAAGGCTCTGCCATCTTAGGCCCTCAAACTAGTCAGGTGCTTCTGGATAGGACCTGGAAATGCCTTTGTTCTCCCCTCCTTCCCCCACACCTTCATCTTCAGTGTCAGCTGCACCTGGCTCCTCTGCTTGGCATGAGAGCTGGGTCTAACTAAAACCTTCCTATATATAGTGTTCATATTCTCCCACTGCCAAGTGGCTCTGTGTCTGAACTGGATCTCCCAGTGCCAAAGTTAGAACGGACCAACACACCCACAGCACAGAGCAAATGCCTGTTCAGCAGTAACTGGTACAGAGGATGCTAATCTGCTTCCCCCATAAAACACATGTGAAGCTGTGCTCAGTGTCTTAACACAAAGTTGCACTCACCGTTTGACTGCAGAACTTTGTTTCTCCCTGGTTAGGAGGCTGACAGTAGCATGTTCCCAAAGCTGCTTCTGTGGTAAGGCCAGAGTGGATGGAATTGACTGTAGCACCACCTCAGAGGCAGAGCAGCTGCTGGCAGCACACACCAGGTACTTGTCATCACATTCCTTAGTGTGACATTGTTCCTTTCTGACCAATTCCCCTCTCTTGAGTGGGTGTATGTCACCTGGACACTTCTGCTTGGTTAACAATTAGGTGTTGTTCAAATGAGTTTTTCAAATGCATTTTTGGTGAATTTTCCTAGCATAAATGATTGCAGGCATTAGAATTACGTAAGAGCGTATATTACAAAGTTTAGGTCAGTTCATGGTTCTGGAACTCCAGTTTTTGGGGTGCCTGGATTACAACAATGAATAAACATACGCGCAGCAACTGCGGGGACCTAGTTTAAGAAACATCTTTCAGCTTAGTAATTAATTTTCAGAAACCATTTTCCCATTTGGACTTACCTAGACATATGCATGATGAAGGGGAATTTTGCCTGATGAAAATACACCACTACACTGATTGTCATTACCCCACGGCTGCTGGCAGCAGTGGTTTGGAGATGAATCATCCTTTCATTATGATCCTTTTACTCATTATGCAAAATAAACTTTCCCTCCTCTTAGCCAGGCCCAGAAAACAGATCTGCATTGCACCGTGTGTGGCTGCATGGAGTGTTAAGTCAGAAGTCGCATCTGGGACCACCTCACCTGCCATCGCCTGTCCAGGGTTCCAGCACTGGGGCTGTGGCTCTGCAGGCGCTGCCAGCTGGGTAGGAATTGTTCAGAGTACCCTGGTCCTCCTTCATGCTCCCCCAGGCAAACTACATGTACAGACTCTGGCCAGTCCAAACTCCTCCTCAAGCTAGAAATGAACAAAAATGAAGGTTTTCTGCATAACTCAGACCCTCTTCACACAGCACTGGTCAGTGCAACTCCTTGTACTGTGATTCACAGTATGACGCAGGAAACATCTGCTCAGAGATCCCAACAGTTCCATGTTCTTCATCTTCAAAAGCACTTCAACCTCAGTAATGTAGGCCGAGTACTCAAGGTCTCAAGTGATGCAAAAGTTCAATAAACTGCTTTTGATATTTAAAGTGGAAAACATGTTTATTAACATTCTTTCAAGCTTTCCTTAGTCAAGGCCATATAAAAAAAATCTCCATTTGAGTATATGCATGGTTTTACTTTCTACATAGTTACAGAGGTATTATATAGAATCTACCTTTTTTGTGATACACTGGTAAGTACTGAGTTCTGTGAGACAGGTGTAAGCACTTGTTTTCAAATTAGGTACTTGAAAACAATTTTTTATATACAATTTAGCAGACTAATGCAGCATAAAATGCTCTTAGTAAGAGGTATATGAGCCAAGGATCAATATAATACTTACCTAAACTTCTTTTTCTATATGGAACAAAACCTCTGTCTCAGTTGTTTCCCAACTGCCACCTCCTCACTGGAAACCAGACAATGAAGTAGTAGCAAGGAGGGACAATTAATGTGCTTATGGTGGACCTGACCTTGTGAATTGCTCAAAACTAAACATAGAGTCTAGGCTTCCTCATCCTGGGAATTGCTCAACGTAACTGCTTAAACTCAGCTACTATGGCAAACTCCAAAGGATTATTTGGAATCACTGCTTTGAGATAAAAGTGGAATTTCTTCTGCTTTGTTTTGTTTTGACATACCAGCACACAGAATATTGATCTGTTCTACATTTTCCTTTCAGCAGTGGTGACAATTTTTAGGAAAACTATACAAACATGCAAATACAGTTTTTGTTGGGCCTAAGGGGTAACACATATCTACATGTAATAAATATTGCTGTCAGGACGACCCAGTTGTAGCTATGAAGTAGAAATAAAAGTACTTCCAGAGAAATCCCATTTCAACAAGAGACATTTAGAGTCTGTGATATTTCTATTGATATAAACTATTAACATTATTCGTTAGCATTGTGAAGTCCAGTTTAACTGTTGGTTTTGAGAAGACAGAATGTGTGACTGAATACCTGAATCAAAAATAAATCTACCTGTAATGATTTAACCAGAGTACTACTACATGAACTGCTGCTCCTATCAAAGAAACCAAATGGATTACAGATTAAAGAGATTCCCTATGCAAAGGTTTGTAAATAGCCTTAAGAACCCTTTTGTTCATACACCTATAGGTCATTAGTAGTCTCAGACAGTGTTTGCCACTCTGTACTCCCTGTCCTCACTGGGCTGCAGCTGAACCACTACACTTTCTTCATTCATCCCATTTTCCGCATCACTGCTATCAACATTGTCATTGTCATCCTCCTCATACTCCGAGGACTCAGTCATGTTCTGATGGGAGTGGGACTCCGACAGAGCCCCAAAGGACTGTGTGCTGACCGAGGCCAAAGGTCTGAGCAGAGGAGTGTTCTCAGACACTTCATTCTCCTCTTGGCTGCTGTCTGTCTCCGAGTCAGAGTCCCCCTGGGAAGGGACCACTTTCTGCTTACACACAGGACAGGTTTTTTTTGTTTTTGTCAACCATGGGTCCACACACTTGCAGTGATATGCTGTTAGAAAACAAAATACAAGGACATCATTATCACAGTGAAAAGGACAGGGAAACCTGCTAACCCGTGCTTCTCTTCAGTGACACGGGAGAATTTTAGTCTGAAGTTTGTTGGCACATAACCTGTAGCAAAACACCTGATGATTAGGATCTCAGTCACATAGGTATATGCAATGAGTACCTGTGCTCTCTACTGAGTGAATGAGAGCAGTAGTAGAACAGGCCACATCTGACAACAAATTTTAAAGCTTTTTGAGCCATTCCATCCCTTTGCAGCAGGCATGCCCACCATCATCATCCTCACATTGCCTCTCACCTCCACACCAACACGTATCAAAGCATCTCATTATTAAATGACATTACCGCATGATTTTGTGGATCTTAAATTAGGTCTGCAATTGGCCCTGCAACTAGACTGGCCGTGTTTAAAAAAAAAAAGTATTTAAGTGTCTCACTTATGGTATTAAAAACTCATCTCTTCTTTCTAAGAGAGACTTCTACTTGGCAAAGAGCTCATATTTACACAGCCTAGCAATGTTATGTTTAGTATCTGGTCAAGCACACTGGCAACATGTTCCCCACACGAACTGATGGTGGTGGTTGGTGGTGTTCAAGTTAAGTTACCTCTGCAGTCCCCCACTGAGAGAGGCACCATGGACCTGTTCTTTCTCTTCTGAGAATTCCTTGTTTGTCAGCCTAGTTTGAAATTGGTTTTATGACTGAGGTTCTAAAAAGCTCCACCTGTCACCTGCTGTGCTGGCTGTGTATAGAAGGCTGTAACATCTCTGCAGTGGGCTGGACTTGAGAAAGACTGACACAGGAAAATATTTCACTAACTGACTTCCAAGTGCAGTCAGGCAGTGGTGTGCATGGCTGCAGACTCCAGGACAGACCCATCCCTTCAGCTGCACCTCCAGGTCACAAAGAACTCCATTTTGTGGTTTATTTGTTTTGGGGAAAGTGAAAGCCTATATTTTAAATGGAGGAAGTATTACAATGAATATGGGTATTTAGGGGACAGCATCAAGCCCGGATTTTCTTTCATGAGTACATCCAAGGAAAAATGCAAAGTGGGAATACTAGCATTTTAGCTTTTAAAAAGAGATAGCAAGCTTTCACTTTTCCCACTTTGTACATTCATTCTTGAATATTAGCAAAAAGAAATTTTATAAATCACTCACTAAACATTCTCTGTGGGTTTTGGACAATGTTTTGGAAAGCTGTTTCAATCTAAATTCAAACCTAAAATACAGCTGCTTACCATGAGAGCATGGAAGGATCCTGAGCTTGTCTCCATCCTCATATTCATCCAGACAGATGGCACACACATCATATTCATCTCCTACAGCACATAACTGAGAATTAGTTTGACTTTAAAGGACTGGCAGCAGACCCTTCTGACACGCACATGCGCTCTCCCGCCTTGTTCCTCAGGCTGAAGGAACCACCACTTCCCCCTGCCCACGCAGGGCAGTTCCTGCCAGCTGCAGAGCTACTGCTGAACTTTTCACATCTCTGGAACTAGAGCTCATTCACTTAAGGTTAATAAAAATATTTTAAACTGTGTGAAGTGCTATCTCTACAACATTTTTTCATGCTTATTGAAAATAAGGTAAAAGGATTTAAAATATAGCATTCACTTTACTATACAGGTTTTAATACATTATTGACAAAACTTAAGGCAGAAAAATAGCAACAAAGAAAACTGGATAAAAAATAAGAATAATAATCAAGAATGACACTCTGGCTGCAGGAAGAAGTTCAGTGTTTTGTAACTCAAACTTCACAAATGGAATACACAGCACCTACAGTACTGACACAGTGTAGGTTGGTGTGGTATGTTATATGACCAAAGGAGAGACAATTTCTAGAGGTTAATGCATTCCCATTTCATTTTTTTTTGTCAAGGGTTTTACAACATGCTCCTTCCATCAGTTCCCATGGCTCTTTCCCTTTTCCTGAAGACAATGGCCTCCAGACCTGCTCCAGTCCTGCAGTGGCTTCAGCCCAGCTACTCGCTTCCCCCAAGGGACAGAAAAAAGGGGCAGAAGGAGAAAAGTGAGATAACTTTTGAGAAAAAGATAGTTCAATGGGTAAAGCAAAAGCTGCACACAAGCAGAGAAAAATAAGGAATTCATTCATTGCTTCCTATCAAAGTTTTGAGACCAAACAGCAGCAAGCAGAACAACGCAGTGAGAGAACAAGTAAAATTCCATGGTTTGGTTCTTAAACCCTCTTCCTCAAAACACGTGGATTGTCTCTCTCCAGGCAAAGTCCTGAACCTTTTGGTGCCTTCCTTACCTCTCTGCACCCAGGATTCTCTTCTGGGAAGTACATATGAGCTCTGTGGAAAGGGACAAGAGTGCCCTATCCAGAGCAGCCCATAACACAGGTTAGGGCACTTCATGAGTGCCCTTTATAAGATACATAAGTAATGAGAAAACAGGATCAAACCTAGCAGGGTCACAAGGAAGGTAGGCCATTTCCAGAATTAAAAAAATATGGCACATCTTCTCTCCTTGGACATTGCCACAATAGCCAGGAAAGTTCTGTATGTGACATGACTGCTCCTGGTCAAGTAAAGGCAGCGAGGATTAGCAGAGAGAGCTGGTAAGTGGAAGCTGTTCCTGGTAGTGTTGGAAGCTCATTAGGCTGGAGAAAACTTACTGGTACTGTCCTGTTACAAAACTGCTTTGGAGCAGTATTGATACACACCCAAGGTGCATATCAGTTACAGATATACAAGACACGATTAACTAGCCATTATCCAGAGGGCATCTGGGATAGTAGAGAGAAATCTGTAAATCTGGAATAATGGCACATGAATTAAATTTAGTACTATAAGACGCAAGTTACATCCTTGGGAATTTTTAGCTGGGATTTCATCAGTTATAAACATTTGAGAAGAAACAGGGTGCAGTGATTGATCACTAGTATTCCTAATGTGATAATACAAACGGGAAAAAGAAAACTGCTGCAGTAGGACACATTTAGAGCAGTCCTCCCAGAGGTCTAAGTACTGTTCAGTCCTTAACATGGCCCTCCACATCCCTCAAAGATTAATTTAAAAAGAAACAAAGAAAGATTATGATCACATAGCAGAGAAACTACTATGCAAGGAAAATAATTTTTAAGAGCCTGATAATTTAAACCTAGCCATCTGAGGGCTGAAAGAGGATTCAGCCTTCTCTATAAACACCACAGAGAAAGAATCCCATGGTCAGAGAGAAGCTGAAGGTGTGGGGGGAGTGGGGGGAAGACCATCATCTGATCAGGAATCATCAGGTTGGAGGTGAAAATAAAACTTGACCACTGCAACAGTGATACTCTGAATCAGCCTTTCAGGACACTCAGCTAGAAATTCTGGTAATGGGACAAACCTCCCCCTTTCCCTAAATCTAGTTTTACATCAAGGCTTTAGATGTGTGACACAAATTCCTAAGAGAACAGCATCTGGGAGGAGATGGAAATGGGCTCCCAGAGTTGCAACTGAATGGTCAGACAGGAAAGTTTCCTTAACGTCTGCAAAAGTTGGTGAACTCTTCTTTCATATACCTCTTGAATTCAGACCCATCTGGTGCTGCTACTTTCTCCTGATGGTACTTCTCCCATTACACCATGAGCATTGTATTCACACAGCTGATCCTGATTGTCCTAGTGCAGTGCTGGACAGTGATGTCTCCCCTGAGGCAGCCACTTGCTCCTGCTGCATGCTCCCCTGACCATGAAGTGTTCTTTAGGTGTGCAAACCCCGAGAACAACCAGCCTGGCCCAGCCCGTCTGTACCCATCACATGGCGGTAAGCACATGTGGCAGCAGCTTTCCCATCACTTTATGGACAGGTCTGGTTGAAGGACTGGACATTCACAGGTTCAAGTGCTCCACTTCATGTTAGTCCATCTCATCACATGGGCAGTTATCTGCCCAACACGTGGTGCTGGGTGCCTGTGCCCTGGTTACACACTGTGCAGCAAGGGAAGGCACCAAGGACAGCGCCTCAGGGGAAAAAAGGGGGTGTGGCCCACCTTGCCTAAGGTTGGACACCCCAGATACATCCTGCAGTACTCTGGGGGAATCCAAAGAACAGTGCCGGAAAGTGACAGCTATTCTCAAGCAGGCTCATCTCCCCAGGGCATGCCCTGGCCAAGAACAGCAGCACCCTCAAAAGAAAATGACACAGCAGTGGAACTTCACACTCGTGTCTATGACAGGTAGGTACAGGTAAAGTTTCCTGCCACCACAGATATTCCTCCTACTCCTGCCACCACAGGTATTTCTCCCACTCCCGCCAACACTGCAGTCCAGGCCCTCGCCATAAAGCAATGTCCGACAAACCCTTGTCCCTGTTGCTCCAGCAGCGGCCACAGTGTCCATCCGCTGCAGTCCACCTACTCCTCACCTCCCACAGGTCATCACACTTGCAATTAACTGGTGCTATTTCCAGGTCCCTTCTCTCCCTGTGGCTTGGGGAAGGGAGGCAGATTCACACAGCAGCTGAGATCAGGGACACGGGCCCTCACTGGCACCCAGGATTTCTTTCTCCTGGACTAGTTCCCAAGCTGTTTCAGCTCCATGACCACATGCCCCTCAAGATCTAATTTAATTTCTAAAACAGACACTTTTCAGATATCTTTTTCTCAAACTCCCATTACTCTAATTTAGAAGCTAACTCAGAACCACCAAAAGAATCATGAAAAAATGAAGTATGGACATAGCTGCAAAATAAAGTATCTTAGCTAAATAAACTGTGTATGGAGAGTATTTAGTAAGCAAAATTACCTTCTAACTACTTGGCACATATAAATAAAAAAGAGTATTTTCAGAAATACAGAATTACCTACCCACACACGTATGTGTGGTTTGAGCAATGCAAAATGCAAAACTACATCTGAGACTTTGGCAGAGTTTCTGTTATGTTTTCTCTATTAAACCATAACGAATTGTGCAGTCACGCAGACGGGTCAGTAATGAACAGTAATTAGACCACTTATAATCCCATTTTCAGGGAAAAAAATAATCAATTTAGGCATACGTAATAAACTGCAGAACTCCACTTACTGAGACAAAGCTCTTTAAAAGTCATTGAGACACACCTGTCACCCACTATTGCTCAATCACATGTATCTGCATATACGTACACAGAAAGCCAACACACATGATACCTGAAAATACGCATTTACGTAAAATGACATGCCCTCTTGCAGCTTACTATTTGTCATAGGTTTGGGCTTTTTACCCATGTGTACACTAAGTAGTTCAAAGACAACTGTATGAAGTTGAGCTCCTCTTTGACACTGACACCTAACAAAACCACTTCCGTTTTTTAAAATCTTGTGGTTGTAACAACACCCAAATTCTGGATTCTTTATCAGACACCTCACCACTCATTACGATTGAGTGTCAAAAGTTACAATGTAGAAAAAAACTCCTCCATTTATTTTTCCCTAAATTTTCCCTGAATTTATGACATTTTCTTTCAAGAGTGAAAGGCTACACTCTTTAATTTCATTGCATTTCAGATCTAAAAATCATTTCAGTCCTGGCCTAGATTCCATTTAGGTGAAAGTTAAGACAGCTTGGAAATAATATATATGTTTATGAGGATAAATTCTGTAATACCGGTTCACATCTGAGCTATTTTCTTCAGAACATTCAGACTTGCTACCGATCATATTACAGGCACAGTAAATGACTCTTTTCTGCTGTGTTCACTTTGTTATAAAGACATCATATATGAGTTCTCAACTCCCACTGACTTTTGTGTGACCAAAACAAACCATTTTATAAAGAACCACAATACAGGAACTGCCCCAAAACCCTTTTAGTGTAGAAAACAGATTTTTATACAGTCTATGTTCCATTCTGTGGAATTACTCAAAATGAGGCCTGTTGACTGGAACTTTGCAGAAAGCCAACTGCATATATTTTTGTTACCGCATTCCCTACTTGCCACAGAGATGTTCGCAACAGCGAGTATCTTGGTATTAAATTTGAATTGCTCTTGCCCTCACAAAAGTATTGTGATTGACTGAAAGGATCGCTCCTCTAGGAAGGTAAAGAAACTACACCCTCAAGATAGCTTTGTTTCTATACTCTACAATATCAGGCAACTTATATGTCACTAGTATTTACCAGTTTCCAGATGAATAATTATAGAATCATTAAATAGACTGAGTTGGAACATCATCTATTCCACTACCCTGCAGTGAGCAGGGACATCTTTTGCTAGGTTATGTTGCTCCAAGCCTCATTCAGCCTGCCCTTGGAATGTTTCAGTGATAAGGCAGCCATAAGCTCTCTGGGCAACCTGTGCCAGTGTGTCACCACCCCCACTGTAAAAAAATTACTTCCTTTTATCTAGCCTGAATCCACCCTCTTTCAGTTTAAAACCATCACCCCTTGTCTTATTGCAACAAGCCCTGTAAAAAGGTCTGTCTCCACCTTTCTTATCAGACAGATCTTTTCAGGCACTGGAAGGGGTCTAAGGACTCCCTGGAGCCTTCTCTTCTCCAGGTGAACACCCCCAGCTCTTCCAGCCTGGCTCCAGAGCAGAGGGGGCTCCAGCTTTCAGAGCATATTCGTGGCTTTCTCTGGATCCCCTTCAGCAGATCCACATCTGTCCTGTGCTGATGATTCCAGAGCTGGATGCAGCACTGGAAGTGGCAGTTCCAAATAAAGGAAATACTGCAACAGAGGGGCTGCTGTGGTCACTGGTAATGGGAGTACAAGGAAATTTAATGCAATTTCTGCACTGATTTTTTTTAAGCAATGTTTTTATGCTCAGCCACAGTCTGCACTGCTCCTATTAAAGAAGTATTAGAACTCCTCTATTTCAGCAAGAACAGGGTCAAGCCAAATGTTTTGTATGCTTTCACTCCAAACTCTACTATCTATTTAAAGTGTACTCAAAATTACCTCTGAAACTTAATATGCCTTTGATTTAGAGGGTCTTTGGTGTTAAAAACAATAGGCTCCAATTAGTTAGACAATGAATGATCCACTTGCCTTTCTTAAACTTATGTACGGGAAGTTTCTTAAGTTGATCCTTCCTAAGTCGATTCCTTCTTGCTCTGTGTCTGTCCTGAACAAATTTTGTTATCTGGAAACAGACATAAGATAACATGAACAGTATGTTAAACCAATAAAAAATACAATAGAAGTTTTGATTTATGAAGCTATGCAGTAAGTTGGTCAAAAGGGAACCCCAGCTAACATAGAATAACCTCTTCCATTGCCTGAACGTAAGGATGAAGCCGAACAAGCCTAAAGGATGTTCTCCATAAACATGGCACTTGGAACTGAGAATACACAAGGGGTTTTTTTGGAGGAAAGAGAAAGAAAAAGGTATGTCCATACTCCATAAAATAATGGCCATTGCTGTAATCCTCTACTGAGGCCTGTGAAAAGCAGGAAGCATATTTACACAGCAAAACACAATTCAGTAAGTTTGAATAGTTTTCCTTACAGATTTAGATAATTACAGCTGTTTTAGAGAATTAGTCCCACATTCATCAGAACTGTTTTCATATTATCTAAAATAGTAGGTTGGGGATGAGTAAAAGGTTTGCTTTGAGTCATTGTTACATGTTATATTATCCCATACCGAGATAACTAAATAACTAAAATAACTAAATAACTAGTAATACCAAGCTCTCTAAATAACTATAACAAAGATTCTATTTCCATTTTCTTAGTAGTCCCTAATGCTATTTCTGTTCAATTTCTAAATCTAGCACCTGTGATATGACATTCTTTTTTAAATATGATGACAAGCAAACAAACAAAGGATACTTGAATCTAAACTGTTCGTTCAGACTCTTTCACCACAGTTGAACAATAAACTGTATGCACAAACTGCAGTTTTTCTCGTGTAATCCAGATCCTTAGTAACAATCAGAGTCTCACATGAATCTCCTAGTTAAAAACAAGATTGTCTCAAAGAGGCAGGGACAGAATTAGTAACGAATGAGGACCAAATCCAGCCTGGAACCTCCCTGGGATCAATTTCACTGCACTAATTAATTGTCCAGTGCTCTAGTCTATTGAGATGTCTCTGTGAAGGCCTCTCTATACGCCAGGGAATCAGCATCTCCTAGTTTAGTATCCTTGGCAAATTTACTCAGTGTGTACTCAACTCCTCTGTCCAGGTTGCTGACAGCAACACTGCAGAGAACTCGCTGTAAAGCTGAACCCTGATGAGCACCAGTGACGCCCAACCACCAGCCAGGTGTTACCCCCTTCACTGCAGCTCCCTGAGCCTGACCCTTTCGACAGCTCACCCATCGTCCTGTGTACACAATTAGCTTTAATGGGGTGGTTTTGTCCAGCAGAACACTGAAAAAGACAGTAAAAGCTTTGCTAAAAAAAAATTCATCTCTAGGTGATCATTCTGCTTTGTTTTCAGAGAGCTGCTGCAATTGCAATCGGCCCAAACATGCCCAGGATTGTCAATGAAATATGTAACTTGCAGTGCAAAAAATACTAATGCAGAAAAATATTTTAAGTAATTGTTTATAGAACAGTTGATGCATTATTTTCTTTTTATTAAAAGGTAAAATAATAAATTGGGCACAGATCACAAAAAATGGGATGCTAAGTATCCTGAAATAATATGTAGCTATGCTATCTTACCATTTCAAGAAAAGATGTCCCAGCTGAGAACCTCTACAGGCAATGCATGTGCTGAGATCTACGTGCTGTGCTGTGAGGCTCTGTGCTCACACACTTGTAACTACATCTGCAGTACAAAGCAGTGAGCTCTGCACTGTGGAACAGTGGGGACTAATGATTATTACGTTTGGTAAATCGGGATATCCCCTCGGTGTACAAGAGTACAAGGACAGGTCACTCTGTATGGGGCCAAAAAGCAAGCACTCATGGAGTGTAAGATTGACAGTGAGGACAATTCCTATAAGCAGTTACATGCTAGGGAGAACATCCAAAAGGCTCCTGATATTCCTTTGACAAAATTCTGCACCTGTTTGTTTTATTGAGGAACCAAATGATTACAGGCAAGCATGGTACAGATATGTGCAGTACACATAGCTTCACTCTTCCTTTACTGTATACTTTCCTTTAACTTCAGTGTGTGACAGTTCCCTGATGATTTGAAAGAAAAAAATATTATTAGAAGAAGAAACTTACCATAAATATGACAATGAGGATAAGACAGATCCCTACTATTATTAGGAAAGGGATTAAGTAGTACTCCAAAGGAAGACTGAACTCTGGGATTAACACAACATGGCCACTGTGGGGAGGAAGAGATAACACTTTCTAAATTAATGAGAATTTAATGAACAAGTTGAAGAACAAATACAATAAAAAAACCCAAAAGATTGTCATTAGACACACTACAGGAATCCTACCTGTGCACAACAACATAGAAAATACAGTCCATACCCACACAATATAAAGCCAATTAAGTAAAAGGATAAAACTGTTTTTTGAGTTAAAACTATTTACTGACCTCAATCAAATCTAGAGAAACTAGGAAAACCACCTCATGGCTGCTTTGACAGCAGAATGAAAAAAATATAACATGACTATCAAAAGATACAGTGAAATCATTCTTATTTACTAAAGCATGACAGGTTGCTCTCAGGCACAAGATTTCACCTGGAACACCTACAACCTCTGTCATCATAACATCCTATTTTAAGGCCACAAATATTCAAAAGAGACAATGATCTAATGCAAGGAGTAACACAGCTGCATGTGAGTTAACCTACCCTTTTTCGTAAGTAAACTCCTCTTTAAGAGAATTAGCTGACGTCTCACCAATAAAGACAGAAGGAATGTCAATCTTCTTTAAAATCTCAACTGTATAAAAAAAAGCAGGAAAATAAAACTATTATTACATGGACAATCTATGGGTACTCAATATATACAACCTGAACATTATGAGGCTATCACAACAGGAAGACATATAGTGACATAGAGACCAATGGACATGCATGTTACAGCTTTACTTCATGTAAGTACTATTATTTTTCCTACACAATTTCTAGGGAATTTATTGCAGGTAGAAAAATCAAAATTCCTAATGGAATAGTTAAAGGGAGCATAAAACCAAAATATGTTGACAGAAGAGGATCATAATTTTAACCAGAACACCATTCTTTACTCATATTCAAGCAAATCACACAGTTCCATTGATTTCCAGAATTTCTGGAAACTTACATGATTTTGTGATCTGATTCTGTAAGTTTTAATTAATCTGTCTTCCCTCCTTTTCACCCCAAACATAAATAAACATACTGGAAACAACTGTGGCTAGATAAGGTCAAAAAGAAGAAAGAAGAAAATTAACAAGTCCCACATCTTTATTTCAGTCCCAAGAAACTGGATGAACTGTTGTCTTCTCTGTTTACCAGTGAAGGTAGTAATAAATGAAAACTTATTGAAAGATAAATCCCATATTCTAGAAAACCTTCTCCTCAGCTTCACTTTATACTGATTCTCCCCCTAATGCTTCGCATTTAAGGCTCAAAGTAACCTGAGTTGAGTCCATCTCAAAGCAGTCAGGTTCCCCAAGGCAAAAGCACACATGGCTGAACAGTACCTCACACTATGAGGTCTGTGTTTGTTGCGGACTTGTTCTACATTTTGGTTACTCAGTGAAATCTGAAAATAAGATTCACATGGGTTGAGAATTCATTAAACCCCCTTTCACGTAACTGCCTGAGCTACTCAGCTCCCATTTAGTTTGTCAAAGTTCATTCCTACTTTACCCAATGGCATTTCCACTGGAAAAAAATTTATTTTCCTCTTATTTTCCTATTCCATATTGAACAAGTTGAAAAACTGGACAAAATAAAGAAATGCCACAAAGAAAGCAGTAACAGCACTAGAAACACAAAGCTCATACCACAGAACAAACCCAACATTCTGACTAGATTTCAAGATGTTCTGAACATATTCACTCCATGAAGGTTAAAACTGGAACAGCTAACACAAGAACCAAATAGTAAATGGTGCATCGGTCTTTAAATACTTTTTTTCCAACTGAAAAACTGCAAGTAAGTGCACATGATATACTAGAATCCATTTGTCCAGAGAACAGGAAGATGTACCTAACAGTGCAACAACAAACTGGAATGACTATCATGGATGAACTTCATGATCTTAAAAGTTTTTTCCACCCTAAAGGGTTCTATGATTCTAAATACTAAAATGTCATATTATAAAGGGTTCCATGATTCTAAATACTAAAATATCATATTATAAAGTTTTTCCTTCCAAATGTGAGTTTTCTACTTTTCCTATATTTCTACTTAATTAACAACACACCAGCTATTTTCCACATCAGTAATATAAATCTAGCCCAGAACACCTGAACTAAAATTTGAAGGAAAATTAAAAGAAACATTCAGAGAAGGCACAAGTCAATGTATTTGTTCCTATGCAAATATCTCCTGTTACTAAATGTTAAAAGCAGGAGGATTTCTCTGGGTTTTTTGTTTAGTTTGGTTGTGGTTTTTGTTTTTGTGGTGGTGGTTTTGTGGTTGAGGTTTTGAGGGGGTTTTGGTGGTGCTGCTGTTTCCAGTCGGTGAAATGATATTCAAACAGGAGAGAAGAAGTGATACCTGTACTTACTGTCGTTGGATCCCATGCTTATGAGGTCATCAGAATCAACATTGTGAACTATAGCTGCCTTGTATCCAGCTCTCTGGGCATTTAAGACCTGTAAGCCACACAAAATACTTACTGGAAAGAATATTGCTTCCAAATACAGTGACTGTGAAAGTCTGCTTTCTGAGATAAGGTACACTTTGACAAAGTGATTAATATGAACATAATTTGCACTTATAAACCAAGTGTCACCTTTCAAAGCAAAATTGTATCATTATTCTTATACTCATGTAGTTATTTTTTTAGAAAGCCATTTTAATATTGTCTGCAGACAGACTATCTATATATATTAAAAATAGAATTTAAAACTTTCTATGGGTAGTTAAAAACATTTGATTGCAATTGAAAATAAAGGCACTAACTTACTTTGGTAATCTAGAAATTACCACTTGATAGTTCATGAAGTCAGATGAGCAGTATCTTTTCTGTGCTTTAGAGATGGGGAATATCTCACCTGAAAGCCTGGGTATAAGAAGCTTTCTCATGGAGAAGTGCAAAATTATAACTACAGGTACAAAATTATTAACATCCTGTGTACCAGTTACATTACTAATACAGACTCCCCTTTTCATCAATACAATGAAAATCCAAGGTCCATGTAAATGGCATTTACTGCAGTGACTATTACCAACATAAACTTAGCTAAATTACAACTGTTCATCTTGGATATTGCTTTTACTGCATCCGCCACAGTATAAAAAACTCATTGCAAGCTGCAAAAAGCACTTAGAGCACCTTGAGAAACTTTTGGTTTCATCCCAACAACATTGATTCTCTTCCCATATTGCTAATGACTATATTTCAAACATCAGAACAATGTTACTGGAAAATGCAGAATAGACACCTTGAGAAATCCCAATATTACAAAAAAACAAAACAAAAAAAAAAAGTAAATCCATTTAAGATGTTAACATACATGCATGGTTGGGAGTTTGGCCAATATTGCATCACCCCAGAGAATAGCCATAGTGCATACATAAAGAAATCAAGAAAAAACTATGTACCTGCACTTGTCATTTTCAACATAAAACAGAAAGAGAGAGACAACTTTCAATTTTTGTTAAAATATGCATTCTGTCGGTCAAGTAGTTGATGGGTAATCCAGCTCACATCTCAGCACACATGCCACTTTCTGGCAGAAACTTTAAGGGAAAATGCTGTACTATGCATGCAATTATACAATGCAATACTGCAGGAGTATTAACAATATACTAAAGATGTGGATTCGCTGGGCACAAAGTATGCAGATACCCATGCTCACCTTGGAAATGCTGATCCACTTGCTACTTTGCTCTTTGTCTAACAAGAAATGAGTGGGAACCCCCTTTCCTATCAACATACGGAATATAAAACGTAACCAAAAATTCTTACATACAGAGCTCCAGTGACATAATCCATAAAGGACTGACTATGGAGACCTCTCAACGGCAATGCAGAAGTCTTCCAAATTCAGACTTGTTCCTTTAACCATGTCTCCAGAAGCAATACTGTCCCGTCAGTGTATGGACAACAATTAGACAGACAAAGAGGACATGGAACAAAAGGCAAGTAGCCATTTGTCCCCCTTTCTTTTCCCACTGAGCCATATGCACACGCGGTGGCAGGATCCCCAGGACAGGCTATGTGCCATTCCCAAGTCTGATGTGAAGGCAGATTACATGCAGTGAACCTGCCTCTGCAGGTGCAATCTACAGTCTACGTAGAATTTATATGTTTCAATTACCACATAACTGAACTTACCACACAGCAGCAAAAGCAAATCCAGCTGAATCTCTTTTCAGTTCACGAAAGTGAACAACAAATTGAAGAGCCCTGCTTTTCTTAAGACATCCTTAGCTGCCCCATTGTATCAGGTTAATTTCCAAGAAAACCACAGTCAAACACAAGTCATTCTAATTTTGCATTTTTAAAATCATAGAATGTTAAGGGTTGGAAGGGACCTTAAAGATCAAGTGGCTGGAGCATGTCCAGAGAAGGGAATGGAACTGGGGAAGGGTCTGAAGCACAAGGAGTGGCTGAGGGAGCTTGGGGGCTCAGCCTGGAGAAAAGGAGGTTCACAGGTGACCTTCTCACTCTCTACAACTCTGACAGGAGGGTACAGCCAGGTGGGAGTAGGGCTCTTGTCCCAGGCAACCATCAGTAACACCAGGGGACACAGTCTTAAGCTGTGCCAGAGGACATGAGGAAGAATTTCTTCACAGAAAGGGTGGTAAAACATTGGAAGGGGCTGCCCAGGGAGGTGGTAGTCTCCATCCCTGAAGATGTTTAATGAAAGACTGGACACGGCACTCAGTGCTCGGGTGTAGTTGACATAATGGTGTTTAGTCACAGGTAGGTTATTGGCTGGACTTGGTGAGCTCTGCTTTATCTGTCTGGAGACAATAAAATTCTCTCTCCCCTTCGTATCAGTATCTATTCCACTGTTAGTGACAGATATTTTTCTGAAGCACCTCTGAAACAGAGGGTGAGGGGAAATCAAATCTTACCTTGACATCAAAGTTGCACTCCAGCCTTCGGATTAACACAATAAAAGCACCAGAGGAGTTGTCTCTCAGAGGAGGTGGCGCTATAGGCTCACATGCATTCTCTGGTTTGGAATTTATTAGAAATCCCTAGAAAACAGGAGCAGAAACAGAAGCTTCATTTCTCTTTAACAAAAGGGGGTTGATAGGCAAGTATATGGAAAGAAAACTGCACATTTTCATACAATAGCTAAACAAATTCTTATTATCAGCTCAGTCCTATACCATAGCAAGATTTCTGCTACTTCCCTGATTACGTATTTTGATTCATCAGAATCTTTATGTCTGTAAAGAATTAGAAAGTTTGAAAGAAAATACAGTTTTTCTAATCCCATCATACTCAGACTTTGCAGTGTAACGCAAGATACAATAAGATGGCATATACTACATTAATATAGTGTAACTATTATTCAAAGACATATGGAGGCTAATCAAGAAATCAGAAGTACAATGGCCTAAGAAGCACCAACACAAACTCAGAACTCACCAATTAACAACAGAACACAAGCAAAGTTCCATGTATGACCCCAGCACCGACCTAGCATACAAAATAGTTGGTTTGCTGTGATAAGAAAAGATCACTCAATAAGCTACAGCTGAAAGCTTCACAGAAGTAGGAAATTCTGGCAATATCGACTTTGAAGCAATCTTTCAGTTGTTTTTAGGTGGCTGAGCTCTCCACCACTGAAAATGTCGAAGTAGAAACTCTCATAACCTCACACTTTACATCTGCTGAAAACTTCTACAGCTTCTCTCACAGGAAGCACGCTCACCTGAATATGGGATGTGCCGGCATGAGTTCCACTCCCCAATGCTGCGACTTCAAGGCTGACTACTCCCTTCAGCCCTCCTCCCCAGTGCCAGAACTACTCCGTACTGCCACACACAACAGTGCCAGTAGCACACGAGGCACATTGTACAGCACTGCCTGTCCAAACTCTGAAGGGAGTGGGCTGGCCCTTTTCCCCTTGGTAGAATGGGCTTGCTTCCTTGGTCAGCTCTCTAGATCACCTGAGAAGGAGCTTCTTGATTAGCTAGCTTAATGTTAGTTAATTAACTATTAGGTTGCTTTTAACTAGTCTCCCCTTTGTTAAGTCTCTTCACAACATATTGTGATACCAAACTACAGAAAAATCCAGACTGGACACCCAGAGAAGTTTTGCCTACCCTTCACATGAAATACCCTCTCTAACACTAATGCAGCAGAACAGCATTTTACAGAGGAATATTCCTACCAGACTTGCAAATTATCATATAGCTAAAGAGAGGTAAATTGCAAAAAAAAAAAAAAAAAAAAAAAAAAATGTAAGTAGTGTGTTTCATGCAAATAAAGATCATGAGAACTTGCACTGCTGTGGGCTGAAGAAATTACTGCTACATGTCTAGATATACCCTAAGCTTTCAGTTTTCACCGACAGCTTTAGATAGAGATGTCATCAGCTGTTTAGAAATATATATAATAAATACATAATTGCATATCAATGTACAAGTTAACTGTCAGTTTAAATATATAGAATATGTGTAAGTTTTTATATACAGTTTATATACACAAACATAATACACATACACAAATATGTATGATAGTCTATATATACACAGCGTATATTTATATGAACCATCAGTTTAAACGTACTTTTAATTCTTTATATATAATCTTATACTTTAAAAATATGTTATTCATAAAGTTTAATTAAAACATAGAGAAGAAATTTTGTTTTGAGGAATTTAGTTTTGCAATAATATAATTTTTGGCAGAGAGGCTGCACCAGCAATCTTGTTCTTTGCCAAGTTCATGGTGACAGGGACAACACTACAAAGTCTGTAACAATCTAAAGCAATAACCACTGAAAATTTTAAACTGAGTTGCTGACAGCCAAATGTAGGTTGCTAAGGTTCCCCAATTCATACAGCACACACTGCTGGACTCACTGCACATGGCTCCATGCAAAGTCTTTTCTCGACTTTAACTAGGCTGGCCCTTGGGGAACCAACTGCATTCTATGGAGAGGTTTTACATGAATCACACAACACCGTGTTACAGATCAAGAAATGCATCTACAGAAGCCAAAGGCCAGCTATGATTGGACCATCTTGTCCTTAATGCTACCATACATTCTTAACTGTCTATAATCGAGGAACTATTTAACTGAGGAGTACTTACATTTATGCTTTGGTACCAGTTACCATAGAATCTGACAGATTGTGTTTTACAACTTGCATACTAATAAATCTTCATCACAAGCATTGAAAGAGTATACCATTTGCATCCTATTGTAACAAATATCATAGCAATTTTTAAAAGTAATTAAAACCTTAATGCAAAGAAAAAGTTTTAGTATAATATTCAGGTCTAAAACTCCATTTCTACACATGTGATGACATCTACCTTAATTAAGACACAGAGCTCTCTAACAGTTAAAAAGGTCAGAATCAAAGCTCCTTACATCTATTTTCGGTGTATTAAATTGGCTCACTACTTGGGTAAATCACTTAATCACCCCCTGATTCTCCATATAGTCAGTAAACAACTACACAGCTTTAACACACCTTCTCCCCATGATAACAGCCACTGGACATGGAAACGAAGCCTTCTTGAGGGGAACTGCAGAGAAATTCCTGAGTTACAGGAATTCTCACAGTACTTCATTACCCTTTGGGATTAAAAGGGCAACGTGAAAATAAAGAGTGATCCACCCTTTTACCTTAACACCAGCTTCTTTTTTTTGCATAGTGGTTACTCTCAACACTGCAACATTAATAATGCTGCAGAGGCAGTTTTGGGGCCATACAGCTACAGACAGACGTAACACAAAAGCAACTCCCTGCCCTCACGGGCTATTAATGGTCTCCATAGGGGTGTATATACAAACTCCCCTTCTCCAGAATTTGCAAGGTGGTCTGCCTAAATTTTTGTATACGAATTCTAAGCTGTAAAAGCATATAGATCTCAGTCATAAACCCTCATACAATGTTCAAAGGGACAGCAAGACAAATAAATCACAGCCGCATGACTGATTCCATGTAGCCACTTCCACAGCAAAAAAAAGTAAGGAAGCCTGAACTTCCCACAAGCCCTAAACTGCCTGGATGGCCAGACACAACCACCTTTCTCGCAGACAAGTGTTTCAATTGCCGGAGTGGAAGAGAAAATACATTTTATCCAAAATGAACAAACTTACTGACTGTACAAATGTGACTCTAAAGGAAACAAATGGTTCCTGTCACTGCAGAGCACCTCAGGTCAGGCAGCCAGAAAGAAGGAGCATGCCCCTTGGTGCTGAACTCGGCACAACACACCAAAAAGCATCAGCTGCGTAATCTCAGCAACAAACAGCCTCAGAGAATGTGAAGACTACAACTGAACTGGATATTCATCTGGCTTTTAAGTACTTTTCTAAGCAACAGGACTACGACACCAGTTCACAGTGTTAACATCACCATATGTAGTTTATTTTTAAACAATTTAGTTTCTACCTCCTCTATCTTACATTACAGAGATAAAAGGAATAAAAGCCTTCACACCAGTTACTACTGCCACCAGTATGTCTGGACAGCTACTACCTTAGCAGAACCCAGAAAGAGCAGAATGTGCCTTATCATCACTGTCTAAGGAAGATACATTTATTTAACCTCTCACAGTTCCTTCCCATTTTCCTTTCAACTTAATCTCTCTCCTGTTAATTTCACTCAGTCCACCTACACATCTTCCTGTGTTCAAAGTGAAGGTACTGACCACACTACAGACATGAAAAGTAATTATCCTGCTGCACAAAACATTCTTGCTGCTGCATTTCAGAAGACATTGGGTCTTCAGAATTTCTAATCCAGCACAAAATAATGATACAGCCTAACCTGTATTCCCATGGCCATATCCATCTTGGACAGTTTTTGCACATTAATCATCTTGCATGAAGTCAATATAGTTTTTCCCTTTCCAGTTCCATTAACATCTGCAAACCTTTACATCTTACTTCTGTCTTCTCTAATCCTAGGTGCATTTTACAATTTCATATAGTATAAATACTTACATGTTTTTCCATGTCAATGAAAATGGGATTAAGAAAACTTAGAAAAAATTTTTTTGCTAACTCAATAGATGATCACTAGGTGAGCACTTTCTAAATGCCTTCTCTTGACAGTATTATGATCGCTTCTCAAGTCACAGCCCAGCATCCCTAGCGCAACATGATGCTATTTCAAGAAGACACTCTAACAGAAAAGTAACAAAAACATACATGTGTATCTGCATTTTCCCCACTTATTGATACAGAGTAAAATAAAAGAGCACTAGTGCAGCCCATCCCTGAAGGGGCACTGGAAGAATGGCCGGACCTTCTCATCTGCTATGGGGTATGGACTGCAATTGAAATGAAACCACGTAAGGAGAGGGTACAGGACCAATTACAACCCCTGCCCCTGGCCCCAGGGCTGGGCACAACGCACAGGCACCATGGCAGAGCTGCAGCCCCTGACCGTCTCTATTCAGCAGCTTGAGAAATGCAACAAGAGGAGCGAACTGACAACAGTTGTAACTTCCCAAAAAACAGAGCTACAATTGCTTTACACAGCATAAAATGTGGGCCACACGTAAGGAAATCTCTCTTGCCTTGCCACCCTTCACAACATGAAAGGGCTTGCCAAAATATGACTGTATGGAGACAATGAATCTTCCAAATACATTTTTCAAAAAATTGTATCAGAACAAAATTAAGTCTGGCATCTGCTGATTCCAGTGCAAGGTAACTGACACCATGTATCAGTATTGCCATCAAAACAGAAACAACAGCAGTCTACCAAACTTACCTTAAATTTCCATTATTTACCTATTTTTAATTAATTCGTTAAAAATTTTCAACAAATTCTCCTTAAGTAGACAAAGACTACCAAAATCCTCTTCTTAGGAAAAGAATCTGCCTATTCACAGGCAACATCTGTTTGCACATTTGTTTTGTTTGAGCAGCTGATTAATAATTTCTGTCCTTATTTTTCCTTGAACTACATTCCTTTAATTTTTATCTTTTCTAGCTTATGGAGGAAACATTCAGCAGATACAGTTCTCTCTATATATATTCAACATTCAAATTCAATCTAGCACTTCCCAATCAAATCTGTCATTATCCCGAACCCTTTGTGCCCCACACTGGGTGCCAAAAAGGATTGTGGGGGTTTTACCCCATCCAGTCCTCAAGCCCCGTGCAGCTGCTCACTCACTCCCCCACCAGCAGGATCAGGGAGAGAATGGGAAGGGTAGAAGCTAAAGAACTTGTGGGTTGAGATAAAGACAGTTTAATAGGAAAAGCAAAAGCCACACACACAAGCAAAGGAAAACAAAGAATTCATTCACTGCTTCCCACAGGCAGGCAGGTGTTCAGCCACCTCCAGGAGAGCAGGGCCCCATCACACACAACAGTGACTTGGGAAGACAAACACCATACTCAAAAGTCCCCTCCTTTCTCTTCTCCCCACTTTATATACTGAGCATGATGTCATACGGTCTGGAATATCCCTTTGATCCTTTTGGGTCCTCTGTCCTGGCTGTGTCTTCTCCCAGACTCCCATGCACTCCCAACTTCCTCACCAGTGTGGCAGTAGGAGGAACAGAAAAGACCTTGGCTCTGTATAATCAGCAACAACAAAATCATCTCTATATTATCACCTGTGTTCAGCACAAACCCAAAACACAGCTCCATACCAGACACTGAGAAGAAAATAAACTCTAGCCCAGCTTATACCAGCACAAGATATATATATATATATATATAGATATATATGTTTACCTTCAAGCCTTCTGCTGGCAGTCTGTAGCCAAATCTAGCAGGTAGATCATCAAAAGTCTGGGTTCCATTTTCAAGGTTATACTAAGAGAAAAAATTTTTTAAAAAAATTAGGTTTCCAGCAAGACAGAAATAGTTAACAAGTATAAACAAAACCAAACAACACTGTGTATTTTTTTAGATTAAAACATTTATCAGACATAGGACATCCTGTGACCACGTCAATGAAATCACAAAATTGTTTATTCCACCTATTTCTACTCACATGGTAACATCATTCTTTTCTTATCTAGCTGTCAAAACAAGAAAGTAAGTAACAGATATTTTGTTGAATTATTTATATGGTAAATTTTTCTTTCTACTGCCTAAAATTCAAATACCATCATATCAGCAGAACAGAAACTACTAACAAACCAAGCGAGCAAAAATCTGAAGAGCTGGGACATTTGGATGTGGAGTTTTCATTGGATGGTGGTGGTGGGTGTTTTGCCCTGAATTCATTGGTGTACAGGGAAGAACAGCTTTTAAGAGGTGCTTCACTGTAGACAAAGAATAGCCTCCCTATGCCATCCCTTCCCAATTCCCTGCTATACATTCGGATTAGTAGCTGAAAAGTATCTCTTTGGTTTTGTTTTATAATAACTATGAGCTTTCATTTTAAAACAGAAAAATACTGTAAAAGACCTCAAATCTGTGGAAGCTTTGTTCCCCCTTTCTTTGTTCATCTTCTCTGGCTGTATAACATGCCTGACCAATGCAGAATTCACACAAAAAAAAGTGCTAAGCGTATGTATGGTATATTTTTTCATTAAAAAAAAGTGTTTCCTGCAAAAGTTGTGAACTCTACAGTTAACTGACTTGAACGTGCATCAGCTGTTTAATTAAACAGTTTAGCGAGTCAGAAGTGTTTGTCTATTCATCATATCATCCAGCTGTCACACAGAACAGCCACGTAAGGATCGTGTTTGCTCCAGAGGGATGTTTCCTACAAGCCAGGCTTAGACAAGGGAGCTCAAATTATAGTTCAGAGAAAAACAGTGCCATGATTTATCTGAAGTCTTCCAAAGGAGCAACATTTTGAAGGAGCCTTCTTCCCACAAACTTTGAGGGGAAAGAGGCAGGAATGGAGCCAAATTTCAAGGAAGCTTCTTTGTTCTGTGTAACCAATGTGCTCCACACAACCTCTCCTCTTGACCTTCCACCACAGAGAGCACCAGTGCACCACCTTCTTCCATCCACCTTCTTCAAAATGTCCTGAGCTCGTGCTACTGTCAGTTTTCCCTTGAATCACTTGGCAAGCCCCCACTTAAGCCAGGAGTTCATCACAAACCTATTTCTTTTTACCCTTTTCTACAAAATAACCAATCCTGTCTCACATGCACATAACAGCACTTTACACAGACATGACCCTTTGAGGCTGCAACTATACGAGAACACAGAAGCATAAAACCACTCCCAAATTAAAAGGGAAAAGAACTTCTTTCCTTGGCAAACCCAAAACTCTGGAAAGAGTTTTGCTAACAAAGGGATAATCATTAAACCGTGAAATCTCTCAAGACTGTAAGTGATCTGTACACCAGCAATTCCATGTGACACAGCGCAAACATTCCCTCTTCTGAGCATCTCTTAAGCATTCCACTGGCTTCTTTGTATAGAAGTTTAGTGTCTAGTTCATCTCTTCATTTCTGCCTTCAAGATATTCTCACAATAAATCTGCAACTTCCAAATATCCAAGAAGAAAAGACACTTTGTTTTTACATGGAATTATTTTAGAATACTACACGCAAAAGCTTAAGTAGAAAAAAAAAAAAAATCAAACTAAACTTCCAAAATGCCCTATTTTTCTTTTTTGATGTTGGGGTGGGTTGTTTCTTTTGCTTTAAATAACTTTTCTAAGAGAGGAAGAAGCAAGAACAAAAGTTAAGCTTTTATGAAAAGAGGAAGCACAGGCTTGGTGACAGAGAAAAGGGAGGAAAGGGAAATTGTGTTTACCGTAGGAAGACAGTTTAAAATTTCACAATAAAATGGTGGTGTCAGTGCCATAATAAAGCAATTATCTATTTGCATTGTTTCTTTATATTGTTTCTACAAGAAGCATTTATACAATAGTAACAACCTGAGAATCCAAATAACACGCTTTAGTTTTCATCAACCCCACTTTACCGCAAACTTTTAAGTATTTTTATTTTAATATTTGTCTCCTAGAGTTTGTCACTCTGTTCTCCAAAACTGGTATGACATTAACAACTCTTCTCCATATCACTGGAACAAGCAGCCTACAGTAATTAGGTTTAATTATTTCAGTAGCTTAAGCTCTATCCTACAAAGACATTTATAACTTTCTCCTTAAGATGCCACAATATATTGAATTGGTAATAAACAGCACAGCAACAGCTTTTACCACTGATCTGTGTTCATTATAATGTTTATTAACGTCATCATTTCAAATTCTACACACCCAAAAATTACTTTCCTTAATGACAGCAGGTATCTTCAGCTACTTAAAAATTACATCTAGGTGTAATATACACAAAAACTCTTACTGACAAGGCCTCCAGCACACACAAATAAATTACACTAGCCATAGAAGATAATTTATTTATTTTCAGTAACCCTAGAAAATAGCACCCATCACCAAAACTTAAACTGCTGTCTAAACCAAAGCATGGAATTCTTTTAACAGGGTTATAACAGTCTACGGGACATCTGGTCAGAGTGGACCTTTGTAAATGACTATGGGAATTAGGTGCTTTCACTGTCATGGTACCTGACAAACCATCTGTAAACCCATTTGAAAATGTACAACTTATTGTTTATTGAAGTAAACTGTTAAGGCAATTCCATTCCAAGCAACCTGATACAGCATTTATTCTATTAACTGATTCATTAATAGAATAGTTGAAGAGATGATTCAATTTTATAGAGATTTTATCCATTTAGAAAAATATTATTATACTTACTGCTAAAATATCTGCCTCCACAGGTAAAAGATTCAGGAAGGCAAATAACTGCACAGTCACAATAGTGTATATCTGAGTGGCAGACAACATCAGCATTCCTATTGACAACAGCATATTTTATTCAATACCTGCAAAAAAAGAATCAGAGTCAAAGCACACAGCAAATACTTTCCTGTGTCATTTTACGGGACTCTTGATCACTTAAAACTTTTCTGCTAAAGAAGTGTGCAAAATGTTATTCAATGTATACCTCGAGAAACAAATAATCTTAGTTATTATGATTACTTTAGAAGTTCCTTTTGCTAGAAGCATGTAACCTCCATGGGAGGGACTGCATGCATAAACTACAAAAATTTTAAGAACAAGACTTCAAAAGGCTTTAGGCACCACAAACCAATGCAAGGGGTACAAAGGGATGAACATTCTACATTATACTAATCATCCTTAGACACATTTTAAACTTCCCTTCTTCTAGCATAAATCCAAATCAGCAAAATTCCTGATGTACCTGGAATAATTCCACTAAAAGTACGTATTCCAAATATACACTTGCAAAAGCAATGTGATACCAAGTTTAAGAAAAACCAGTTCTATCAACCTCCAAGAAACTCAGAGACGCTCCAATGTGACACATGCCTTGGGCAGCAGCTCTGATCTCCTGGAAAGCATGTGCATTTTTGAGAACTTTAAAAACAAGTGACATAACTATTATGTAAAATTTGCTTAGGTGCACTTCCCAAGCTCATGACTTTAAAAGGAAGTAAATTCTGCTTTGCTAATAAATGTACAACAAAACCAGGAGCAAACCCCAACAGCTTGTGTCGGAAAATGGAGGGGGCTTTTTTCCTAACAGATTAGATTGTGCTTTTAGATTGCTCATTTATCATTCGTCAGTTTAAAAAAAAAAAAAAAAAAAAAAGCGGGGAGAGGGGTTACGAGAACAAAACCAAACATTTTAATACTTTTCCTTTGCCAAGGATTTTTTTAAAATGTATTAAATAAACAAAGGACCTGAATGCCTTCCTCGTATGAGCAATGACATTGCACTCTTACTTAAGTCATTGGGAGTAACAAAATACCCTCAAAACAAAATCCCAAGAAACAAACAAAACAAGAACAAAACAAAAGGACACCAAACATTTGCATGAACAGAACTTTGAACTCCCCCTCAAATTCAATACGTGCATTAGCTACAATGGTTAATAGATTTCATTCCATTATGCTTAGGGTCATACTTGTGTTTGAAACCACAGAATTTGTCCCATCAAATACAACACAAATATTATAAAGACAGAATGTTTGAATTCTAAACATTTCTATTCTTTCTTGCACAGAAAAATCTAACACAACATAATACACCCCAGTACTGCTGTTCAGAGACTCGGTGCTCTCTGAAATGAATTACAGATTACTTTCCACTCGTCTCTTCCAAACAATTATTCTTCTGGCTTCAATGAGAGTCCTGATCTAGATCACAAACATGATTCATGGTGAAATGTAATTTCTGTGACTGATTAAGTCTGTGAAAGACCAATTTCCGCCACACTTACTACAGGACCTGCAAACCTGTGCTCTCACAATTCATGAACAACATGGCGCAAATTTGCAACATCCACTCAGTATCATGTTTAACGTAGTAAGAAATGGTGTTTCTGCAAACTTTTATCTCAAATGTTCAATACCATGTGTCCATAGGCATTTCATCCAATGCGGAGCTTTCAGTTCATAACACAAACACAAGGTAATTTCATAGTCTGCACTCAGAGGTAAAAATTCCACTAGCAAAATTGTAAAGTCAAGCATCCAAAACCAGTTGCAGCAACGGGTGAGAAGGTGAGATTTAGCCTCCATTTGTGCTGTCGAGAAATGCAATCTGAACTGGAGGAATGGTTAGCTGACAAAAGGATAGAGACTTTCAGAGAGCAAAGACTTGGGAGGTGGGAAAGAATCCTAGCAAGATGCCCAAATTTCTCCTCCATTTCCCATGAGCTACATGTAGAGGCTTCTATCCTATTGGATGTTCCCAAAATACAGGATGGATTACTTCCATGCCTCTCTTCCCCTAAAAAAATTAAACTAGCATTTGTTCTCTCTTACATCTTTACTGACTTTACCCTTTCACTTTCTTTTCCCCAGATGTTATATTCTATCATCTTTATTTCATTAAAGCAGAATTCCCACCAATGCAGCTTCACCAAAGTGCCAGTTTAAGATATTTTGGATCATTTATTAACAGCCTTTCCATCTACAGCACTCTAGAGACAACAATTACTGTTCATCTCTCTATCATGCTCCTACAATCTGCCCATCCTACCGAGTTCAGCTGGCCAGATTAAGCAACACAAGCTCAAAGAGAAAAAGACTTGGTGGGATTCTGTGCTGTGATCCACCTGGATGGACAACAGCCTTTGTCTGCTGGACACAGTCTTAAAAGAGAATGACAGAGAACTCTTTCACATAGAAAGTTTATTCTATTTAAAGTTTATTATTTAACAGAACTTCTAATGGAGGTAATGCATTTTAGTGCTTGAACTACTACTTTTTTGGTTTTCTTTGACAAGGACTACCTAAACAATAAAAACTCCTTAGGACAATTTTCCATTTCTATTCCATGGTCTATTGCAGCCTCCCCCAACTAGCCTCTTGCTTACTGCTTTGGCACAGAGTAAGAGAGCTGCATATACCTAACCATTATTAATTCCTAGAAAGTCCCTGCCACCAAGAACAGCCCCATGAGAATGGTGGCAGTCATTGTAAGTGCCCAGCAGCCAGGAAGAACCTCCAGCTGAGTGCTCGCTTCTAAAAGCCACAACCCAGCACCACAGAGCAGGGCCTCTGCACCCAGGTGTCACTACTGACCATCCCTGTCTGTACTGCTGCTATGGGCACAATGCAGTCTGGAGACGCACAACAATCAGCTGTCCACAGAGGAACTTCAGATTTCTCTCCTGCTGAGCTACAACATGACTGTGGACAAGCAACCTCTTTAAGAACACAGAAAGCACAAAGTATCTTATTCCTTTATAAAAGCTCACACCTAAACATGATCAGCTAGAAAACCCAACATTCAGAATTTAAAATATACACGATCAAGTACACCTCATACTCAAGGGGTACAAACAAGCACCAATGAAGTGTTACATTCAGCAGGCAATCTAACCCCTTTCACTACTGAATGTAAGAGAATTGTATGGTCCACAGATGGATGACTAAGTCTCTCTAGAGATTCTTCCAGTCTCAAAGTAGGATATTACTGGAAATTACACAAAATAGTTGCAACACAAAACAACAGAAATGGATCAATTTCTGATTTCAAGAAAGATGTAAGAATTAAAATAATTAACAGACAAGTTTTAAAAGTGGACAGTATGCGCTTAATAATATAATTATCCAAACTCCTCTAACTTCTTTTACTAGAGTAATTAAAAGTACTTCACAAACAACTCAATTAGGTCATCCAAAACGTTTGATGAAGCAATTTTTTGTCAAAAACCTCCAAATCGTGGCTTCTTATATAAATAGTTCCATGTGAACTTGTTTTCATTTGACTGTAGATATTTCTTCTGAAAACAGTCTGTTGACTTAACTGGAAATCATAGCCAACACTACTACTTTCTTCTTCAGAATCAAGAAACACCTAAGAATTCCGGTCCTGACCTATCCTTCATGGGTTTTCCAAGCAAAAAAGCATTGTCGCATGATGTGAAGTTCTCAACATTAAAGCAAACACCAGAGAGAAAGGTTTGATTTAAGCTAACATGAAGATAATTGGAATTCATTATTACTATTTAGAGAAAACAGCTGATACTTTCACAAACAGTTCTCATGATTCTAACTTGGTCAGAATCAGACATATAATGCTTTGTGAAATTTTCAACTGGTTCACAGAAATGAAGTTACACTCACAGGAAAGAAATGGTAGTGAGTTACAAAATTAATGAACTTTTATTACTAAATTAACATTTATCACCTTCTCTCATCAGCCTGCCCTAAAAAAGAGGACATCGGTGAAACTGGAAGGATAAAAGAACCATTGTTTCAAAAATACAGCCATTTTTACTATGACAGAAGCAACAATACACTTGAAGCTATCACAGCACTTTAACCAACAAAGTAAATCCAGCACAGAGAACAGCACTAAGAGAGCATTAAGCAAGGTTAGGAAATACCAGAATTAAAGTGGTGCTTGCAAACAACATGCATATACAGTGTAGTCTTCCCGGTCAAAGTTACATACACACAAATTCTTCTATGCTCAGGATCTGCTGCCTCAAATGCAAGCCAAAAAGCCTCACAATTCCTGAAATTCCATGGCTCTTTGGAAAGCATGCCCCCTCTCAGCTGAGGGAGGCAGCTCAAAGCACACAGAAATGCAGATGTGTGGAAAAGGACTACACTGCAAATAACATAAAATAAGTTAAACCTGACTGCAGTAACCTTCCGCACTTTACACCTGATTTGCCAGTGTGTAAAGACAAAGTTGTCCTTAACTTTGAGCATTTCTTCCCACTCTCCATGCTCGAACTCACAAACCAAACTGAGCCTGAGGTGCTGCACCCCTCTGTCACAGGACTGAACAGGACAGAAATGAGGAGGAGAAAATGTGGAGTGTGCTGGACCAGCATAGTTATGAGCAGTAAGACACCCCTGAAGTAAACACACTAAGCACATTTAAGATAGAGGTCACAAAGATGTTACACAGCTTGAGACATAGACAAGAACTTTCACAGCTTTTGGCAAATATTCACAAATCAGGCTTCACAAACCACACATAAAAATGAATTTTTCAGACATTTATATCTCAATCAACTTAAAATGTGTTTCAGAGCAGAATACAACACAAAGCAATTCCATGTTCATGTTTCAGCTCTCTCAGTAAAACAGCTTTTCCCTCCCACTTCTGAAAAAAACCAACAACTTGTACATCTGTATGAAACAAACTTAAACTCTATTATTTAAAAGCCAAATAATATTATAATCCTGACAGCAATCACAAAAAACCATATGAACATACAGAAACTTTGTGACAAATTCCAAATATTTTGGTAGATTGGGCTGCACCTTCCAAAATTTCATAAGCAGAAGAGGAACAAAAACTAGATAGCTAATAACAGTAAGTCTCACTCACATTCTCTAATCCCCTCATATCTGAATTCTTCCATTTTGATGCCATCATATCATTACTGACACAAATCTCCACCTCAGACCTATCACAAAACTGGACAGTGACGCACGCAAAGATCAGCATTGACACCTGTTAAGATGCAGGAACAATTCCTCTCCCTTAATTTTACCGTTTTTACTAAGAACTGGGCTTTCAGCCAGTCAGACTCCACACTACTCGTTATCCTGCAAACCTAACCAGCACCTCGGAGCACAGCCAGTCTCAACAATCATACACCCGGCAAAGACGAAACGCGCGAGCAGGGGTCGAGCTTCCACCGGGCCAGGAGCGACGCTCGGGGAGCTCTCCAGAGGCCTCCGCTCCGCTTTGCTCATCTCCCTCCCGCGGTCCCGGGCAGTGCCGGGACCGTGGCCGCTCCAGCTGGGCTCGGACCTGGCTGGGCCTAAGCCGCCCGCGGAACCGGGCCCCGCCTCACCACTCCAAGGGTGGAGGCGAATATTCGCTGCGCAATGGAGCACCAGGCCCGTAAGTGTTCAGCCGCCGCACAGCCTAAGCGCCCAGGGTGCCTAGCGGCCGCGCCCCAGTACTCACCTGCTGCCCGGGGGACCCACCCCGCGCTCACCTGCGGCCCGCAGCCCCGCGGTCCCTGGGCGGCCTAGGCCGACGCCATGGCGCCTTCCGTGCGATCGGCGCCCGCGCCGGAAGTCCCGCCCGCCGCCGCGGGCAGCGGCTCGGGACAACCCATTGGCCACAAGGGCCGTCGCTCAACTGCGGCGGGGCGGGCCTAACTCCGCTGGGGGGCGTGGCTCCGCATTGGCTCCCGCCCTGCCGCCAGGGGGCGCGCGGGGCCAAGGCGGAGCCCTCAGCACGCAGCAGCACGGGCGTAGGGATGTGTATGTGGAGTTCCTATGGCTGGAGGATGTCTTGTCTTAAATCCTAAAGCCAAACTCTCGGCCGAGAGAGGAGAAGACAACTAACCTGAGTGTAAGGACTCCCACCAGCTTCACAGGAACTTGTGCCTATTTCCCAGCCATAACATTACAAATATTTCCATGTAGATACATCTATGACAATTTTTAAGTTTGTAAATTGAAAAAACTTATGCTGGAACACACAGCATTTCACCTAGGAGTCTTATTGAAACTGCATCTGCATGTATGATTCTGTAATTTGTATTCAGAGTTTGAAGCTAAAACTTGACAACGTTTTAATAGTGTAATTTACTCCATATAAAGAAGCTGGCTTCAGTCACTGGGATAGCCTGTGTCTGTGACTGCCAGTCTTGCAGAAAACTGCAGCATTGTCTGAGCAAAAGCTAGTGCTTCCAGGTGTTAACAAAATGCAGTGATGGTTTTTTTTCCACTCACGTTTTCCAAACATTCTGTTCTAAAAAAACCTTCAAAAGTTGTTCAGCCTTTGTGTTTAACAAAATGAACTGTCTCTTAAAGGTAAAACAGTTATGAGACGTTGTTATACATAACTTGAATAACTTAGGGGGGTGTTGGTTGGTTGTTGTTGGCTTTATTTAACAAGGGACACGCATTTTGCTGTGGTTTCAGCACACCGGAGCAGCAGCGTCAGCGTCTGGATTACACAGCCAGATCTCCGCGTTACCGGGGCTGTATATGGAAGTGGGCTTGAACTGCTGCTTGAAGGTGGAATAACAGAATAATCAGGAAGGGAAGGAAACACAAAATCTGTTACCTCGCTTCAGCACAGCTCTGTAAGACAGAAGAATGGTTTCGCTGCAGCAACACGCACTTGGGGAGAGCCATCACTCGGTCCGTCCCCGGTACAACCCTTGCTCGCTCTCCCATAGCTTCCCGGGCAAGTCACAGCCTCGCTGCCCCAGGACACTCCCGACTGCCGGAGCTGCCGCGCCCCCAGGGCGGCCGCAGCCGCGTCCCCGCAGGCCCCGGCCCCGCGCAGGCGCCTGCGAGGCACCGCCCCTTCCGGCGGTGGTGGCCGAGCTGCGGCGATGCTGCTGATGCTGTCGGCGGAGCACCGGGCGCACCTGGGCTGTTTGCCGCGGGCCGGCGGCGGAGGTCGGGGCCGCGAGGGCTCCGCGGGCGGGAGGGAACCGAGCCGGGCCGGGGCTGCAGTGGGGTCTCTTCTCTCTCTCTATCTTTACAGCCATCGGCGAGCTGGGGCGCCTGGCACTGGAGCAGCTGCGGCGAGGAGCGGCACCGCGGGCCTGTGAGACCGCCGCCAGTGAGAGCGGGGTCGTAGGGAGCGGGGGGACCGGGCCGGGCCGTAGTGATTTCGCGGCAGGAGGGCGGGAATGCGGTGGGCTCTGCGCCGGCCACGAAGGACCCCCGAGTCCCCGGTGCACGGCGGTGCGGGGCCGAGGGAACGGGCCGGCGGCATGGAGCTCCAGCATCGCGGGGGTCGGTGCTTCGTGCCCGCTGTGGGGAGGGCTACAGAGATCTCTTTTCCGACCCAAAGCCTTCTCTGTACCATGCCATAAGACACTGGTTTGTGTTTTTCTTAGGTTTTTGCTTTTGATGGTTTGGTTTGAGAGGGTTTCTGACATGCTGTACATTATTATTTGAAGGGTGTGAAACTCTCTTTTTCTTTCCTAAACATATTTTGCACGTTAAGCATTGGATAAATTTGCAGCTTTGAGTCTCATTGCTGTGGCAGTTAGCAAGTAAAGCACTTTGTGCTTTCTTTAAAGGAAAGCTCAACATTGGCGTTGACACCATTCAGCACGGGGTAGAAGGACTAGTGTATCTTCTTACTGAGAGTTCCAAGCTTATGGCAAGTATACCTTTCCGTAAGGGGGGGAATACACTCAAGAGATGTCTTCTGAACACTTAGACCTCTAAAAATACTGATAAATGGGGAAAACATAGCTCAAAATTTTAATGACATGTATTGTTTTAATTTCAGAAAAAGATATCTCATGCTGTTGTATTATAGAAATATTGCATCTGCATATATAACTCTGGAATTTGTATTCAGTATCTGAAGTGAAAACTTGACAAATAGTGTAATTTACTACATATGGAGAAACTCACTTCAGGATTAAGCTCTAAATAATAAAACTCAAGCGAAGAGTTTGTTGTTCAGCTACTTTACAGGATGTGGGCTAGACTAGCCCCCTGGTCAGCATTCCTTGTCTTTGTCCAATGTGGGTTTGAGAGCTTTTTCAGCTCTTGGCATCAAAAGTTTGAGTGGGTATAAGCAAATACTAAAAGATTAGTAGTTGGACAATTACTGTTTCCATTGGAAAGATTTGTAACTATTGATATAGTAGAATATTTGAGCAATGACTACATGGAGAAGGGCTACAGAGACAAGGAATGCCAGATTAAACTCATGCTCCCAAGAGGAGGTGGGGAGGGGATGGAAATGGTGCAGAGCCTTTACTTGAAACAAGGACTCTTGACTGACGGGTTATAGTGCACTGTGGTAGAATGTGGTTGGTTACAGACTGTGTTTGTGGGGTGGTGCATTGGAGAGGTAAGATGGCATTTTCTGTGGAGTCAGTAACAGCTTTCCCAATGCTGCGTCAGGCTGCTGCAGTCAGCGCAAAGGCCGTGACCTGTGAAGCTTCTCCTGCCCTTGGGACAGGAGCGTGAACATTGTGCCTTGTGCTGCTCACATGCAGATGGCTGCTGGGTGTTTGTAGTCTGGTTATCAGTGGCACAGTAGCACCCTGACAAGTGGATTCATGCAGCATGTCCTGCCTTGTGACACAGCTGAGGTGCTCCCTCATGCTGTGTTTTGGCCTTCGATGTGAAGGCTTACATGTGAGGGGGTCGAATGTTCTTCTTTAAAAAAACTTCCTGAATCTCATGCAAATCTGCAGTAATACGTCAACATCTTTAAAACCTGGATATTTGTTTTGTCCAAGGTGTAGAATTGTACTTGGACATTCCTGCAGGAAAATAACTGCACCATAGCATATGTGATGTTTGGTTACAGTTTTACCTGGTTTTCAAGAAACAATAATTATATAGTTCCATATTAAGGCCTAAATTGTTATTTCTAGATTTCTGAGGTTGATTTCCAAGATTCCATTCATGTTTTGGGATTCTCAGATGAATTGAACAAATCCTTGCTCCAGCTATACCTTGACAACAGGAAAGAGATCAGGAGCATTCTTGGAGAGCTGGCACCAAGGCTTCCTAGCTACCACAGTCTGGAGTGGAGACTGGATGTGCAGGTGACTTCCCTGATGTTTTTAGTATTCCATAGTTTATTTCACTTTTTTTTAACATAATAAAAACCTGCTAAACAATGTAAAAATAATTGAGGCAGCAGTACTTCATGTATTTAAAACTGATATGACTTTGTTAGTGCCCCACAGCCAGTTGTGAGATAAACAGGATACGCAATGATGCAAAGTACTTGTTGCCTGATGAAAATTGAGTTCATGGCTCTATTGGTGTTTTTAACATATTAACATATACTAAACATATTTGGTCTTGATTATCACCTAATTTTCAGAAACATTATGAAAGCATTGATTAAAGTGGGTTAGTATTCCTTAATTTTAAAACACAATAGTAGCTTGTGTGTATCTTTAATGTGTATGAAAAGGGTTTCTGAACAGTCCTTCAGGCAGGTTCTACAAACCTGATGAGAACTGTTAAGTACAAACATTGATAACCATCAATCATTTCCCTGTTCCCATCCCACTGAACCCCTCCTGCAGCTTGCAAGCAGAAGTCTGAGACAACAGATCAAGCCTGCTGTGACTATGAAGCTACATCTTAACCAAAATGAAGATCAAACTGCCCAGGTGTTGCAAACTGACCCTGCTACCCTTCTCCACCTTATCCAGCAACTGGAGCAGGCGTTGGGGGAGATGAAGATGAACCACTGCAGAAGAATAGTGCGCAACATGAAATAAACTTGATTCCTCTCTGCTCTCTTACTAAGCAGTTTGTGAAACAACTCAGAACACTGCTCATAAATAACATTTTGAGGAAAAACAAACATCTGGATCAGATGAACTGCTTTCCTGTGCCAGGATCTTGAGCCAGTATTTACCGGCCGAATGTCTTCGGCTGCCAACTTTGCACATCTGCCTGAGACAAGATGGGTAATTGGATTTGCTTTACTTGCAAATTTAGGCCTTCAGTATGCTATGCTGAGAATTTCTGTAGCTCTAAACTAGTATAGTTCTGCTTAAGCTTTCCTACATCAAGTAGAACTCTCATTATTACATGAAGCTGTACATTGATTGTTACATTTACGAAGTAATTTTTTCCCTTTTTGCTTCTGCTTTGAAATTTTTTTTAACCCCTGTACTGCACAGGAACGTTTCAGAACGTTTCTCCCACCTAGACTTAGGTGTGTGTGAGAGTCCACGTGGGACTGCTTCTGAGGATTCAGTCAGGGTGAGGGCTCATGTTACACTGCTGCTCTACCCTGCTCTGGTGTAGCTGAGCTGTCACTCCCATTAGCAGAGCCTGCTGTGACCCCATGAGGCAGCTGATGCTTTCTGCAGGCCACTGGGCTGGCAAACTGGTTATACATGAAGGTGATCTGAAAATCTGCAAAAGCGAAGTAATGGGTGAAGAGGCAGGTTAAGAATAGCATTAACTTGTGCTGACTGGTCTTTGTGCTGTGATGCCACAGTTTGTGTTCCCCTGTTTGAGTAGTCATAATGGCACGACCAGCTATTGCAACAGAAATTATGCTTTTCCATTGTTAAAAAAATGTCTAATAAAGATTATGTCAAAAGCTACTTTTCAGTTGTATCCTAATGCAGTATTTTGCAGCTTTTTTGAGTATAACTAGTTTTACTAATCAATGTTTTTGTGTCACTACTGAGGGTGCACCATAGCATACAGATTCTACAATAACTGTATTTACTGTCTTTCATGGAAATACCATAAACTTCTTTATTTACTGTGTTTTTACATTCACAAATGCATTCTTTTCTTTCTGTTTTGAATTTTTATAGCTGTGAGAGGTATTATTTCAAATCAAGTGTTTTAAGAAAAGTCAGTTCTCTAGAACATGGACTTGCCTATTCTCCAATTGCTGTGTGCAGCATGGTGATGGTGTAAACAAATTGAAGTTCCTCTCATATGTGAATCAGTAAAGTGTTTCTTTTACCATTGTTGTGGTTTGACACTGGCCAAATACCAGGCACCCACAAAAATTGCTCACTCACCCTCCCCTGCCACTGCTGGGCAGAGGAGAGAAAAATTTAATGAAGGCTTCATGAGTGGAGATAAGGACTTGGAGAAAACACTCCAAGGGCAAAACAGGCTCAACTTAGAAGTACAAAGTGAAATTATTACTAACAAAATCAAGAGGAGGATAATGAGAAGTAGAATAAACCCTTAATTCCCCCAGGCCCTCCCTCCTTCCCACTGACAGTGCAAAGAGACAGGGCGGGGGGGGTGGTTTGGTCAGTTCGTCAGTTCTTCCACTGCTCAGGGAGAGGAGTCCTTCCCCTGTGAGGCCATGGGGTCCCTTCCACGGGAGACAGTTCTCCGTGAACTTCTTCAACGTGATTCCAATCTCACAAGCAGCAGTCCTCCCAAAACTGCTGCATTGTGAGTCCCTCTTATGGGCACACGGTCCTCCCAAAACTGCTGCAATGTGGGTCACTCTTCACGGGGTGCAGTCCTGCAAGGCCAGGCTGCTCCAGCCTGAAAGCAGGGCCCTCTCTCTCCACTGGGTCTCCCACTGGATCATAGCCTCCTCCAGGCATCCACCCGTTCTGGCACGGGCACCTCCCCACGGGCTGCGGGTGGACCTCTGCATCCCCCGGGGATCCCCAGGGGCTGCGGGTGGATCTCTGCATCCCCCGGGGATCCCCAGGGGCTGCAGGGGCACAGCTGCTCCACCATGGTCTCACCATGGCCTGCAGAGGAATCTCGGCTCTGGCTCCTGGAGCACCCCCTCCCCCTCCTTCTCCACTGCCCTTGGCGTCTCCATGTTGTTTCCCTCACATGTTCTCACCTCCTCCTCTGGCTAGAAAAATCTGAGCCACTCTTTGTTTTGACGTTCTTCTTAAATCTGTTACCACAGAGGCATTACAATTATCTCTAACTGGCCCAGCCTTGGCCAGTGCCGTGTCCATCTTCAGAGCCATCAGATTGGCTCTGCTGGACATGGTGGAAGCTTCTAGCAGCTTCGCACAGAAGCCACCTCTGTGGCTTCCCACTACCAAAAACCAGAGTGTGCAAAACCAACACAACCATCTATACATGGTGACCTTTTTCACAGAAACATCTTCATATATAGTACATGGTAATAAAATGTGATCAAATGTTACTACTTGGGATTTTTGATTAGTGTTTTTTATGTAATTGACCTCTGTTTTCAGATGAAACACAAGAAGAGCCAATACATCTCTCATTCTCATTCTCAATACAATCTCTCATTCCATCTCTGCTCACTACAGCCCGAGTCTGGAACTCAGGGCAGCAAAATAGGAGTTCTAGATACAAATCCTAGAAACTTTTTGTGTCACTACTGCCTGATGAATCTGAACATATTTACCATTTTCTCTTAAATGTTTTAAAAAATCCAACTGCTATAGAGCTGATTGGCATCATGGTAAGTGCTGGCAGTCTACACATGGATCATATCCTGAAGCATGTGCTAACAGAAGGGGGAGGGTTTTCCTTGGGGATTCTGAGTAAAATGGTCAGTTGAAAGCAGATGTTGAGAATACAGAATGTCACTAGAGAGCCTGCATGTTCCTTTGTGCAGTGTGTTGCAATATTGTAGAAGGAAAAGCTGTAACAATGGTTTCGTTTCCTTTTACAAAAAATTACCTCAATTGAGGATCGTCAAAGGTAAACCTTGAACCTGGGTGAAACAGAGAAGCTCAAACTCTGGCAGTGATCCACAAACAGACTCAAGGAGAGAGGGAAGGAGAAAAATCCTTTACACCGAGCATCTTACTTTTAAATTGTACCTTTCAGGTTGTTCTGGGGGGAAGTAGCAAGCCTGGAAAAGCAGCTGCTCGTCAGCAGGGTTTAGACTTAATTATTGGAAAGGCAGATTTGCCTTTAGGTGAGGTTGGAACTGGTCTACACCTCTTCAAGTTCTTGCTTCTCTGTCTTCACAGCATCCAGGGTAGCTGCTGAGGGCTTAGCACTTAAACCATGCTGGTGAGTGTGACTACATGGCAAGCAGCACTGGCGGCCGGTGCCTCTGTAGGGCAGGTGAGGCTGGGGAGTGAAAAGGCATCTGTGTCAGTAACCCAGAGATACTGGTAAAATAAGAATTCACTCTTGGATCTGGATTTTTTGATTTTGTTGTAAACTCCCAAATTAAAGATGGCATATAAAGCTACATTTAACGTATCTTCTCTAATTAATTTGCACTTGCTTTATAGAAACCCTTGAACATGACAAGGAGACTACAAAGCATTTTTCACAAGCTACTAAAAAAAATTTAATGTTGCTACTTTTAACCCATTTTATTTTTGATAGGCTTTTTAAAATTTACTACTGTTCCATTGTGTTCTTTGTACTCCATTATTTAGTTCGAGGGAACACAAGTTTTCTGTTCCTATATGGCTATTCAAAGATGTACATGGAGCACTCAGCTGTAGTTAACTGCCTGCTTGGAGTCTCCTTGCACAGAGTGAACCCAAAGCAGAGGCAGAACCATGCCAGGCTGCACTGTGTGCTGGTCACTTGGTTACTCAGAAAGAACAAGGCTAGCCCGGGGACCCTGTGTGGCAGGACATGTCCACCCCCCTCTCTACCACAGATGGTTGGTGCATATGGAAGAGACAACCCAGGCCAGGTCAAAGGCCCAGCAAGTGTTCACCCCTGGCGCCAAAAGGGCTCAGGCCCTTACTTTCTCAGGTAAGAATAAACATCTTAGTCTGGAGAGCAGATGTGGGAAGAGATAAAAGAAAAATAAATATTCCTGACTGAGAGACACTGTTTTACGAACTATAAAAGCACACACAAATTATCACAGGGGCAGAAGCCTCCTACACACACACCCTGAAAATGTGCAGGACTTCTCCCAGGAGTTTGGATGCAGAGTCCACGGTTACTTTCCTGGGAATGGAGGGAAAGGATTTCAATGTGCGCTCCATCAGAAATTGGATGGTAAGAAACACTGGATCTTAACTTATATTTTTTCTTTGTTAGCTGTAAAATTAAGAGGTACCTTTAACCCCGTGCTGTATTTGTCTAGTAGTAGTTTCTTTTTGTTTTAGTCCTGTGTAGTAAATAGTCTATTTAAAGTCTTACGTCTGTTAGTTTTGTGTCTATTAAATAAATAATTCATTCTATGATAGACCGAATTGGCCATTATTAAAGAACTTATGAGTGAGAGTGGGTTTCGGGGTGCTGGCCTCCCCAGTAAAGCTACTGCCTGCTGCTGGAGGCCTGGGCAAAAGGCAGGGACTTATCAAAACCCTCACATCTATTCGTAACACCCTGAATGTTTTATTTTATAACAGCTGTCATATATGCAGCTTCACCTATGTAGGCTTTCTCAGAAAAATGTTAATCTATGAAGAGCTTTAACATAAAGCAGTGATGGATCTAGATTTATTATAATTTATTCTTACAGGTCTAATCACTTCCACATTATTGGAGAAAAATGCTTTAGTCTACACCAAGTGGTACAATAGCAGATAATTGTATTATTCAGTAAAAAGTGCAGCTGAAATAGATCTTATTGAAGAAGTATTGGGGTTTCAGTTTAGTCTTAGTTTTTTTCCTGTTAAAGGAATTTTTTCCCATATGCATGTTGCTAGGGGACAAATAGCTGTACTTAAGAAAGACAAAAAGGGGGGTGGGGCGGGCCTGGCTACTCCTTTGTCTACACCTGGGTGTGGGGTCAGTTCGCTCTGAGCGTCCGGAGAGAGAAGCTGCAGAGAAAGGAGCTGCTGCTTCTTTCTTTTTGGCCGTTCTTTCTTCCTGCTGGAAACAACGCCGGGACCTCAAAAGCCGCTTTCCCTGCCCTGCTGGAGGCCGAGCTGTGGCTGCCCTGCCCCGCTGCTGCTTCGAGCTTTCGCTACGCTGTAGCCCTGCTCGCCCTGCCTGCCTGGGCCTCCGTGGGGTTTTCCCATCTGGATACATCTCGTCTGCCACCCGGGATTTGCGTTCGTCCCTGCCGCTCCAGCCTGCCGTTCCAGCTTGCCGTTCCAGCCTGCCGTTCCAGCCTCCTGTTCCCGAGAGTCCGGGATCGGCTGCCCAGGGGTTTGTGAAGCCTTTGTCCCATCCCTTCCCGGGATCCCAGGGCACCGGTGCCGCGTGTTTCCCGAGCTCGCTCCGGAGCGCCCCCTGCAGCCGCGGGGGAACCATCGCACCTGCCCTGCTCACCGGGAGCCGCCAGCGCCCCTGCCGGCTGCGAGCGGAACTGCACCCGAGGGGAAAGGGCCCGACAGCCGAGAAGGCTGGGACTGGGTTTGTGTTTGCTGTTACTGCCAGAGTTGTTGTTGTTTTGTTTGACTGGTTATATACATATATATATATATATATATATAGTAAAGAACTGTTATTCCTATTTCCCACATCTTCGCCTAAAGGCCCTTGATTTCAAAATATAATAACTTAGAGGGAAAAGGGGTTATATCTGCCACTTCAAGGGGGGGCTTCTGCCTTCCTTAGCAGACACCTGTCTTTCAAAACCGAGACAAGAAGACAGTTCTAATTGTAATAAATATGGCTTAGGTTTAGGACAGATGTGTACATACTCACCCATAAGATGATATGCTTATGAAAGTGGTCTAATTAACATAGATGAGATGGCCCCATAAATGAGACTGTCAGAGCCTTCCCTTGAATGGACATGTCACCTGGAAAGGAATGGAACGGAACAGGTAGAGAGTGTGTGGTTTGTCTTTACTCAAATATACAGAGCCCTGGAGGCAAAAAAAGCCCTTTTAAAGGCTGTATGAAAAATCACTCAGATCATTATCTGTGCAATGACCACATACACACAGAATCTCATATGCAAAGGATTTAAATAAGGATATTGCAGGAAAGAAAAAAGATATGTAATGTCTGCATATCCCTGGAGCAGGTGCTGTGATTAGCACTGCTCTTTGAGCTTGTTGCAGCAAGGAACCCAGTACGAAGCAGTAGAAGAATGGTACAAAAATTCTTTGGGAAGGGAAACATAAACAAGTCTCAGGAGTACTGGGTTTCCTGACCAGAAATACAGCAGATGTCAGGAAGAATAACAAAAAACACCAAAAACCAAAAACCCAAACCCCTTCAAAACAGTAACAACAAAGCCCCCCAAGCCCCCACAACAACAAAGAACAATAAAACCAACCTCAAGGAGGAGATCTGCAAAGCCAATGGAAATATGAACAGGAAATGTGAGGAAAAGTAAATGAAAGGGAATATTTGTTGAAGCAAAGCAATCAGGAATTGCACAGGATCTGTTTCACAGAGCTACCTGTAGTTCATGTATGGGCTTAAACTGCAACTCTGAGAATCTGCATAACCAATATTATATGTAATACTGATTTGAGGGACAAAGATGGTTCAGTCAGGCCCACATTCTCCACTAGAGAAGTCAAATGGAGTTTAGAGAAGTTCATGCTTCTTTTTAAGAACTAAGGAATAAAGTTCAGAGAAAAATACTTACTTAAGACTTTTCTAGTGTAGATTCTGACTACTGAGGGTGTATTCTTATCATCAGCATAGCCTGGAGTCTGTCCAAAATGCAGAAATAAAACAGCAAAATGTGTGACTAAAATAGAGTCCTGTTTGTTTAGCCAATGTGTGATATCTCTATGTGTGTAGTCATAAAAACACTGGATGTGTCCTTCTGTAAAAACCAACAATGAAGTTGTAAAGTGAACAGTATTATTCTTTATAGGCACAGCTACTGAATTTAAACAATTTTTGGTCACATCACCATTCAAAAGTTATTCCAAGTGCACCAAAAAATGAGACAAGATTAAAACAACAGTTGTATGTATTAATTATAGAAAACCTCAGCTATGCATTTTGATGACAGCTCTGGTTTCTAGTATAGGCTAAACCAAAGACAAGTGACTGAATGGGCAGTCAGCAGAGATCCACGAAGCATCACACCTGCACTTGAAATTGCCCCTACGGACAGTGAGCTGGAAGGATTTATGATACAGCTCTGCACAGGTCTTGTACTCGCCAGCGAAGGGCCAAACCTTATCCAAACCACAGCGAAGTGGCTGCTGTCCATATCAATACGAATGCTTCATTCCTCCCCATCGCCATAGCATCACTAAACCATGCAATGAAACTTGTACTTGAACTAATTTAAGCATCATTTTGCTTCCGGAAATTAGTATCACCCATTAATTTTCTGAACAACGGTTTCGAAGCAAAGCTTATTAGCGTGGCAGAGACAAAGGTTCCCTGGGCACCACGAGCTGGGGCTGGACCGGGGCAGCCGCTCCGCGCGGGGTCCCGGCGGCGTAGAGACCAGCCGATCCACCCGGCTGACAGCGGCACGGCAAGGGCGACGCGGGATGGAACGAGGGCGGGACAGGCTCCGACGGCCACCCGGCCCCGGCCTCGAGGGCCGTGCTGTGCCCAAAGTTTCCGCAGCAGTTGCATAACCGCGGGCGGGGCGGCGCGGGGGCCGGGCTGGAGCCGTCGGGGGCGGGCGGGAGGGGCCGGCACTGCCCCCGTCCCGCCGCTGCCCGGCCCGGGGGAGGGCGCCGCGCTGGCCGGGGGCCGCCCCGCCCGCCCGGGACACCGGCGCGGCTGGCGGGGGTGTAGAGGCACTATCCGCCGGCCTCGCCTGCTCTACTCTCGGCGAGCCCGCTCGCTCCAGAGGGCACGTCCTCGGCGGCGGCCCGGCAGCGGGGCCGGCCCCGGCCACCGCCCGCCCCGGGACGGCTGCGCCCGCCGTCGGGCCAGAGGGGGGGAAAATGAACCCCGCGGCCGCGGCCCCGCCGCCGGGGCAGCAGGTAATCCACGTCACGCAGGACCTGGACACGGAGTTGGAGGCGCTGTTCAACGCGGTGATGAACCCCAGGCCCAGCTCCTGGCGGAAGAAGATCCTGCCCGAGTCCTTCTTCAGAGAACCCGACTCGGGCTCGCACTCGCGGCAGTCCAGCACGGATTCGGGCGGGCCCCCGCCGCGCCTCGCGCCCGTGCACGTCCGGTCGCACTCCTCGCCCGCCTCGCTGCCCGGCGCGGGCGCGGCGCCGCAGCACGGGCACCTCCGGCAGCGCTCCTGCGATGTGACGGACGAGCGGCCGCTGCCGCCGGGCTGGGAGATGGCGCTCACGCAGACCGGGCAGCGCTACTTCCTCAAGTGAGTGCGGCGGGGGACCCGGCCGGGGCCCGGCAGGGGTTCGCGGGGCGCCCGCCGGGCGGCAGCTGCGCCGTGAGGCGGCAGGGTGCCCTCCGGGTCCGGGGTGTATGCGACATTCCGGGAGAGGAAATCCCTTCCTGGCGGGAAGAGAGGCGGGGGAGAGCCTGGGGCGCTCCCGGAGCCGGGCAGAAGCCCTGCCGTACCTGTTGATAACGCATTTCTTTCCTGCTTGGCCCGACGTCCAGGATTCTGAAACTTATTTTTTTTGAAAATAAGTTCAATAACAGTTATTCCAGGGAGTTTCTGGGACGTGGGAGCAGAGCTGTGCATGTCCATTACCTGTCGGAAGTAGAAGGGGCTGTGGTGGGAGCTGCCCGGCCCTGCTCCGGCTGCCTTCTGTTTAAAGCATCCCCGTCTGCGGGGACACGGCAGGAGGCTGCCTTGTTCTAGTGACAGATTTTGAGAAGTGTGGTAACACAACTGCCGATATCTCTTCTGGCCAGTCATTTTAGCCAGTGTTTTATTTATGACATTTGAAATTTGATTCAAGGCAGTTTAATTTAGGCCTGAAAACATAATAGCTGTAATAAGTGGTAAGGCAACAGTGCTTATTTTGGTAGATTCTGTAAGTTAGTTACAGATTAATTGCATTGGCAATGCATAACTTGGTAAATAAGATAAAATGTTTGCTAATGAAATAAAACATTTGCTGGTGAAGTATCTACCTGAGGATATTGAGGGAGTTAAACTGCTAGGGCTCCAGGACATAATTTACTTGCTACAGCCGTCTTGGTCAGAAGAGTAAAATCTTGAGTGCATGTTAAGCCATGTGTGGGTATTCGACCATTTTAAATGTAATGTAGGCAATGTGTGAGGGGAAAAGACACAAAACTGTTTAGAAAAGTGGAAAAAGTAATAATTTACTTGATTATATAATGATTTCTTTGCCTCGTGGGTTTGGAATCTCCAATGGATTACTCAAGAGCCCAGTCTCTGAATGACTGCCCAGAGTTTAGATTTTTTGCCTTTTGTCACACTCTGAGCTACCATCAGAGTATGTAAATACCTTTCTGTATGTCACTGTATGTCGTTTATGGTACTATGTGCATATGTCCCAGGGTCCAAACTTAGAAGTTTGTTATTAATCTGGTTTATCACCTAAATGAGAAGATCTCATGTCTCTTACATGTATATTGGCATGTATATTTCTCAAAAGAACAAGCTACAGAGAAGTAGCTGACTGACAGGAGCACTGTAAGAGACCATTCATAAATAATTATACAATATAAATTCTTGCTGGGGTTTGGCCAGGGGGTGTTTTCAGATACCTCTGGCTAAAAATTGCATAATATAATCTTTGTCTGCTCTGTTTTTTGACTAATATCAAAACGAGCTCATGTGGTTTCACCTTCCTGTCATGCATTTCTGACCTAGAGACAGAGTTTTCTAAGTCGATGGATTCTTGTTGCTTAGGCCAAAAATACAAGGCCTTTAGTAAATAAAAAGCATAGGTAAAAACTCAAAGTATCTTTAATTTTTTTCCCAAATCCTGTCAACAGTAATACTCTGATTAACAGCATCCTTTCTAATACAAAATACAATATTCATTGTGCATGTAATTTGTTACCTAAGTTAATTTTTGTTTTCCCAGTTTTATCTGTCCAATAGAACTTCCCTCATTTATATAAAAATTAATTGGAAGAATGCATTTCTTTATACCTTTAATGTATTTCGTTATATCCAAATCCCTTAGGGAGTAATATTTAGCTATAAAATACTCACATATGAATTATAGTATTTTACAAATGGTGCAATATTTTTCAGGTGAAAATACAATTTAAGATTGATTATGGAAAGCAGCATTTAAAGCTGTGTGCAATAAAATAATAGAGGATTTGAGTCAGGTGATATGCTAAAAATCATATTTTATCAAACTAGGCATACAAGCTTACATTTCCCTGTATTCAATGAAAAAGAAAAAAGAAGGCAGTGCTTTCCAGCATAATGATAAAGATTTGTTTCGTGGCCTTAGCAAAAGAAAATTGAGAAACCAATTAAGAATAAATAGCCAAATTAGGTCCTGTGAAAGCCTTTATTATCTGTTGAAGTTTAGAATGCAGTTTGTTGTATTAAAACATTTTCATTAATTATTTACAGAAGTACTAGTGGGAGTTTCAATGAACAGTGAGCTAACCTTGTTGACAGGGAACCGGCTACAACTTGAAGCAGTTGCACTCCTGCATGTCAGTTCCTGCAGAAATTTTCTGGCTGTGACTGGAAGAAACATAAGTAGCCTGGGGACCACTCCACCCTGTAATTAAATACCAAACCGCACAAGTGGGGCCTGGAAAACAGGCTAATGAACACACACTTGCAGCAATGTTATCTAAAGCATTTTTCTGTGCGAGCATGTGTGGAAAAAAATATGTGATTTATTTCTCATAAAAAGCATTTCTGTAGAGACAGGCCAACTGCCTGCTCTTATGCCTGTGAGTGGGGAATTTCAGTTGCATATTGATGCACACGCTGGACTGTGTCTACACACTCTGTAAAAAGAATATTTCAAGTATTACTTTATACCAGTTTGGGTTTAGGTGATACAGCCTCATATTTCAAATGAAGACTGAGGGTTTAATATTTTCTCAGTGTGTGTAGAGAGCTCTTGGTCAGACTCTCATAAACAGATTTGTAAAACTTTTGCCACTGTTATCTTCATCACTGTTATTTTTAGAATGTTACAGTAAACATTTGCCATACCTGGACATATTTGCCGGTACATTCTGCTCGGGGGTAAGAAGGCTAATTACTTACAATATTTCATTTACTCAAAATGTTCAGATTTTTTCTTACTGGTTTCTGTTGGAGTAGAGCTTGATTTAACACATGATGAGTTTTATATAGCTGAGCGTGTTCAGCAGGACCGTAGAAGAGTAATACAAATAATAAAAATACTGTAAAAAGTAATACAAATACAATGAAAAACTTTTCTCCTGAGAAAAACAAAACAAATGGTACTAAGATAGCTGAACTGCTGAAGTCATTTTCTAATATGGTCTTTCCTTGAAAAGCATTTGTGTTAATTCTGTAGAGACTGTTATTATTTTATACTGGTGTTTTGCTTGGTGCTGTACTGCATTCATCATAGAGAAACTTTTCCATCTCGGGAATGTAGTTAGACAGCTGGAAGTGGGGGGAGGAGATGGACAATGTATGAGAAGGTAACTCAGTTAAGTTCTGGTAAGAATGTGGAAAGCAGTAATGCCTTTGTACTACCTGTTTGCGCTTTTGTGCCACAGTTACGAAGGACCACAGTCACACGTGGGCATGGTGGATGTCCTGCAAGGGGGGCTCATATCACTTTGGCTTTCCTTGGTCCTTGTAGAAGAGTGGTGCAAAGCAAGAGGCCATGCATCCCTGCTAGCTTTGGTGTCGAGCATTAGAGAGAGACATTTCACAGATTCATGCAGCTTTTGGAGTATTTAGTCCACACCGTAAGGGTTTTGTTTTGTTCCCTGTTTCCAGTGGCTATTCCTGTGGGACTTAATGCCTGAACTGTTTCCCTTGCCAGCATCCCTTTATTAAAAATAAGTTGTAATGCGCTAGACAGTACCAAGATGTACTACTGCCCATGGCTTTTATCTGGAACTGTTGAGTGCATTAAAGAGTTCTTAACAGACAGGAAAGCTGTGATACACCACCAAAGTTTAATTGTCAGAAATTCAACTACAGCTCACATTTACAACTCGTTTTAGAGATATTTAGGAGTTCTGAGATTGGAATGCACACATCAAAACTAAATTTTCAAGCTGCAATTGACAGCATTAGGGGTCTGTCTGATTGCTCCCTTAACTGGAGTCCAGAGCTCAAGTGCTGATTTAATGATGATGATGATGATGTTGGAGTTCCACTTAAAAAACTACCAAGGATCCAAGAGCAGTAGAAACAGCTACAGAGTTTCTGATGAAGGCTGATATTTATTAATTTTCTGGTCCAAGATGGTGTCTTTCCATGATGAACAGACTGTTTTTTTCAGAATCTAAAATCATGTCATCTGTGGTGGTTAAAAGAGTTTGGTGGTTAATGTGGAGCTTGATAAAATCTGAGGACAGAAGCAGATACGGAATAAAATTGCTTCAGGGACACATTCAATTTGCACAATGTGATCCAGTTCCCTCTCTTGAGTTTTCTGAGTTAGGACACAAGCTACATTTTAGATTTGACTGTAAAGCATGAGTAGTGAAGAAAGCTTTAAGCAAGACTGCACGGATCCTAGAAGTATTGACAAGAAGGGTTTTCTTTGAGGAAATATTTAAGAAACTTTTTGCGAAGGGCTGTCTAGAAGCAGAATTTGAATTTTGGTGTATGCATTTCTAAATTATTTAAGGAATCTGTGATAACTGTTTTGTACAAACTACTGTGTTGATGGAGAATTTGTTACATTGGACTAATGTACACTTTTAAGATAATAGATTAATAATGTGCACGCAGAATTATTGGTTTAATGAAATTTGTCTTAAGTTAATCCTTTAGTCATAGTGTTAAACCCAAAGTCCTGGAGTATTTGTGCATTAATGGATGATAACTGTCATGCATTCATCTCATTAGATAAGCTGAAAATATAATTGCTTTATGCATTAATGATTAGGAAATAGTATCAATTAGCATATTCTTAGAAAGATATGTATAGAATTGATACAGGTGTTAAGAATGCTACCATGAAAACTAGACGTTTTTTCTGAAACTGTCTGAAAGGGTTTTGTCTTTACTAATGGTGTGGGTTGCTCAAAGAAAGAAAGTGAATAGTAGGTTTATTTTTATCATTTTTGTGAGCTGCTATAGCCAACATCTAAAAGTTGATCTGCCTGACCATCTTTACTCCGTAATTAGTAAATGACAATGTGGAGAGCTGTCTGCTTCTGAAGGTTTTGGATGTGTTCAGCTTTCAACAGGCTTGACAATGTAGAATCTGTAAAGTCTTCCTTTCCAGCTTTTTGCTGTTCACTCCTTCAAATAATGTTGGAAGAGTCAGTGGTTGGGCTTTGGCTTGTTTCCTTTTGGATGCTTTGGTTGAAGTTGAAAATTCTGTCTTTTTCATGTCGGGGCCTATTACAGGACAAGAGCTTCTTTGTAACAGTGTTCGGTGCTCAGGGGCTTTGCTTCATTGGCAGATAAAAATTGTATCAAAGCCATTAAATTCAAAGGAAATGTCATGGGGGCTGAATTTCAACATACAGACTTGTGGCATTTTCCTTCTTCATTTAGGGGGAGAGAGGTCAGCATCATGTAGGGTGGAGGTATTTTGGGGTTGTTTGTTTGTGGATCTTTTTCTTTTCATTGATTAACTCAAAGTCCAGACCTAGAGAACTCTTCAAGAATGGAAAGCTTGGAAACACCGCACTGTCCTGCAGTTTTCTGTACCTATGACTATTTTAAAGGCAGATGTGATGGAAGCTATACTGCGGAGACAAACACAGACTTGCTAAGAGAATTGAGCAGAATGTATTGTGTTAAAACTGAAATAATTGCTTAGAGTATATATACTCTATATATACTCTAAGTATATAAAGGGAGATGTGAAAGGGGAGTTGGCCATCTTGCATGTCCTCATGGTTCACAGCATGTGCATCGGCAGTCACAGCACAAGCACAGCAGTAGCAGAGCTGCAAGTTCAGGCACAGCTTTCCCTTCGGTGACTTGTTTCTCTGATCATATGTCTGCTGACCCCTCACTGGTCAAAATGCTCCACTTTGTTCACTGGGTATTGATCTGTCCCTGATAATTTTTGGATGCATTATTCTGACAGTCTTCCAGGTTTGCGAATAGCAGGATGCTTTCATGGTACATTTGAGTTTTTTCTTGTACCACAAGTAGTCCTTTTTTTCTACCTGTGATCAATTTTCCTAGTCTGTCTGCTGTTGTTGTTTTTATTAAATGTTCTGTGTTCCTGTTTTTCAATGACTGATTGGTGAGCACAGGTGTAAGCATTACAAAATGCCGTAATAGTCCTTGGTCAAGCAATTCTTGAAGTTGTATTGAAGTGTTTTGTTTCTGTAACCAAAACCAGTGTTTGAACTATGAACCTGAAATTTTGTGTGGGCTTTTAAAGAAGTTCTCAAAACTTCTCGATTGATGTATTTTCTTTGTCTTCACTGGCACTGTAAAGCCCCTGAATACAGCAGCATCTGAGCAGAAGGAAGTACTAATCATTGGGAAGCTGACCTAGGCTGAAGGAAACCGCAGTGTGGTTCCTGTTGTGCTGCCGAGTGTGTCTCTTCGGAAGTCATGTCATTTCTCTGTGCGTTCTTTTCTGGGCTTCATTTCAGCATCTGTTCATGAAAAAATTTCTGTGTATTGAAGCAGACAGTGTACAGTAATAAACCTTAAATATTGCTTCATGGTAGTTGTTTCTTACAACGCAAGCTTAAATCCTTTCACAGTGTTACTGTTCTAAGTGGATACAAAGCTTTTGTTCCCATGGATCAGCTCAGACTTTAATCACCAAAATCATAGGCAGTTGTTGGTGATTCCTGACTGCTGCCAGCAACAGGAGTTCAAAATCCCTGAAAAGGGCTACAAATTGCTCTTTAAATACACTCTGCTGCCAGCTTGTTTACAAAAGCTAGCTAAAGTTTGTACAAACTACAGCAACTCCCCAGACACTTTTGGAGATACAACACACAGAGGTATGTATATGCGAGCAAGGCACCTTACCCAGCTGGAGTCCGCTAGATTTTCAGACCGTATTTCCAAAGGTCTCTTCACCTGATAAAATCATTTGACCAATGTGGGTTTGAAGTCGCCTTTTTTTAAAAAGAATGAAAGAAAGAACAAAACCAAACTGTTGGGTGTTGTTTGTTTGCCTAAGCAGCCTTTTGTAATGTTAAGGTAGAAATGCTAAAGTTGTTTTCAGAATTTTCTTAAAATCCTTTATTTTCAAATGCTTCAGGAATAAAAGTAATTGTTTGGGAAAGGCTTTGGATTTGGATAAAAGCAGCTTTTCTAATTTTGGCATGTGTTCCATATGGTTTCTCTCAGAGCACACGGGCAGTTCTGTCGTGTGGATGCCCATCTTTGCAGCCTCCTGCCAGTGCCCTCACCTACATTAGGTGTCTCTGGACTCAAGCTAAGCAGGCTTTGCATCAGTAAATGAGTACAGCCTATGCTGTGTGGGCATCATCATGCAGCTCCGTGGGGAATGTAGAAAAGGTCAGCCTTTTGGAGCTGACAAGCAGAATTTAGTGTCGGAGTTCTTCACAGAAGGTTTTTTGATTTCACATTTAGTTTTGATACTGCATTTCCCATTTCATGTTTTACTCATTCTACTGTATATGTTTAACCAGAAATAGAAGTGCTTTTTGCTTGAGAGATTGGGAAAAATATTTTTTTGCAAATGCTGCAAAATGAAGTATGAAGAAAAGATGATGAAAAGAAATGCATACTGTTACTTAAAATGTAGTTCGTAAAGGTATAAAGCAGGCTGAATTGTGTTGGCACATGTCAAAACCGAGCATTTGATGTGAGTGAAGTTAATGTGAAAATTGTGGACCAGATTTTAATTTTGAATAGATGTGTATCTCTGCAACCTACAACTCTAACTGACGTGGCAGCCTTGCCAGCAGGAGGGGTACAGTGATGCCAGTGATTCTTACCATCCCTTCACACTGCAGAGGATACATCTAGTATAATGCTTTGCCAGCCATTCCTTTGATGAAGACTTTTCCAGTCATGGGATGGTATTTTCAGAGATGCTGCCATCACTACCAATTACTATTGGTAATGCCTGACATTACCAATAGTAGGTTATAATATTAGATAAATACTAATTTTTATTAGAGGTGGTGGAGGGCTCTACTTCTTTATTCATATTTTTTAGTTGGGATTTTGATTTTTGTCTATTACTGGAAGACTTTATGGCAATGGAAAATCAATGAAATTATGCTACTGCAAGAGAGCAGACAATGTAAAACTTAATAACTAGAGTAAACGAAATTTCTAGTGAGACTATTTACAACTGAAAGTGCAACAGTAAATCACTGATATTTAAAAGAAATTAAGATAGTAAAGTATGTATGGTATGTATTAAGAAGTAAAGGTACGTATGTTGTAAAACATTCTTTTTCAGAGGAGAAATCCTGATTTGAGATTTGTAACTCTATGAAATCCTTAGCAATTTTAGTCTGTAAGTCATAAATGAAAAAATAGCTCTTGGTATTAACTATGCTAATACTCACCCAAATATATGAAGAAATACTATTTTAAGCAGTCATCTGCAGTGACTGAATGATTCACATTATTACGTTTGTTTTCTTTCTGTAGTAGTTTTTCTTTGAGGACAGAGAGAAGATTTAACTTTGATTCCTTAAACTCTGTGTAGTTCTATATCTTGTGAATTATTTGGCAAATTTGCCATGATGTTCCATTGCCAAACATTTGGATGAAGTGTTGTGCTGCCATGGCAGGTCCCTGTTTTGTATTGCAGCATGGAAATGAGTGATCAGTCTCTGGCAGCAGAAGTGATTTCAGGTGCTGTACATTCCAGAAAGCAACTCCAGTGTTGATTCTCTTGTCAAATACTTGCCAAAATTCAGGCATTGGAATGATCCTGGTATTTCTGCTGTATATTTATGGTCAAATACAGCTCAAAACGTTCATTAAATTTTGAGGTTTTCACATGGGGTTTTTAGCAATTATGACAGATCTTTCTTGTAACAAAGAGTAGGGGACAATAAAGGGTGAAAGGGAAACATAAGTTTGCAGATAAAACAAATTGGGATGCAATTAACACACAGGAGCACTGTCAGTTTCCATTTTGTGCTACTTTTCCTGCAGTTACAGACATATGTTTGCATTTATTTGAGTAGTTTTGTGGTACTGCCTGGTTTGCTTTACTAAAAGCATGCATTCTACCGAGGATATTGTCTCATGAACATTTCCTTTTTCTGTCAGGATGGCTTCTACTAGAACAATATTTTCAGTGGTCTTTTTTTATCTTAGAGAAACAAATGTCTGATTCATTTTTCTAGAAAAAACAGGAAGCTGTAAAGTAGACAGACTGGAAAAGAAAAGCATACTGTTACTTAAAATGTAATTTTAAAAGGTATAAAGCAAACTGGAAGTAACTCTTTGTTAGATTCTAAGGGGATATTACAGTTTTACTGTTTTCCTCCTATTATCTGAACCTCATGTGAAGAACAATTTAAAATGATCTTATTAAAAAAAAACTGAAAAACACCTACTCATATGAAAACTTCAGATAAAAGCAGCTGCTGCACAGCAGCATGTATTTCAAAAGCATGCAGCCTCTGCACCTTTGTGAGTGATGCTTTCTGTGCCCATGTTCAGTATTGCTGCACTGCGTCTGACAGAGATTTTTGACCACTACTAAGTAATTTCAAAGCAAGAGAAAAGACCAAATGGGGAAATTGAAGTTGGGCGTTCTGTCTGGCAGATTCTTCTCAGATTTACATGCAGATCTGTTATTCTGACCTTCCTGGGTGCTGGAGATATCCATGGACATTTTGCACCTGTAAAAAGCAGAATGACTACATGCTGAAAGGGAAGTGGAGCAATAAAAATCCCATACCACAGTAATCACTGCAGTAGGATTCTGGTTCTAAGTACATGCAATCCCAAGTAATAGCTCAGTGGTGAGGTGTTGATGCTGTGCTGTATCACTGGTGCTAGTCTTGACCTTGTTTTGAATAATCTGGTCATCCATCCCAGTACCTTTGTTACTGTTCTTTTCTCCCTGGGTGCTGTAGTCTTTACTGTTGCAGTAAATACAAAAATCAGAAATTATTGAAAAATTATTCCCTAAGCACAAGCATTGTGGAAACTTAAAGATTCGTCCTTCATATTTTAATACCCATGACAGAGGCATGCATCCTAAGGAAAAGTCAAGCTAAAAGAGTATTATTCTTGCACTTTTGTTCACTGACAGATAGGAGATGAGCTTCCTCAAAACTGTAATGAAATAGCTCTGTTGAAAATATGTGAAGTTCAGTTTTAGCTTCTGCAGGTAAGTAAAATACTGTGTGGAAAGATTATCTGACTGTATTTATAAAGCACCTGCAAAGTGCAGAACCATCAGTAACAACTGTCTTATTTGAAGTGTTGTTTTTTTCTTGATGGCTGTACTAGCAACAGCAGAGAAGAAAAAAAGTCTGAACTAAAACTCTTCTTGGGGCCATATGGAAAGAACATATCGCTGCAAAAATTCCACCTGATACAGACCCGAATTTTTCGTGACTCTGTTGTGCAGGTCCCTGCTGCGGCTTGTGTTTTAGGTACTGGCAGAAGGGAAATGTTTTCTAGTCATTCAATTTCCAGCATTCTTACCAAAAGAAAAGTTGTGAAGGTGTTTCACCATAAGGTCTTTGAGACAAAGCTGTGTCAGTTTTTAAAATTTAATTTCTATGTGACATTTCATATAAACCACAGCTTTTAAAAAAAATTTAATGTTAGCTCCTGAGAGTTTGCAGTTTACAATTGAATTATTCCTTTGAGACATCTGAATGAGCGTTCCTTTGATAGTGTAATTCCGGATGGGATATGCAAGACCTTGACCTGCCAGAGCATCTTCGCTAGGTCTAAGTAAACCTTGCAAAGTCTTCCCTTTGGTGAATACTGAATTCTCACTTTAAAAATATTTATTTCAATTTAAAATTCTAATATGATCACCTCTTTGTAAAGCATTTAAATACAAGTATTTTAAAATCCAGATAAAAAGTTTACTGATTTTGTTTCATTCTAAGGCATTTTGGATTTTGCTTTCATGAATATTAAAGAAGATATACACAATGCAAACCATATGTAGGTCTGTTAAGTTGTATGGTAATTTGATTTGAAAGAAGGATCACATACACGAAGTTTTCTTGCAAAAAAGTTACAGAAGAAAGTGCCTTTATGTTTCAATGCAGTCTGGAGGCACAAAATAGGTAATTTTCCACAACTGGATATGAAGAGTTTTGTGTTTAATTCATATGTTTGGAATGTTTTTTAAAAAGTCAGCTGTAGTAAAGATCAGTAGCGAGCATTTGAAATAAGCATAAGCAGTTGATGACAACACTGGTTTTTAATATATTTTGTAATGGATTGTTAGTCTAATGCAAAAATATTTGGATTGTATTTTAGCATATTGATTTCCAGTGGTTATAGTAGGACTGCAGGCAGCTGATCAGCGTTGCATTCCAGTCCTTTGCTGTGTGATGGTGGAGTACAACATTTGGTCTTTTTTTTTTATGCTCTTGATAAGCCAGGAACTTTTAATACTAACTGAGATCTGGAGCTGGTTTAATCTGGCTGAGTCCCAGAGGTATTTGGAAGGTGCTAAATGAGTGGAATATTATTTATCATTATAAGAGACTTACAGGATCTTTATAGAACTGTTACTGGAATTGGTGAATATAAGCCATTATTTTTCCTTCGCAGTTCTGAGAGTCACCTTTAACAGATCCATTCCTTTGTCACAGTGATCAAAATAGTAGCTTTTTTTGTTGGCATGACATTTGTAATTGGTGGAATGACTAGACGGTGTCTTAGTCCTTAATCTGTTATTAAGGTAATTGTACTTTTGCTTCATGCTTATTGTTTAAAGTAATCTAAAGCAAGAGGATGATCACTTTAAACATAAGTGAGGCATACATACTTGTTCTTCAGTTCACGCAGCTGGTTTGGCCTTCCTCTTCTGGATGAGGTCAAACCTCAGATATTTGGGTTAATTATGCCATGAAAAGGGCTACAAATTTAAATCTGAGGTTGATAAATGACATACCTCTTGCTGCTTAATTTGGTCCAGTTTTTAGTTCCCTGTGCAACCTTTATTTTGACCCCTTTATTTTGACAGGACTTTGTGTAAGCAGTGACAGACAGTGCCTTCCATGAAAATAATAGTGTCTTTGGTAGTGGAAAATACCGTGACATTGGAAATTAAAAAAAAACCAAACCAGGTATAGTTGGTTGAACCCAGTAGATGAATAAAGTAATGAGAGCAGATTTTAAGGGAAATGTAGAAGATAATTTCCCCCCTGCTCTTGGGGGTTCAGTTGGCACTGGCCCATGGGCTGCACTCAGGTTCCTCATGCTCTGGCTCTCACTTAACTTTTGCTCAGTTTCCTCCCTGGGAGGAGCAGAGAGCTGCTCCCCTGCCTGGTCTTCATTCCTGCTTCTGATGGCACTCATGGAGAGAAGGGGCTGGAGAGTGGCCTCCCACTCCTCTTGCTCTGCTCTGGCCCCTGGCACAGAGGCTGGTTAATGAGACAGGGAAACAGCTCCGTCTGGTTCTCTGTGCTGGCTTCATTATGTGCGAGAACAAAGGCGGCTGCACAAAGCTCTGTGTCACGAATACCAACGCCAGTACCCTCTGACTTTTATCTATGTTGGTGTTGTGGCTTTAGGGGCACAAATCTGATGTGTAGCTTGAGTCCCAATTCAGTTGTACCCAAGAAAAAAGACTCTGTGATTTTGTTTTGGCTAATGTAAGCTGAACTGGAACTGAAAATACAGGATGATTGCTCTTACCACTCAGGTAATAATCTGATTACTTTCATTATTGTGAATTATGAAACTGTCAACATACAGTTAAATTTTACCAGCTAAATTTTTAAATAGAACTGCTTTGTTACTCTGCCCTGAACTCAGTATACCAATAAAATGTCACAGATACTCATTAAGATGAGAGAACACCTTGCAGGTCATGTCTTAGTTTGCATTCTCACAAAGTTTCTTTTGCCTCCTAGTGGTTTATTTTTGATCAGAGGTTCATTTTCACTTACTGTTTGATGTTGGATATTACAAAGTCTTTGGCCTTTTTTTAAAGACCGTAAGTCTTTATAATAAAATACAGTCCAGCAAAATATTTATGATGCGTAATCGTAAAGGAGGGCAGATGTACTGGATTTGTGCAGCTTGGAGAGGAGGAGGCTGAGGGGGAGCAGAGGGAGGTGCTGGGCGCTTCTCCTCATCCCCTGGGGATAGGACACAAGGGGTTGGCTGAAAGATATGTTGAGGGAGCTCAGACTGGGTACCAGGCAAAAGCTCTTCGCTGAGAGGGTGGTCAGACCCTGGAACAAGCTCCCCAGGGAAGTGGCCCCAAGCCCATTGTTGGTCAAAAAGTGTTTGGATGACCCTCAGATAGCCGGTTTAACTTTTAGGTTGCCCTGTGTGGAGTCAGGAGTTGGACCGGATGATCCTCATGGGTCCTTTCCCATGGATTCAGGATATTTTATGTTTCTATGAAATAATTCTGCATTTATTTAGTAAGTCCAGTTGGGATACAGGGAGACTGTTATTCAGGTAAGAAGCTGGTCTGAAATACTTCATTCCTACAAGATACTAAAAATCAGATTTTAGGTACCACATTTTAAATGGTGTATTAGGAAATTTTCCAGCATTTATGACACTGCCTTTTTAATTATATTTTTCAGTCAATGTCATCATTTTTTGGAGCTATGATACAACATTTTAATAATAAAAACCCCATGTGTTTTCTGAGGGTAGCTAACATTTTTCTCCAACCCCTCCACACACACATCCCACACTGCTCCCCACTCCCCACTCAAAATTGTATTTGTTAGCCAGGTTAAATGTCTAGGCTAAATATTGCCTGATCAGTCACTGTCTTGCATTACTAGATAAATGGGTTTAGGGACTGCTTCTGACTTGCTAATAATATGGGTAATTTGTGCTGCCTCCGTTCCATGGCATTATTCCTTTTGAATACAGCACAGTGTATTCCTGTGACATGTGCCCATCTTCTCATACCAGTAATCCTCGAACACATGTTCCTTGCACGCCATTAGAAATCAGTAAGATGCACCTACATTGCTAAATATTTGATATTTTTATACATTATTCTGAGCTTAAGGGAAGCCTTGCTTGTCCACATTTGTACTTAAATCTTAAAAAGATTTCTTGTCAAATAGACTGTGTTTGATTGGAATATTACTGAAGTGTCAGAAATGACAGAAATTCCTTATGTTCAGCTAAATCTTACTTGAAATTCTCATCTCATTTTTAAATTCTCATGTGCAGAGAGCACCAGTGGAGGACTGGCACCCTTCCGTAGTTGAGGTCAACTGTCAGCTTTGAGACATTGTTTCTTTATTTTGGAAATGTTTTGTTTGAGAAAAGACTTGGTCTTTTAACCAGCTCCTGCTTTTCATCTGTTTTTCATGGCAAATGATCACATTTCCCAACCATTTGCGAACAGTGACTGTCTGGCAGGATTTCCTGGATACACATTAGTTTGGAGACTGTAAAAGGTCAACTTTCTGAACTCTGGGAATTAGTGTGGTTATTTGTTCTGCCTTTTCTTCCATGGGAACTAATCAGCTCATATGGAAGGTAGAAATAGGGTCCAAGAAAAATTCATCTGCTAGCTGATTACCTCCACCATGAATCATAAAGAAAAAAATAATCCAAGTAGGACACCTCCTGACCTTTGTGTGCTAAAACTTTCTGAACAGCTGGAACCAATGTGTTTGGAGTCAGAGTTTTGTAAGAAACTTCTGAAAAAGTTATTTATAACCTGATCCCAATTTTGTCTGTTAGAGTGAGGCCCTCGCAGGACATAACTCATAAGTTGAAGCTGTGTGAGGGCTGCAGATAACTAGTGCTGACTTGGAAAAGAACCATTTCTTTATCAGACTTTTTTCTTTATATTCTAAGCTGACATTCAAAATTAAAAGGGGTTAATAAAAACAGGTGAACCAACAGATGTTTATAGAAATTTGACCAATTTAAATTTGTTTCTTGTGGCTCCACTGGAAGAAGCGATGGGATTTTTCTCATGGGGATATGCCATGTAAGAGATTGAAACCATGGAAATTTTTCCATGTTATGAGGGAACCCTCTAAATGGGTAGTAGGGAATAATAGAGAAGATGCTGATGTTGATAAAAGACAGGTTTTTGTCATTATTTGCATAGAATCCATCAGACATTTCTTCAGGCCCTGAAAGTGAGGGGTGTATTTGAATATCAGAAGTCCTAATGGATTTCTTAATCTTATAGGGAAGAGGAAAGAGCCATGCTCCACATCCCTTAGCTCCAGCAGTTTGGTTGATTGCTTTCCTTTTCCTCATCTTCTGAGGACTTACAAAGAGGGCAACATTCTGTTCTACCTTTTGTCTATTAAGAATTATGTGTCTCCTGAATTGTCTGTTTTCCTTACTGTATTCTCAGTAGTGATTAAATGGTCCAAATGGAGGAAGTAAGATAAGTCCTGATGCATTCAAGGTCATGGTTGTCTCAGCATTCATTTAGATGAAGCAGATTTTCTCCCATTGAATTTATTACAGAGGAAATGCCAAAAGCATCCTGATAGCTGTTTTCTCTGCCCGTGGTGTCTGGAGCCTTTTTTCTGCTGAGCTGAATGAATGAGCTCTGAAAGTTTTGGATTTGTAGAGTTGGGGCTGGAGGGGAACGACAAGCAGCTTGGTTGGCTGCTTTTTAAATCGGTAAGGATTCTCTCCCCTTCTGGTGTCAGCAAGAATGTCATCAGCTGCCACTGACTCGCAGGTGGGTCAGTAGAGACACTGTGTGGAAGGTTTTTTAGACCTTGCAGAAATGCTTGGGCAGTACAACTTCATCAAGTAACCACATGTCCATGTCCTTATGTACATACTGCACATGATAAAAGAAAATTTGTAGTGTTTATTTAACTTTAAACACATAGATTTGAAACAATGGTTCTTACGATTCTGTGATTAGTCTACACTATATAACACTTGAAAGGATAGCAGGGACCAAAAACCAGAATTTGTGGCTGGATAAAAACAGAAGTGTGATGCATTGAATCATGGGCAAGTGAATAAAACTTCAGTATTTACAGGTACCAGTCACAAAGTTATTCCTGATGATATTTCAATAGCAAATTATTTTCTAAAACACTGAGAGATTTGAGTGGCATGATACTTTAAATAATTCTAGCTACTTCATAACCACTATTGAGGTAGATAAATATAGACTCAAAGTAGTTTTATTCGTCTAAATAGTTTTGTTTGTGATATACTGAATGAAATTTATTGCCTAAATGTTATTTTTAGTTGGTTATGTTGTAACTAAATCATAGGAGAAAACGCTTTTGCGTTTGCTCTTTGGCAGATTAAAGTCTTATTTACAAGAGGTAAATCTCGGTCTGAAGAGTTAGGGATTTGGGTCATGGAGGGAAAAAAAAAGAATTAGTATCTAGTTTGGCTCTGCGTGTCTGTTGTGCTGTAGCTACTGGCATTCATGTTAAAATATAAATATTGCTGTCTGTGAAGTTCAGAGAACAGAAGTTATTTTGACCTTTTTGAAGCTTAATAAATGTACTGACCTAAAAGCTGAGGTTGTGAGAATGATCTCTGACTGTGAGCTGCAGTACCAGGAACTGCTTTGCACAAATGTGTGTATTTTGAGCCAGTGTTCAGTTTCTAGTGAAGGAGGATTGTCTGTTTGGGAAAACTATTTCTCAAGCCAATCTATGTTATTGTTTGGAAAACCTGACCAAGCAGTTCAAAAGCTTGTCATAGGAACAAGTTAGAACAACTGCTGTGCATTTGTGGAAAGAAATTCTGGAGACTGTGGTAACAAAATTTTGTTGTCTTTTGAAGAAATGCTGTGATTTCAAAATCAGAAGGTAGGCAGGACTGCAGATGGGCCTACTTAGGGAGTAGAAAATAGTTTTATTTCTGCAACAAAACCTTTTACGGAAGTGTACTTGAATATATTGGCAATGATCTGAAGCTCTTGACATTGTTCTTCAAATTACAAAGAGAAAACAGTGGATAATTGTTTTTTAAACAGCAAAATAGAATCTTATTAGTATTATGATAATTAATTCAATCCTCTAAATTCTCTGATTAAAAAGGCACCAGTACTAGAAAAAAATAATCCCTTTTAAAATTTTCTGTTAATGCACATGGAAAAAATGCACAATGCCCTGGAAACATTAATGCTTTCTGACAGAAAGCAAAACGTGAAATAAAAATCTAGGTTATGGAGGAGAACTCTGGGACTAAATTCTGTGGAGTCATACATTCCTCTGCCTCTGGCCAGTGCAGTAGAATATAATGTTAGGTATTTTTTCTACAACTTCAAGGGATTTTGTGTCCTGTTTTGCTCTGGGCTGTTTGTCTATCCTACCACCTGTTCTTGCCTGGGACAGATTTTCATTATGCCCTTATAAGGGGACTCTGCGTAGTTTAATGGGGAGTTCTTGTTTATGTATTAATTTTTACTAGAATGCAGAATATGTTAAAATAATAACAGCTTGTCTAGAAATGCCATCTTGGTAGTCAAAGAGCATTTATTAGGTTGGGCCACTTCTCCCATTCTTGTTACAAGACAGCACCATTTTATGTTTTATGTATGCAAACCCTGATTGTTCATAAATATGGTCCCTTTTGACATGGCTTTTATACTGGTAAAGCGAGGCATTCACAACAAAACGTGGTGATAGCCCTCTCGCTCAAGTAGAGGACAGTTAGTTACCTTTCAGTCTATAACCTGTTCAACAATATCAGAAACAGCACAAATCTGAAAATGTCATGCATCTCTCACAAAAGAACTCTTTGTCTTCAGATTGCTACATTTTCCCCAAAAGAAAATAAACATGGTTTGAATAAAATCATTAATATGTCTCTTTAAATATGAGTGCTACAGGCACTCATCAAGTAAATGAATGCATTAATGCTATTATATATTGTATACATTAAAAAAACCCATAAGAATGTTCTATATAATAGCTTCATTCAGTACCTTTTTTTTCCTTTCTCTCAAGAATTGGGGTTTCATCCAAATTCTAAAGGTTAAGTTGTCAATAGAACTCAAAGGGTGTTTTGTTTCCATTTGTATAACTAGTTTAATGTTTTTTAAGGCCTCCATGTACACCAACAATGGAATCAGTCAGTTACAGGGGAGCTTAGCAGGACATTCTCAAAGTTCTCTTCACAGCAGCAAATTGTGCTGAAACTAATTCAGGAAAAGAGCAACTCTCTTCTCTGAAGAAGTTACTTAGCATAGTGTAATAAATATTCAAGTACAGATGTAATGTTCCAGCTTCAAGATCAGAGATGATGATGAACATGCAGCAGGAGAACAAAGTCCATGGTTCAATCAGTTTAATAATTACATTGTGGCTCCTTGTTAAAGCTTCATGTAATTTTCATGAAACATTATCGGTGTCTGAAAAAGCAAGTGCCATGAATTTGATTAACTAAAACCTGTGAGTTGGAGTAGGGCAGAGTGTCACTTGAACTCCCACAGTAACAAGTGGCTGAACTATTGAATTTCTGCACTCTAAAGGAAAGTGATTGAGAAATACTGGATTTTATATTTGTGTGCTTTTAGTGATGTAAGGAACGATATATTCTTATTCTTTCCAACTGTTTAACAGCAGAAATGGAATCAGGAGCATGCAGCTCTAAGCTCTTCCACCTGATAGGTATATTCGTTTCATGTGTATATAGTGCATGCATGATTTTTGCAAAATATTATTAACATTTTGCCTTCAGATAAGGCAACATTTTGTCCATTCTTTATTAGTAGTGAGTAATGTTGGCATATAATTAAATTGCTGAGGCAGCTGTTGTGGCTGAGCCACCGGTTGTTTTGAGGTGTCCATGGGGGTGCCTCGAGTACTTTGCAACAGCTGTGGACTCAGAGTGGCTCCACTAGGTTACTCTGAAGTGCCAGGAAGCGCTTTGGAAGTGCCGGAAGATGAGGCAAAATTTTTCCTTTTCAGAGAGGGGAGTTCTTCATACTAAACACTTAGTACAGCATGTGTCTTTAGATGTCTGATTTTGGAATAAAATGCTGTGTATTTTTGTTAATCCCGTTCTTCCCTCCTCTGTCAGAAATCAGAAGACCAGAAATGACTATGAAATAGGCTGATGCTGTCCTGGCTGGAGGGCACTGCTGAGAGCAGTGGCCTGGCCCTGTCCTCCTTTCCAAATCTTTTTCTCCATTTTCTTTTGACTGAAGTGGGGCGGCAGGCTCAGGCAGATCAATCTGTTGATGTAGCTGAAACAATCAGCAAGGTTTGTTTCTGCAAGTTCAACAAGTTGACCACGGTGTCCATCCTTATTGTCTTGGCACCACAGGCTGTTGGCAAGAGCAGCTGCCATATGGCACTGCCGTGACCATGGAGCCATGGGCAAGCTGCCTGCTTGTGGGTTGTAATACAATCTACCAGGATTCAATTGGGACCTTAAACTACCTCATGCATTATTTGTAATTTAGAATGCAGAAAAATAGAAGAGACTTTAAACCTGGTTTTATTTGTAACAGCCCAAGTGCCCTTTGGTCTGCCCCGGACATTTGGAAACATCAAGAAACCTCAACATGTCAAGGCACCCATGCTAAATAGTCAGAAATACGCTGTAGCTATCTGTTTTTCCCATCTCAAAGTATTGTCCCATGAAAGCAGCATCTTACCCGTTTGTCACGTTAACCAGTACTCTGCACCAAATGCCCACAGCCCCCAGGCCAGTGCCAGACACTCAGTGTCTGTTCTTAGCTAACTGGATGGACACCAGTATTCTAAATTATCCTGTCTGGGTTCTTGTGTAACATCATCACAGGTTTTCTTTAAAAGAACCCATTATTTCTCATATGTCTTTTTAGAGGAGATGGGACCCTTCTAAAAATAAATGTGCATTCCTCTTGTGTGTATGAGAAAGAAGGTAATAGCATTCTTCTTTGTGTAGCTGGAAGAGAACCAGCTGTATCAGCTTTACTGTATATGATGTTCGAAAATGTCAGGCTAATGGAGAATGTCCTGCAGATAGCATTAATTTTTAATGTGGTTGTTACAGGTGATAAAGCTATGAGAGAATGATGTGGTGAATATTGTCCATTGGGTGTACTATTTTTACCCATTATTTGCTCAAAATGTTTTTGTGAATTATTGTATGTTCACAAGGTAGCTTAAAGAAAGGCCCTAGTCCTTCGTCTTCTGTTCATCTGTTTTAGTGCTTGCTGAAAAAAAGGTGGATTTTTGTCTGTATATAATTGCGTGAAAGGGTATCTGTATTTGAAAGTAAGAACTCCCTCCCCAACCTACACTACCCCCCCTCCCCCATGCCTCCCTGTGATTTATAATATGCCACATACTCATAGTGGTAGCTGAAGTCACTGGAAGCTGTGTTTTGAACACAAAAGCAATATGTATTTTGTAGATTCAGGGGTTTCAAAGTACTCCCTGAAAACACTGGATACTGATAAATATGTTGTACCCCTGATCTGTAGAATGGGGATAGCCTTGCAAAACCAAATGGAGATGTCTGAAGTTGCCCTGTGATGATTTTCTCATTATCTTTTAAAGGTAGTTTATTACACTTGCCACTAGAACGGAGTTTGAAAATTTTGCAGTAGGTATGGTACGAAGCTGCATGTTAGTTAAAAAAAATACTTCATAGCAGATCAGAAATAGAGCCTATGAGTACTGAAATGCACTTAGTAAGACGGGTACTCTGGAAAAAGCGTGTGATTAAATAATTAACTGTGATGTCACAATGCATGACCACAAGGGAGTGAAGAGAAGCTAGCACTGAGTTAGCTGTGTGCATTGTGTTAAAATTTCCTTTAGTAATGTGAATATAAGCTAAAAAAAAAGTCTTGAGACAACTGCCAGCCTAATGACATCGATGCTTTGTCTGCACAGTCTGGCATGTAAACTGTTGATGCCAATCAAGAATTTTCTCCAAACATTTTCTATGTGGGTTCATGCCAGCGTGAAGCTCATTGTCTTTAGCAGGACGTGATTCAGATCATAATTTAACTCAGTCCCATTTCCACTTAAGTTTGAATTTAACAGAGCTGTAAACAAGTGACAAGCTATAAGAATTGGGCTGTGCTACTGAAATGGCATGATTTTCAAGCACTTGTAAGAGAAGTGACTGTCTCTTATGTGTTTGAAGGTAGATCCTACATCATGGGGACTGCTGCAGTCTACTTAATGAATTACAGTTATCAAATGCACGGGTGAATGCATGACATTAGGACATGGTGCTGTGCTTCTGTAAAGTCTTTCCATGTTGTGATGAGAGCATAACTTGGCTCTTGAAATTTTCCAGTCTATGGTGAGAGAAGGGGAAAAGCAGCATGGCAAAAGAAGACATCCGACTACATCTAAGGACAAAACACCATATTCTCATGCAGTTGTTGGACCACATCCTGCCTTTCTTTTTATGCATATAATAACCATGGAGAAGACAGAATATCTGCAAAGAAATATTTTGCTAATAATCAAGAGGAGTGCTTAATGAAGGATTCCTAGCAAGAAGCATTCACAAATTCTCTTTCAATATCCAGGAGAACACATAGCGTATGTACAGGTTTTTGTATTAGAGGTAATCTAAGATGTTTCTCACCTACTGTTTTTTAGTGAACAATAAATTCCTCCTGCTTTAGGATTAGAAGGATGACAGTAACAGAAGTGCATCCCCACGTCTTCAGAGCCGGCAGGTGCTGGCGCAAGGTGACCTTGGTGGGAAGGAACAGGGGTAGTACTGAGGGTGACGGGCTGTGTATGGTCTGGCAACAGTTGCTAGTTGTTGTGGCACCCCCCAGCCAGTCCTCCCACCAGTTCCAACAGCTGCCATAAGCTGCTGTGAAGTACTGCGTAATTAGAGCATTTTCTTGATCCTCTTGATCCCCTTCAGAGATTCCTGGCCCTACCCGTGGCCAAACTCACCACCTTAAGGCAAGGCACTCATGGAGGTATGACAGTGGCACCACTGCTGCTGCCATCCCTAGGGAGGAGGTGGTGGTTCTGTAGCGAGCAGTGGGTTTGCAGGTCTCTAAATGTCCCAATAAATGTAACTACTGCTGGTATGCATTTAAAAATACTGATTTGTGATTTAATTTTTTTGCCTAAACCGGCATTTTTATTTTTCTGTACAAGTGGGTCTTATCTTTCTCCTACTGAAGTTTCCTAGGAACACTAGGCCTGGAAGTAATTTTGAAATGTGTGAGGGAAGTGAGATCAAAGGTCTTCATAAGAAAAAAAGGTTATTTTTATATGGACGGTCATTTTTTTCCTAATTGTTACACAGAACTAAGTACTTGTGCACTTTTTTTTGCTTACCGTAAAGGTGTAAAAGCATACTTCTCAAAGTCACTTCATGAGATTTTTTTCCCATAGGTGAATCGGAACCTTGTGACTTACTATTATTTTTAAATAAATGAAGTCTGTACTAAGTAGATTTCATTTCTTTAGTTTGTAGCAATGGGTTTTGAATTTCCTGTTTAATGACAAAGAATATCGGGTTTGTGGTCTTTCGTTTTGCGCTTATTCACTTGTACTGTGTAAAAGATCCCTGATAGTTAACAAACTGTAGTGGGTTGATCTTGACCAGATGCCAGGCACCCACCAAAGCCACTCTCACTCCTCTCTGCAGCTGGACAGGGGAGAGAAAATATGACAAAGGGTTCATGGGTTGAGATAAGGACCAGAGAGATCACTCATCAAATACCATCATGGGCAAAACAGGATCTAATTAGAGATATGAATTGAATTTATTACCAACAAAGTTGGAGTGGGATAATGAGAAGTAAAATAAACCCTTAAAAACACCGTTTCCCCACCCCTCCCTCCTTCCAGCTCTACCTCCTACCCTAGCGGCGCAGAGAGACAGGGAATGGGGATTATGGTCAGTTCATCCTCCGAGGCTTCTCCCACTGCTCAGGGACAAGAGTTGTTACCCTGCTGCACTGTGGGGTTCCTCCCATGAGAGACAGTTCTTCAGGAGCTTCTCTAATGTGAGTCCATCTCACAAGCAACAATTCTTTGCAAACTGCTGCAGCGTGGATCACTCTTCCACAGGGTGCAGTCCTTTAAGGACAGGCTGCTCCAGCATGGGCTTCCCTCTCCATGGGCCTCCCACAGGATCACAGCCTCCGCTCAAGCATCCACCTGCTCCAGCACGCATCTCCTCCACGGGCTGCAGGTGGATCTCTGCATCTCCATGGACCTCCATAGGGAGGCTTCACCATGGTCTTCACTACAGGCTGCAGAGGAATCTCAGTTCCAGTGCCTGGAGCACGTCCTGTCCCTCCTCCCCTGACCTTGGTGTCTGCACAGTTGTTGTTCTCACCCCATTCTTCTCTGGCCACAATTAAAACTGCCCCGTAACTTTTTTCTTTCTTCTTAAATCTGTTATCGCAGAGGTGTTATCACCATTTCTAACGGGCCCAGCCTTGGCCAGCAGCACATCCGTCTTTGGAGCCACCAGGGATTGGCTCTGCCAGATGTGGAGGAAGCCACCCCTGTAGCCCCCCTGCTACCAAAACCAGGCCACACAAACCCAATACAAGGACCTTGAGAGACCTTTCCTGGATTTTCTTTTTTAGCCCAGTTTGATAGTGCTGTGTTGTATATACACACAAATTCCATTAATTTCTGTGAGAATTGGATGTGTGCACCTAGGGTAATTGTTTCTAAAGATAGAAATCATTCCCATTCATATTTTATGTTTTCCTCACCTGTGACTGTAAGACCCCAAGATCACATAAAAAAGAATACTAGAGCTAAGGTTTTTAAGAAGTAGATGATACTAGACTTTTACAGATGCTCAAGATTCTGTGAGCCTGTACACAGTTCCCCTTTGTTGCTGCATCCTGCATGGTGTTGGTTACTGGAATAGTGTGGGGCTTGGCTCTGGCTTTAGTTTTACCAGAAATTGCACTGTAGTACCCTGAGCAAGCTCAGACAATAGACTCAAATGTTGTGGCCCTGAGGTAACTTTCTTAAATTTAAAAAACTTCCCATCTGTATAAACGCCTATCTGCCACATCACACAGTGTCAGAGCACTGTGAATGGCCTCTAACTTCCAATGCACTTCCTTTCTGTGCTGTTTTTGTTTACAGGGAGCAGAGGGACAGAGAGAAGGTTGGGCAATGCTTTGGCTCTGCTCCAGGAGATGTAAACAGATTTCCCAATGTTTGGCTTTGGTGGTGTAGCCGGAAGCGGACGGCTGGAGGTGCTCCAAGGCAGTGTGAGTGGGGCTCCCTTGGAGGGGCTCATGAGTCAGAGCGTGAGGGCTGTGGGTGCTGGTGAGTCACCAGCTTCCCACTCAGCAGCAGCTCCACTTTGATGTGGCTCAGTCACAAAATCCACACTCAGTCCCTATGTTTAAGCCCTGATAAAGGACCCCAAAAAAGCTTGACACTGTTAGTCAAACTCCGTGTTTGTGTTATTTCAGGTGGTAGTGCAGATAGCACAGAATAATCAGTTTATCCTTCTCAGTTCCCCTAAAACCATTTTAGATGAGTACCTCTGAATTTCCTAATACCAGAAAAAAAAAGGTCTGACAATAGAACCCACTGAGATACATTTGTTGTTGGAGCAAGTACAAGCAGAAAGAGAATTGGTGTCCTTTGTGCTGCTGCTTGCTGATTTAAACTCACTGAGATGTCTTGGCATGGCTGCAGTGGACGTCAGGAATTAGAGCCTTGCAGTTACAAAATGCGGGACAAAGCAGCAGCACAAATTCAGAGAAACATTGACATTTCAAAGCGGGAGGCAGACACCCAAGCAGGACTCATTTAACAAAAGCCTAAGGTACAACAGGTGGAACAGAATCCCAAAGTCCTAGTAAAATACTCATCTGTTTGGGTCTGAGCTTTGGTTTAGTTTTTAATGAGGGTCCACCATTGGCATACAATTTGCCACTTGCTCCCACTTGCTGAATTGGAGCACTGCAGGACTTTATGGGTGGGAATGCCATGATCTGAGCCGGTTGGAGAAGCAGTTATGGTAGCATATTCTCTGTCCTCTTTGTTGGATTCTTGTGTATCTCATTTGAGTTGTAAATATTTAACTTTCCCAGATTTTACTGGAACATGTAAAGTTCTTGTTTGCCTATGGAGTCCCCCATCAGTCTCACCTGTGGTGGAGAAATAGGAGCTAAAATTGACATCTCTGCTTTCCTGTTTTGCTTGTTTATGAATGAAGACCTTGTTGAGAAATGGCCTGCTCTGATATTAGGATTTATAATAATAAGAGATGCAAAAATTGCTTATGAAAAACTTGAAAGTGAGATTTTTAGTATGGATTTTGGGGCTGCTTTGTCGTATGTTTGAATATGCCTCAAATAAGAATCTTGCAAAAGCAAGTCATAAAAGTTCCTTACATACCGACATAGTTCTATTTCAATATTATAGATGAGGCAAGATATTGTTAAAGTTTGAGGCTCTTTGACTTCATGCACTGTATGCAAGGATTCTTATACTTGAAATGTAAGAGTAAAGAGAAGAAAAGCTAAAATGTAATAAAGATTTATAATGAGGGGAGAATAAAGTGTTTTAATTCTAGGCAGAAGCAATGGTGAGTGATTTCATTGTGAATAATAAACAAATACTCTAGAAGCTGTGAAGAAAGGAAGTGACTCAGCAGCTTGAGGCTGAGTAACATTCATGTGAAAGTGTGATTTTCAGTTTGGGAATTGTACATTAAATGGAAAATATTAGGAAAAGAAAATGGCTACAGACTACATAAAGACATCACATTTTTCTACTCTTTAAAAAATGGTCTAGGTTCTTTTCCTTTTTCTCTTCTTGTAATTTACACTATTTTCGGTAATACCTGAGATGTATATCACAAAATAGATTGAAACTTGGTTGTGAAATAGGTCTGGTGATCAGCTGGGTGTGGAGGGTGACAGCAGTGGTGGCCATGCCATTAGTGTCAGCAAAAGCAATGACAAGTTCAAGGTGGAGCTCAGTAAAGATTTTAGATGGTTCTTGTATGAGAGTTGGATCAAAATGGTTTTCCAGACACAGAATCTTAAAATTTTTATGCTTCTTGATGTATTCTTCTTAAAGACTTACCTCTTTGTACCAAAACATTAGTAGAGGAGAACCCACTCAAGTACAGACAGGAACCTGGTTAGTTGATTGGGCTTGGAGCCAGGCAATCCCTTGATAGACACCAGACTATTGATTGCTTTAACATAGTTCCTTTTTCATTTCTTGCTTCAAATAGAAGTACCTGCTCATCCCTAAAATGCTTGTCCTATTAAGTTTCTTACAAAACAGGTGCATTTCAGTGTAAACTTTCAGTTGCAACAAAACCACAGCTCTTTCACCACTGAATCCTGTGGCCAAAAATATTTTACAGTGATCATTGTTTATCTCACTGTAAAATTTATGTGGATTTATGCACAACTCCACTGTTTTCAGGGTAATACATGTACATGAGAGTTTGCATACTGAAATGGTAGGTATGTTGTTAACTACGTTGCAATAAAAACTCTTAATGCCTTTACAGAGAACTTGGTGATTACGTGTGAGTCATGAGGCTGTAATCTGCCTGGTTTGGTAGTGGGAATATATGCTGTTATTCTTGGGGACATATAGAAAGACTAGTTTTCATAGCATGGAAAGCAACAAAGCAGTTGGGTTTGGCAAGACAAAGACTTGTGTTTTCAACACTGAGCAAAATGACTATTGCTGAGCGAGGAATGGCCATATATTGAGTATGTAGAAAAAGACTGATAGGACAAGAGTAAACAACTTTCAGACAATTAAATAATCTGAAGATGAGTGTGTATTACAGGTTTTTAACTTGACAGTAGTATTTAACAATTGTTCAAGTAAAAGTCATTCAACAGTAGAGCAAAAGAAGTTGGAACAGCAGGGGCAGAAGATCAGAAGTAAACAACCAGATGATAGATGATTTCACGTGGGTGAGGGTGAGATGACAAGGACAGACATGTGGAATAAGAAAAATAAATAGGACTTTCATGACATTATTTTAACTGTTTATATAATATACCAGGTATTTTGTGTTGAGCTTGTATCTTTTCTTTCTCAGTCACATAGAAAAAATTACAACATGGCAAGATCCTCGAAAACCTATGAACCAGCCACTGAATCATGTTAGCCACCATCCTCCAGCCGCGTCCACACCGCAGAGGTCCATGGCAACGTCTCAGCCAAATCTCAGTGAGTACTCTGGTGAAAACTCTCTGGTGAAAACACAAAAGAGATCAGAGAGACACCTTCTGATTTGGTTGTCTAAGTAATTTTTGGTTCAAGAAGGTAGCTCTGATTCTGCTATCAGACCTTAACAGTATGTTCTCCCCTTCATTTACTTAATTTTCTGTGGACGTGGCAGCAAGTGAATTTGTACAGTTTGAGGTGAAGTTCTAACATCTCATGTTCTATTTTAGAGCCTCTGTGGTTTTTTGATGTAGTGTTAGACATAGAAAAATTAATTCTGTCTGTGCTTTTCTGTTCGGAAGTGGTATAAAACCCCAGAAGCCCCCCATATCATGTCCAAGCTGTTGGATAACCTGTCCACAGTTAGCCCTGTGTTTCTTCAGGTCAGAAGGTGTAGCTGGTTTGCTTGTTAGTTTATTTATGGTGATAGGGCTTTTGCATAGTGAGGTTCTGCACTGGAAGCAGCTTGCAAAATACTAAAAAGCCTGCTTTGCAGTATGAATTACCTAAAAATTTCTTATAATTGGTGTGGTTCCCTTGCTGTTCCTGTTTAGCACTTCAAGTGTAAATTTAATTGTCAACTTACATCAATCTGATATTGCCAGATTTAAGCCTTAATGAAAATAAAGCCATGAAAGCTCTGAAAATTTTAAAGAAAATTTGTGAATGGAAGAAAACATTTTCATGTGTAATTGAGAATTATAAATAATCCCTAATATTTCACTCCTGGAGCTTTAAATTTTCTACCACTCAAGAAGATGAGAACAGGTAAGCTTACAGCCTCAAGATCACAAAACTATGTCAAAAAGGCAGACTTAAAAACACATAGCAGATTCTTGTTCTGGTTAATTTTTGGTAAGTTGATCTCATGATGTCTTGATTATTCACTTGCATGGTGGTTTATGAGTGCTGTCTCTTCACATGCCAAGAAAATGCTGAACATTTGTCTGCTAATGGTCACCAGTAGAAGTAGTGCAATATTTACTTTTGTCTTAAATTTATAAGAAACACCTAGGCTGACCTCTGAGGTAATTAACTTCAGTTCTTTTTTCTACCTTTCTCTCAACAACTGCCTTGCTTGCATATATGCAGTAAGAGTGTTGGTTATGTTACGTGACTTAGTGGGAAGTAGCAAATCATAATGTGAGAATGGATGTCTGCAAAAGAAACCTGAATAAAATCTGAAAGGTTGGACTATCTGCAGTGTCATAGCGTGTGGTAAAACTAACAGTTGCTCTGCTGTGGCTTCAAACCACAGCTGCGTGTGGGTCAGTCTGTTTATAGCAGTGCTGGAATGGCCAAGAGGTAAGAATAGGACAGCAGGGTTTTTGTTCATACCACCTCCTCCACTTATGTTAACATCTGTTACATTGTCCCTAGTTAAAAAATAGCCGTGCCATAAATCACGACAGTGTACAGAGCACTTTTCCCCTCAGTTTATTAGTGGAAGTGAATGAAAGCCAAATCCTGGATGTAAACTAATGTACACTGAATTTTAGAGGAGGGTCTTTCTTGAGATTCAAAGGATTAGAAATAAAAGTCTGTATCTAATGAAGAGTCTGTTCTTGAAGGTACTTCAGGTGCCCAGTAAGTGTATTTCCACAGACTTCAAAATCCATCCCATTAAATACAGTCTGTATTTCATTCAGTAGTCTTCGTATATATATACATATATGATGAGGTTCTACTTTTTGGTAGGTGTTTATGCAGTTCTTGGTGTAGTGGTTCAGATGTGTAATTGAATTTCCCACTAGAAGCAGTATGTAAAAATCTACACTGTGTCTGTATTTATTTAATCCAGAAAACATTCCATCAATATGTCTTGGTGAGCTTTTTCGCATTTTGGTGGCTTTCAAAGACACACTAAGTGTAACACTATTCTGTTAAAAATTATAACTTATAAGATTTAATCTAGAAACTGTGTGTATATGCATGTATATACACATAGAGAAATTACACAGAAAGATTGCAGTAATCTGAACAGAACACTGCAGCCTCTGAATACTTCACGTGGCAGTTTAAAATACATCTGACTGTCGTTTCCAGTACTAAAGTAGAATGTTTCTATTTTTAAATTGCCGTAGCCAAAAGGAAGGGCCTTTCTGCTCCTCTGTTCTGCCAGCAGTGTAACTGCTAACACCCGCATTCCTGGGTCTGCTGCAGTGAGCAGTGCTGGCCTGGCAGTCAGACCTCGGAGCCAGAAGTGATTGTGTCGACATCTCACAGACATCAGAGGAGAACCAGGAGCTAGATACCCAGCGACACCACTCTTCTGGCCCTAATTTTGTGACTTTGCAGCAAATGAAGTCTGTGCATCCGTCTTTTGCCTTAGCATATTCTATTTTTTCGTACTGTAGGAATTAAAAGAAGTTTTTCTTTTGAAGATGTGCCACTTGAAAGAAAAGGATATAAGTATTTCAGGTCTGCACACTGATCTGCACTTCCAGTTACTAAAATATGTTTTCCTTGTTGTACTTCTTATGAAGAGGAGGAAAATATGGTTTGTTTTGTATGGCTTGTTTCTTTGGTTTATAAACTTCTTTCAGCAATATTTGCTGGAAATTGCACTAAGGCACTTACAAACGTTTTATCAAAGCACAGAGTGTGACTAAGTGATACCAAATCATAGTATGCCTGTGCTGGAGGCATGCAAAAGCATATAGTGAAAGTTGGTTGAAGTTAGTAGTCATACTTTTAAAAATCTGCTGTATTTTTCTACCTTTTCTTTACTGTGGTTTTATGTTGCCTATTTATGAGCTATAAGTGAACACTTCATTAGTATTAGTTTTCACACTTATATTTAAAGCACTACCTTTTAAATGTTATAGAACAAAGGCATCAGAAGGTGTTTTTTCCTTTGATGCATCTTGTTAAATTTACAGAAAAGTAGTATATACTAGCAAGCTTCTGTGCTCATTTACACACCACCATTAAATTCAGTGACATTTCATGAATGAAAAGGGAAATTTGTCACATAGATTGAAAGCATAGTCTTGCAGGTTAGCATATATTCAGACTTGTTCACTATGTTTTTTCTTAACATTTTACCATCGTTATTCTTCTAAGATGATTTGTAGATGTATATACTAAGGAAAGGGCAGCATTAATACAATGTTTTTGTTGTATGTTTTGTTGTTGGAAGCAAAAGGAAAAATTATCAGCCTCAGACTGAAGACAAGCAGAAAACAGTGTATTTCTTGTGTCTTTGTAAGGACTTCAAAAACTTCATTTACTGTGATGCTGATCCTGCACAGATCCTAATTTTCTGCCCGTTCTAAAACAGAGTCTTTTCCAGCTGATGGATAAGGTATTAACTATCTCTTGCCAATCAATTAATGCAGTAGAATGAAGGGCCATATGTGAAAGAAGGAGTTACTCCAAATCCTTGTTTTAGTTGTCAGGCCTGGGTCCCTGAACAAGGACACCAATCTGCAGGGACCCCCTGTGCCTGAGAGGAAGGAGACAGCAGTTGCAGTGCACCAAGCTAAGGGTCACACTGCTGCCTGATCAAAGACCTCCTGCAGGGGTGCCTGAATCTGAGCTACACACGCCTTTCTGCCTTCATGGCATTCCCTGGTGTAAAAAGATTGTGGAGGATGATTTTGAGCTATGTGTAGCAAGATGTAGAGGAAAAATTAGATCCTTACAGGAATTTCTTTCGCAACTTTTTTTAATTAAATGCTACTTGTTTTGTAGTCTTTCTCTATTCTACGTTATGCAACACTCAAAACCATTGTTATTTCCATCCTTCTCCCTTCAAACTGTTTTAAAGAGATTTCTTTTGTGACTGTACTCTTCATCCAGTGGGTAAGCACAATCTGGTCTTCATTTAAATATTTTCCAAATTTAACAGTTTGCAACTTACTTTGCCATAATGAACCCCTCTAATAGTATTTACGTTTTCTGTATAAAGTTAGCTTGAATTTATATGTGATTTCCTTAAAAAGCTCATACAAAAAAAACATACTATCTGCAAAAAACCTCAGAAGACTTCTGGCCCACCCTGTGGCACAGTTGGATGTGGAATTTAGGCCTTGGAGCAAATAGCTGTTGCACGCTGCAAGGCACAGTTACTCTATGTCCCATGTGAGTGACTGAAATGTGTGTTTAAGCAGTGCCCAGAGTTTGCTGGTCTGAGAGTTTTGGGAACTGCCGCTTTGTGAAATGCCTCTGAGTTTGTTTGGGTGTCGATAGGGGCTTTCAATTTATCTAACTGTGGTTAAAAATGGTCTAACTGAAGCCACCAAAGCTCATCCAGATTATGTGTAAATACAGAGTATAAGAAAAATAACATGGGTCATCTCTGGCAGAAGCTGGTAATATTTATCTCCATTTTATAAATCAAGCAGTTCAGGCAGAAGACAGCGGAAAGCCTGAAGTTAGTTTGCATTGATCCTGAGAGTTCAACCACATTAACTTCTTGTATCAAACTCCAGGTGAAGAACTATTTAATTTTTGTTTTTCCCTTCTGAAGAAGAGAGGCTTACCTTAGAAGGTACTCTGTCAAGACCCACAGGCAGGCATGACCCAAGTGATACAAGCAGGATGGCTTTCACTATTAATTCACTGGTTCTCTAAGATGAAGGACATTGGGTATTACACATTAGAATTTTTTATTGTGAAGAGCCTCTGACACTGACAACTTGTTGTTCAATAGAAAATCATCCAGAATATAAGAAGTTTAGCTTTCAGCGGTATTGCTAATGGTATTTCAAATGGGTCTGGACAGCTGGGAATTATAGCACTTTACCTCTGCTTTCATTTTTTTTAACCAGCCAGGAAATCCAATCAATAAAACAATGCCAAAAATCCTATCTAGGAACAATAAACACATGAACCAAAGTTTCCATATCCTGCCATGATAAAAGAGGTGTAGCTACTATTGTTTAAGGATGATAAGAGGCAGTTTTGGTAACTATGTCAAAGTGAGTCTCTGGAGATAAGAGCATAGAAACTCCCGAAGTGTTCAAAACCAGATGATATGTATTTTAGTGTTCACTAATGTCCATGAAGAGGTCTAGATTTTTCAAGTCTTAGTTTGTATTGGCTGGAAATTTGGCTAGAAATGCGTGACACTGAGAGGAACATGTTTTTCCCTCTGTGTTGTCCATACCCTCATACCACCTGCATGGTGGAAAGGCTTCCTGTTCCAGGTCATTTTTAATTACTGGATATCCTGAAAGAACCAAATATAATTCATTTGTGGTCAGTGCTTCTGATCGTTACTTAGAGGAGAGCTGAAAGCATTGTAGAGGACTTGCACACTCTGTGGGAATGAGAATTTTGTGATGCAGCTCTTGAAAGAATGAGGGAGTTTTTGTTGTTTGCAATTAAAACCTCTCACAGGTGATTTATCAGGCAGATTTCAAATGGAGTAATTTATTTATGTGTAAGGACAGTGGTTAATAGGTCCAGAGTCTAATAGGAGTTACCTTCAGTATCAGGTAAATTAAATCCAGTTGTGTCAAAGGACACACACCTTTAAACCAGCAACTGACCATCTAGTAAATCTGAAATGTTAACGGTTGATGTGTTTGAGAGAGATGTTGGCATTTTTTCAAATTCTACTCATTTTTAATTTTGACACAAAGACGTTCCTGTTGGTGTAAGCATTTCCCGTTAAGGTTAGTAATCCAAACATATGCCGGTGCAAGAGTGGAGGGTCATTTCCATAGTTTCAAAGGGAATGAAATGCAAAAGTAAAAATAATTTATTAAATACTTTAAATCTAGCAGTCATCAGTAACTAGTCATTAGCATTAAAGCTCTCTACTCAAGCAGCCCCCATCGTCATTTGTTGTTAATGATACTTATATTGTTGATACTGATAACTTATTGTTAAAAGTGCTTGCAAAGTAAAGCTCTAATCTTTTAAATAACTTTCTGCTAAATCATAGCTTTGATGTTGCACCTGCAGGTTGTTTGTATGGGTTTTTTTAATCTTAAATCATCGAAGACGGGAAAGATTAGTTAAATGTGAGTATCACAGACGTTAACAGTTGAAACTGTTGAGAAATCTATATATAGTTATTTTCAGCTCAGAAATCTGAATAAAGGAGTCTCTATGCACTGGGATAGTGCAACTTTTTGCTTTAATACTTTACAGATTTTTGGAACAAAATGCACCAGAACTGAAAAGCAGCATTTTTTGCTGACCTTGTTGGAAGGCTAATGCTTCTTTCTGGGAAATAAATGAAACAAGCAATTCTTTGTTGGCTGAAGTGGAGAGAGAAAAGGAGAGGAGCCCAGTCTTTTCTTCTTTACAGTGTCATGACTAAATCAGAACTGTAGTATGGCTGGGTTAATTTTTTTTTTTTTTAACCTTTGTAGACAT